>NW_028275162.1:20204657-20517734 GCF_013281855.1 Momordica charantia | reverse complement strand
CTTTTTTTCCCATATTTTTCCCGCAATTGCCGTTTGGTTGACCAACAGGCTTGGAGCCACGCTGTCTCCACTTTGACCAGCACGCAACCTTTGCTTTAAAATCCAAAACCAACCAAAAAAATTAAAGTTTTTCCCCCAACTTTTTTGCAAGTGAAATTGAATACTCGAGTTTCGACCATATACTCTCATTATTTTTCTTACTAATCACTTTCAATGTAACAAATCGTTTAACCTTCATGTAACTCAATCGATGGATCGTTCTCGAATGAGATATTCTTGTTTGGTCGAATCTAACTCATCATCATGTGACTTAGACGTTTAAAAAGTTTTATAATCATGAATTCAAGTCAATCCTTACTTCAATTATTTTTTGAAGTCAAATGTTCACATCTCTATTCTCACATTTGCTGTACTAAAAAGGAAAAAAAAAAGACGACACCTCAAATTAGATAGTTGGCATGCTTCATGTTTAAAGTAGGTAGTTATCGACTTTAGTGCAGAGATTGACGTGACATATGTTTTGCCTTAGCCAACCATTATAGGTCTCACATGCGTGTGGATTTGGCTTAGATTGGAAAAAGTTGCTAAGTTTTTTTTCTCCTCTAAATATTCATTTTCTCTATTATGTAGACACTCACTTTCAAGATATATTGAATTACCACACTTAAAAGCAATATTAATCATTGAAATGTATTCTACTTTACAAAATATTGCCTTGGTTTATATATTATTTCTTATTAATGACTAAAATTTTAATTTAATAACAATGGATCTCATAATTTATATGCAATTCACATGTTATGTAACATTACGTGAACTTGTGTTCAATTAGATCACATAAATTTAGTTTTATATCAAAATATAAAATATATAAATAATTTTTTTGTTAAATAAAACCTCACCATAATTCAATCACATTTATAAGAATAAGCGTTTATGAAAATGTGAAGGCCAAAACATTAAAAAGTAGAATAAGTGTTTATGAAAATGCGAAGTCCAAGCCATTAAAAAGTTTTAAAATAAAAATAAGGCTATATAATATATAAAATGTCTTCAATGTATATTATAGTACCGTGGCAGTTACAAATATGATAAAAAAAATTTAAAGAAGTAACAAATTTAGTATCTACATTTTAAATTTGCAAATATAGCAAATTTTTTAGAAAAAATGGAGGTCCAATAATAAAATGTCAAATTTACCCTCGTAGCATTGATATACTATTGATATGGCACTGATATATATATATATATATAGCATTGATATACTATTGATATGGCACTGATATATATATATATATATATATATATATATATATATATACATACATACATACATACATACATACTTGATATACATCTAATTTACTACTGATATACAACTGATATATCATTAATATAACTATGATATCTACTAATATAACTTCTTATATCATTATATTATTTACTATTTATTGATTTACCATTAATATATGTGTAATATATTATTGATATGCCTTTGATATACCACTGATATAATACTGATATAAAATTGATTTACTTATGATATATTTATGATATCTACCAATATAAATTTTAATATGGTTTGCCACTGATGTACATATGATATAACTATGATTTCTACTGATATAGATTCTTATATGGTTATATAATTTACCATTGATTTACCATGTTGATATAACACTTATATATCTGTGATATATACTTGATATGTCTTTAACTTACCACTAATATAACTTCTCATATGATTATATGATTTACCACTAATATAACTTTGATGCATCTATGATATATACTTAATATGTCTCTAATTTACCATTGATATAACCATGATATCTATTGATATCTAACATTGATGCATCTGTACTGATATCTACTGATGTATATCAGATATTAGTTACAAATATATTTAATATTGTCACTGATATACATCAAATGTACATCAGAGATACATCAGATATATATCATATAAGATATACATAGGTATATTATTACAAATATATTGAGTATATCATAAATTAGAGATACATCAGATGTATATTAGATGTATAATATGTACATCTGGTGTATATCAGAGATTCATCGGATGTACATCAAACGTAGTTCGGAAGTATACCAGAAATACATCAGACGTATATCAGATATACATCTATCGGACGTATATCAGATATACATCCATCTGGCGTATATCAAATATACATTAGGTGTATATCAGATATCATAAGGGTAAAATTGGAATAATAAAAATTTCGAAAATAAAAATTCAAATATTTTACCATATTTACAAAATACAAAGGTGGTTGATATTTTTGTAAATAGGTATAAAAGTTTAGCTATCCAATACAATTTCTGTATAGTATTCAAGTTCAGAATTTGATTGTAATATTCCCTCTTTGTGCATTTTGCAATATTTAATAGCTTAATTAAGAAGTTGATGGATGAGATTGTCATATAGTTCAAGAGTTTAGGTTTTTCAATTTCCCTTTGAGAGTTCATTGATAATTTAAACTTCAAAAAAAAAAAAAATAAATTAATGAATAAAGAAAGAAAGTTGGGTTTTGGTCGGTATCAAAGCACAAATGACCAATCAGAAACTGCGAATTTGGTTGGACTTTGTCTTTGACCGATGCTGTGGTTCAAAGACAGAATCCCACGAAATAAAGTTCAAATTTTTCATTTTGTCTCGCAATTCCAACGCCCCTCCATAGCCCCTTGTCTTCCTCTCTAGCGCCAGTGTTTCTCTTTTTCTTCCCCTTCCCCCTTGTCTGCTTTCTTCTTCTCCCAGACATTTCGTCAAACAAGTTACGGGCTTGGCGTTTTCATTCTTCTGATTCTGCGTTTCCGAAGAAGAAGAAGAAGAAGAAGAAGGCGAGATTCTTGCGAAAGATTCTTTTCCCCCTATTTAATGAGATTATAGTTTGGGTGGGTCATGGAGGGAGCGGAGATGGAGCTTGAGCGGCGGAGCAAGTTTCTTAACGGCCTCATTCAAAAGAAGAAGGCGGTGGAGCAGCAAGAGGAGCGCGATCGTCTCAACATTCGTGTTAGAGCCTCCGATATGCCGTTTCCTCTGCAGAATCGCGCTTTCAGCTGCGCTCGTGAATTGCTTGACTCGATGCCCGGCAAACTCGATAGCAAACGCTTCGCTCTCGCCCTTAAAAAGGTAAAATAAAAAGTTTCTGGTTCTGAAATGCGTTTTCATGGTTGCGATTTTCTTCTCTGGTTTGATAAGTGCAGCTTCGTTGTCTAGTTTTCTTTTCGGATTTTGGGCTAGAGAAAGTTCTCGGGGACTGGTTTGACTGGAGTGTCCGGCATGTGTTTGATAAAATGCCTCTTTGGTACAAACATGGCATTTTGAGTCTGAGATTTCTGGGATCTCCCCAAATTTGGTTAGAAAGTTAATGGGGTTATTTGTTCATTCACTGCACTTGTTTCTGTTTTAGGTTACTCTGCAGTTGAAGGAGTCTCTGAATTTAATTCACTGGCTCTCCTCTGTATCCTCTGTATGTGTTGCCTGATTTGAGCACTTCGAAACTTTGGGATTAGCTTCTCAATTCTAATTGTGGGTAGCAAATTAAATGTTCTTTAATGCTATAGAGTCTCTCTAGGCTTGTCCTTCTGTATAGACCGAGAGAGAGGAAGAGAGGATGGGATGCCATGGAAGATGTGGACGTGGGCAATTCCAGTAGGAGTTTGCTGCCCACCATTAATTCAATTCCATCCAAGCTATTTAACTTGTGGTAGCTGATGGGCATCCTCTACTGACACTTGCCAGCTACCTTATGTCGTCTGACTGTTCTCTGGTTCTCCAGAAAACTTGTCTGAACAAGGAGATTCTGGTCATTGTCAAAGGCTAGATATTATATTTGAACAATATATTTAAGAGGAGGCTATTTTATTCTTCTTTTATCTGACTAATTTTCCCCCTGAATTTGCCAATTTTTTGCTTGTTATGTAGTTATGTGTATACGACACGTGTTTTAGTCCTCCGAAATATCAGCTTTATCTATATCGGTTCCAATTCTTTCTGGCCTCCCTTTTCTGTCCTATTTCTTCAGCTAAAAAACTTCAAGACTGTTTTTGAAAAATTGTCTTGTGAACATTTTTCTGTATTTTGTTTCGTAATTGTTTTCAATAATAGTCTTGTGCACATTGAAATTACTGCATGTAAATTTATAATTTCATAAGGAATAACAACTGCAAAGACTGTTTTGAGCACAATTTCTTAACAATTTCAAAATTTTCAACATTGACCCTATGAAATGGAGGATTTGTGGGGGGCGGGATTTGCTTTCTTTGACCATTTTTTTAGACATTTTTTTGGGTTGAAAAGTAATGATGGTCAAAGAGTATATTTTAAATCTGTGAAATATCAAAAGCTTTCATACCATTTTTTTTGCAAAACAACCCCACATGAAAACATAATCATTAAAATGGCTTGGGCAGAGCATTCATGACAACAAAATAATTCTTTACAAGTATGAAACCATCAAGCTTCATGTTCTTGTGATTGGGACAAAGTCCACTGTTTGTTCAAGTTGGGACCCTTTTCCTTTGAGCTAAGCCTCCATTCTTGATTAGAGAATACTTGAAAGTGTTCGTTCAATATCTTAAAAGTGCTTGTTTCTTTAAGTACGCTTTTCAAATTATTCGAGCTGAACAAAATAAACATGTTGACAAATTCAGTGAATAAAGTAAAGGACTAGAGGAAATAGATTCAAACCATAGTGTTCACCTACTTATGATTTAATATACTATGAGTTTCTTTGGTCAACCAAAGTAGTAAGGTTAGGCGGTTGTTCCGTAAGGATGTGTGCAAGTTCCAAACACTTATGGATAACAAAATTTTCAAAATTTCAGCTTTATGAGTTTATACACAATTTCCAGTAGCTTCTTAGTTTACCTCACTTTTGTTAACGTTAAATGCTATATGATCAAGCATTTCTGCGTCAGATTAGTAGATATACATATGTTTAACTCCCATAAAAAAGAATCAGGATAAAGCTTAATGCTAATGAGGTTGTACTGAATTTTCAGGAATTTGATTCCTCCTATGGTCCTGCTTGGCATTGCATTGTGGGAACTAGCTTCGGTTCCTATGTAACGCATTCTCTGGGTGGCTTCTTATATTTTTCAATAGACAAAGTTTACATCCTTCTCTTCAAGACAGCGGTCGAGCCCCTATCTCGTGGAACATCGTTAAAAGATTGAATTTCTCAATTCGAAACTCGAAGAACAGGCATCGATATGATCGTATGATTGGAAAATCTGCTAAAGTCATGAGCAAGAACAACCAGGTTCAGTCATAACATTACTCTTGTTGGTTGTATCATTGACTTAACCTTGTTTAAGAAACAGAGTGTGCAGGCTTTGCTGTGATGTGAGTTGTGCATTATTCTAGTTGCTGATTATGAAATTTTGATGTGTGCAGTTCAACAGCAATGATTTATGATGTTGTAAGACTTCATTTTTTTATGCTTTGATTTGGTTGGTTTTGAGGTAGTAAATAAAAAAGCTTTCTACTTTTTTAGTTTCATCACAATTTAGCCCATGAAAGAATTAGAATTATGTCAACTATCTAAATTTTCAATGGAACTAAATAGATATAATGCTCCAATTAAAACGATTAAATTTGCAATTTAACCTAAATAAATTTAAGGAAAAAAAAATAAAAATATATTTTGCTTGCTCAATCAATTTTAATTTTATCACATTAAACACTAAATTTTAGTAAATGGTGTGACTAGTGTATCTTTAAAATTATATTAGAAAACTATTGACAAATCAAGAAGCAATAAATGCAATCAACTAATCTTCAAGATCAAGTCATAGAAGGTTAGGTTGAAACATGTCGAAAGTTGAGCTCAAAACCATTCAAATTGACTAGGAGAAACAATTATCACATAAATTATATTGTCCAACGAGAAGTGTGACACACATCATGAATGAAATAAAAAAGTAAAGAAGTGAACTAAACCATAGTGAGAGCATAACTTAAGCTTAATTAGTTTAGACATTATACTGCAATTTCGACCAAAGGTTAAGAAAATTAAATTCCCATCTCGACGTATGGTTGAACTCATAAGGGAAAAAAATTAAGCTACTCATTTAAGTTGAGGATAATAAAATCATACATTTATAAGGTTGAAGTTTTTCCACATCCATACAATTCGTTTGAGTTTAAAAATAAAATTTGAATTAAAAAAAAAATTAGGAATCAACTTTGTTTTATTATAAGTAGAGTCGTGTATTGAAAAAAATACAATTTCAACACTACTCACTACTTTTCAAAATTAAATTACAATTTTACTCTCTAAACTTGTTGCCTACAAAAAAAATTATGTATTATTATTATTTTTTTTTGTATTTTATTTCCAGGTGCAACTTGTTATCTAAAAAATAAATTAAAAATTTAAAAGAACACGTGTCAGTGTAAAATTTCACACGAAACTGCTCTCTCAACTCTCAACACTGAATTTGGTTGCTGAAGATTTCAGATAACCACAATCATCATCGCCCTTCAATTTTTGTCGTTTCTTCGAAGCTAAGGAATTAGGATTTCAGAAACAGTATTTCCCACGCAGCGCCGTCAGACGAGGCAAATCCGAACAACTCACCGACATGTCCAGTAACCAGGAGACCCCGAATCCGGCAGCCGCCGGTGTTCCAATCGACGCAGGGCCACCGCACCAGGCCTTCTTTCTTGTATTGAGTTATCTTCCTCTTCTCGAGCTTCTTTCCATGAGCGCGGTCTGCGTTTCGCTCAGAGACGCTGTGGAACGCGACTTGTTGCCCTGGCCCCACATCCTCGTCGATGGACGCTTGAGCTCCCGCCTCTCCGATAAGATTCTGAAGAGAATCGTCCGGAAGGCCGATGGTCGCCTTAGAACTCTGGCTTTGATCAAATGTTTTAAGATTTCAGATTCCGGACTTCACAAAGTCGTTGCGAGGAATCCTCTTCTCTGCAAGGTGTATCCACATCCTCGCGTAAATGCATTTGTTGATTTGATTGGTTCATCTTCTCAATAACTTGTCCATTTTTGTTCGTGATAATGCGCAGCTTTTAGAATTACCTGTAGAGAAGGTTAATTTAGTTTAGGTTTACTGTCCACATGAAATCATTGTTCAATAGGAAGAATGATCGAATTGCTTTTCTTAGAAAACAGTTTTTACATAGAAACCAACTTCTTGCTTTTCAGCCGTTTTCAATTTGAAAAACTGTTTAGAAAGATTACTTTTGTTACCTTAAAAAGGTAAGGTAGGGTTAATTGAGAAAGAATAAGTTCAAATCCGATGACCACCTACCTTAGTAATTGGTATTCCTATGTGTTTTCCGACGTCAAATGTTCTAAAATCGAGCGGTTGTCCGTGAGATTAGTCGATATGCGTGCAAGCTAGTCCGGACAAGGATGGATATCAAAAAAAATTAAAACAGTTAATTTAGAAATCATCAAAAGGAAATACACGAAAATTGTGAAATGTGCTGTTTTCCGCTATTCTTGCAGGAAATTTATTTGAAAATTATCATCACGTTAAACAAATTTTCTGCATCAAAACAACTACCCCTTTTTTGAACTTTTAAAAACAGAACATGCTCAACTTTTTCCCTTCTTGATCTTGATTCAGCTTTATGTACCTGGATGCACAAGGTTGACCCCTGAGGGAGTGGTCAGGGCAGTGAAGACACTGTCTCAACATTCCCACAACTTGAAGAGCATAATGATCGGAGGCATTTACAACATAGAGAATGAACACCTGGAAGTCCTCCAATACCATCTTCACATAAACCGATCGCAGCAGCAGCAACAACAGCGTCTCCTATGCCATGAGTATATTGACCGATCGAAGTTGTTGAGTGATGAATACCAGCCGATGATTGATGTACAAATCTGCCCAAAGTGCAATGAGATTTTGAGAGTTTACGACTGCTCAAGGGAGAGCTGCAAGATAAAGCAAGAGGATAAGTTGCAGGCAGACTGCCGGGCCTGTACTGGTTGCATTAAGAGGTGTGAAGAATGTGGCGGATGCGTCGACGAAGCCGATTACGAAGTAGAAGAGGCTGTTTGTGCATGTTCATTGTGTACAAGTTGCTGGCTCCGACTTCCCAAATGCAACCATTGTAATAAGCCATATTGCCTGCGACGCAACCGTTGTGATGAGCCATATTGCATGCTACACAGTCCTTTGGTACGTAACTCTGCTCCTGGTTTTGTTTGTGAAGTTTGTCTTGAAATGTAATATGGTCGAGTTGCCATCTGAACTTAGATTGAAACAAGATAAGCCCCTTTTTTTGCATCTTTTTGTATCTTGTAAGAGAGAGTTTTAAGGTAGAGCTGCCACAGAATGCTTTGATCAGTGTAAATGTACATCTTGAGTTTTCAAGTTCTGCCTCTTGAATTCTTGAGCAACACAGTAGTCTGATGGTAAATTTGATTGTCCCAAGTTGTGTGAACTTCTCTTCACAAACTTGACCAAGATGTTCTACATCCTCTCAACATCAAATTAACAAGGACTAGTTTTAGAGGTGAGTTTATTTTTGTTGTGATTAGTAAACCTTCAACTTGGTTAAGAAAATTTGCTTAGGCCCCAACTTCTAACCTCCCGAATAAAATTCGACTTGGGAATCAAATGTTGTATATTGGATGTTTAACGTGACATCTGAACGGCAGTAGCAGCCTAAACTTGACGACTCTTAGCAGACCAGCATTGCGCACCTACAAGCAGCAGCATGTTGATCGTCGTTGTGATTCTGCAGCAATTTCCATCAATTTGCAGTGGCGCGAAGCTACTGTGCGCTGGATTATGATTGAATGCCTCTAAGTCAAAATCCGGGTTAGAAACGACACATGCATCCATCGCTCGATTGCCGACCAGCAGTAAGGGCCTCACGGCCTCCAAAGGCACGTGTCATTGGTGAATGCAAATGAGTTGATAAGTTTTTACGGATCACTCTGTATTAAAATACTTGTTTACTAAAAAAGAAGCTAAGCATAGGTTGATTAGATAGATACTATTGCTAACAAGAATTTGATTTAGAGATAAAAGATAGAAAAGGAACAGAAAATAATTTTAATAAACCCCATATTTATGTAACACGAGGTTGGTACGTTTGAATTTGTACTGCCTATGTTTAAACCAAATTGTGCGAGGAATGAGTTTCAAAAACTTTGACTCAAATGTTGTTTGTGTTTGGTTTATGTCTTACGAGTGCGATTTGTACAAAATACTTAAAACTTAGATTTACATATTTTGAGTTTATGGAAACTGAGTTCAGTAATATTTCAATTGAGAATAAGTATTCCAAGTGTTGTAAAAAATGGTCTCGAGACAATTGATCACAAATACTAGCACACCCACGAGAATGATAAGGTTGGTAGTTTGTGTTGGAAAAATTTACTTATCAAGAAACTTTTTTCCCTTCCAAAGTTTTTCGAGTAGAAACTAAGTCAACTACAATAATAAATAGAATAAAGGAAAAGATACGAGATACCAGTTCACCTAATTACGGACTACGTCAGTTGACGCTGCTCTACAACTTCGAGATCTGGAGCAGCTACCACTGCCTCTCAATATTTGTGCAACAACACAAAATGGCCACCACCTTGTTGTGCATCAACACACGACCTAGCCTAAAAACATAGTAATATATATACTGATGGCAGGCCAAACTCGGAGAGGAATAAAAATAGCTTATTGGGCTATTTGGTTTTTCCGCTCATTAACAACATTTAGTTTTGTCTCCACAAAATTCCAACGGTTTGGTAACGTACCAAAGACAAACGTAGCTGGTAGAAAACTGATGCCAACAATAATAGAGAAGATAAGGAGGGTAGGCCATTTATTTGTTGGGGATTTTAGATTTTCGGTTCGTTTCGTTCTCTTTTCTTATTTTTTCATCTCCAATTTTATTTAAAATTCTAAGTATTTAATAATTTTTTTATGTTTTTTTATCTTTTAGAAACACCCTTGAAAAATTTTAAAAATAACAAAAATATATTGTTTTATCATTCTTTAATCTACGAGTATTGGAGGTTATGTAACTCTATTTGGAACAAAACAGAACAACACAAAACTCGTCTAGTGGGAAAAATTATTGTTTTGTTCAATATTTTATTTTATCTTTTACCGATTTAGTTTATATTTATTTTAAATATTATTTCATAGAACATGTTAATTTACATCAATTTGAGATTTTTATAAAATATTTTAGCTTGAACTTTTTTCAAACGAAGGTTATATAATTGATGAGAATTTTTTTAGATTATATTTTTACAATATCAAATTATAAAAAAAATAGGGAATTAATATTGGATTATATGGATTTTTAGGGTATTTTTAGCGGGTATAGAAAATATTTGCGATATTTGTAAGCATAACAACATCTTTTTTATTTTAAAAATATGACAAAATCTTTAAAAACGAGAATTTTTGTTTTTGTTATTTTTATTTAGCCCACCTCATTTTCAAAAATCGATATACCTAATATGAAGTATATCATTAAATATATTGAATACTAAGTATATTACTAATACAAAATATATCAATCACACTGAACATTCATTCATATTAGGTATATCAGTCATAAATCTGAAGATTTTGGTTTAAGTAATATTGTAGATTTATTATTGATATATCAGGTATAAAAATGATATACTTTGTTTTATATTACGTATATCGGTGATATACTTTATTTTTAGGTATATCAATGATATAATTATATCAAAAACAAGTTTCTTGTTTTTTTGTTATCGTTTCCAACATGAAAATGACATATAGAAAACTTAAGTTATCAACAGTATAATTTGCCGCCATACGAAAAGGGTTACTTAGTCTAAATATCCATAAGGGTCTGTTTGGTTGAAAACTCGTATTTCGTTTCTTGTTTTCAGAATCACTGAATTAAATGGATTCAATCAATATGCATTTGAAGGAGTTTAGGAGATTTGTTTTTTAAAACCATTTGATTCTATGATCTAGACAGTACAAATTCTAAAAACGACTTTTTTATGTTTTCAGATTTAGAATTTGAAAATTTTGAGATTTTTAGAATTACATAAAAAATGATAAAAACTTGGATAAATCTATTACTTCATATTATAAACTTATTTTATGTTCGTTAAAATTCAAACATGTAAAATATAATGTATTATAAATTATATAGCATTGTAAAATAATAATTATACAAAGTTCATAAAAGAATGTTAATAAATTAATGAATACTACTCTTTTAAATTAAACTAAATATATCAAAGCGAACACAGTTAAGTGTTAATTAGCATATATTTCTAAGTAAGAGGTTCTTAGTTTAATCCCACCCGATATACTAAAAAAAGAAAAAATATTAAACTAAATATTTAATTCGTAACTACTTCTAGTTTACAATAGAACACTAAATACACTTTTGTTTGGGCTAGGCCCTGTTAACCAGATACGGGTAGTGGCTGTCCGGCCCATTTAGTCTCTCTAATGGACTCGGGTATTGAACGACCCGAATCCAATTTACCTGGGCAGCCTCCTCGACAACTCGGAAGAAGTTGGAAGAAAGTAAAGACGACGACTCTGAACACTGCAACCCCCGAGTTCCACCGTTCCAAAAAGTTTGATTCTCGTATCACTTCCAATGGCTTCTTCCTCAACATCTGCTTTCTAGAGCCCTAAAGCTATTGGGACTCGAAATGAGAAGATGGATCAACCGCAGCGAGCATTATCGGCTTCAGCAGTCTCCACTTCCCGCGCTTACCAGTTTCACCCTGCTCGAGCTGCCATTGTTAATCTCTTCGACCTCTACTTAGGAGTAATAACATAATTGCCCTTGTTCCGCATTCTTTCTAACTCTATTCCACTGTGTTTATTTGTTTGCAATTTTTTTGAGCAGAGAAGTAACCGTCCAAAGCCTGAAGATTCGTCTCGAGAACCTCCGTGAGTGTTTATTTCTATTTCCTTCTTCATGTTTGCACCAGAGCGTGAATGTGTTATTGCTGGTATTTTTTTCCTGGTTAGTTTGCAATCCTTCTTCTCATAAGATTGATATAATGATACCTTCTACATGCGTCTGGATAATTTAAAAACATGGTGAATCTCACTACTCTGTTTTTAACAGGTAAACTTTTGTCTTAAAAAATGCCAACTGCTGTCATAGTACTCTTTTGATGTGGTGTAATTCTCTCTTGGAGAATTTTTAGCGCATTTCTTTGATATTTCTGAAATTCTGATTCAGAATTTATATAATAACATAGCGTACCTTTTTTGAGACTTTAGACTGTTTATGCAGATACTAACTATTTTTTTTAGAAGAAAAGGAACAAAATTGCTCAAAAGATACAACTCCCAAATAGGAGTGAAGAAAACAAAAGAAAAAAAGAGGAAAAACAACATAGAGGGTATTACAACCCCGCAAAACAATAATAATAGCTACATAAAGATCATAAGAACTTCTTTGAGAAAGAGCCTCCTAATTGCAAGAAAACAAACTCAAAAACTCTAGAAGTCTTCATCATCATAAACATCTTCTTGGAGAAGGGCTTTGAGATCTTGAGAAAACTTGGCCCTGATCTCGGCAATCTCTCTATCTTGCTCCGCTTTTAACTCTTTTTCTTCTAAAATGATCTTCTAAAAGGGCAACCCTTTCTTCATGAATTTTGATGAGCTTGGAATTAAGCGAGGATAAATAATCATCTGATTGAGATGGAGATAAACTAGATATGAGCTTGAGGGAGGAGACAATGTCTTCCTTAGCAACTTGTAAAGGAAGATCCATGATGGCTTCCATATTTTCTTGTAGAGAAAATCGTGATGCAAGGGGAGAAGCCTCTCCGTAGATACTAACTATTTAGGCTGTTATCAAGACTATCTGGTTTTTTCAACACTCACCACCGAAGTCCTTGAAAGTTAACTACTCAAGATTTACCTTGCCATTATTGTTCTATTAAACTGTCTATTGGAAATGAGAACCATCTTCATTTTTGGGAGGACCATTAGATTCGCACAAGGATTTTAAATAGTTTTAGAGTGATTACTCCAATTAAAAATTCTAGAGTAACATCATATTATCTTTCATAGTTTTTAGGTGGTTTTTTTGCAAATTTTCCTAAATTAAATGACTGGTTGAAGATATCAAAACTGGGAGCTGTTAAGTTACAGACATAGGTTTAATGTACAAAGTTATTATGTGACTCCTGGTCATTTGCCGCTACATTAATGAATTCTTTTTAATAACCTAATTTTGGAATAATAAAATGATTTTAGTTTATGGTGGTCAATAATGGCAGTATATATTTAATAGCCGTATAAATTGCCAAATTGATTAGAATAAAGAAAAAGTGTTGTTTTGATGATTTCCAAGTTTATTTCTTCTTATGTACTGCTTTAATCTTAATTTTCATGACATATCTTCAGGAACAAGGCTCAAAAGCGTGTACTAGCTATTAACAGAGAGCTTCCTCCTCGAAATGAGCAATTCCTTTTAGATTTTGAGCAAGTTCAGAATCAATTTGCAGTGAGTTGCAGAACCTAATTTAGAATTTAATATCATAAAGCCTTTGACTTCTTTACTTGCTTCTATTTCACTCAATGATATTTGAACACTGATTCATGAACGGCCGACGTTTCAGGACCATGATCAATTGCGTGCTGTGACTGAGTCAGTTCTCATCTCCCTAGTGGTGCAGTGCAGTGGTCATGTACCAAGGGCAGAATTTCTCCTCTTTTCTTTACGAAGTTTATGCAGTATATGTTACATCAATTGGGACACCTTTTTGCCATCCCTTCTTTCTTCAGTCTCATCTGCAGAAGTTTCTGTGGGCCAGGGAACCCAAGCCACGCCTACTGTCTCATCAACGAATTTGTCACAGTCTGCGGTGCTTCCAGTCTCAAACCCAGTCCCTAATAGTTCTACTTTTCAGTCTTCCAATCCTGCCTCTCCATTACCATCAGTTCATGGAATCAGTTCACCTGCTCAATCAAGTATTGATCCATCTTCTTGCACAGCATTATCACCAATCAAATCCTCTGATCTTTCTGGGGCAGGATTGCAGTCTGCAGTTAGGATCAATTCATTTTTTAGAAATAATGCAATAAGTAGTCTACGTCAGCTTTGTTGCAAGATTATCTTAAGTGGTCTTGAATTTAATTTGAAACCAGCGACCCATGCTGATATATTTTCCCATATGCTGAATTGGATGGTTAATTGGGATCAGCGGCAACAAGGGATTGAGGAATCTGAGCATATGAATTCCTGGAGGCCTGACAAGGCTCTCATTGAATGGCTACATAGCTGTTTGGATGTGGTCTGGCTTTTAGTTGAAGAGAACAAATGCCGAGTGCCCTTCTATGAATTACTACGCAGTGGCTTGCAATTTATAGATAACATTCCTGACGATGAAGCGTTGTTTACACTCATCTTGGAGATCCATAGGAGGCGAGATATGATGGCAATGCATATGCAGATGTTAGATCAACACCTTCATTGCCCTACATTTGGGACTCAACGTATTTTTTCTCAAACAATGCACAACATATCTGGTGAAGCAGTAGCAAGCTTGCGCTATTCACCAATAACATATCCAAGTGTACTGGGTGAACCATTGCATGGGGAGGTGAATAACTTACTCTAGAGCTTAAAGGAATTTTTTATTCAGTGTCAGAATAGATGAGTAAAAAGAGGAAAACCAATTGATTCTTGTCTAGAGATTTGAGAGAGTTAGAAATAAAAGAGAATTAAAGGTGAACATGCCCTCGTTTCCCTCCTGCCAACTGTCAATTTGTTCCATTCTTTGATGAGATTAGTTTTGGAGGCATATTAGGTCTGGGTGTAAGTTGTAAGCTGCAAAAATATTGGAGTTATCTATATGTAATAAATCCTGCTTCTTTATAGCTTCATTATGAAAAAGTGGGGACCAATGAAGTTTTTTGTCTAATTGCCTTTAATATGTGTAGTAAAACATTCATCAACTGTGATTTCAGATTTTTTATGATCTGTTAAATATTGAGTATTATTTCTTGTCCCCGTATCCTTGTGTACCTTTATAAAATGCCACAACAGTACATTTTTAATTCAATCAATGTGAACGAGTCCTAACTTTGCATGTTGTGTCATTCCTATTATAGAAATTCAACTTGAATTCTGTATCAAGATTTTCTCCCCTCTTAAATATTTTGTATGCCTTTTTCTTTAAATATTTGGGGTGGTTTTCAATTTTCATACAGTAACTGAGACATGCCCTTTTCTAATTATTCAATTGATTGACATTCTGTAAAGGTGGTGGTTAAATTGGTCTCCTTTGTTTGGTTTAGGATGTTGCATCTACTATTCAGAGAGGCACTCGAGATTGGGAAAGAGCTATGCGTTGTATAAGGCATGCTCTTCGTACAACTCCATCACCTGACTGGTGGAAGCGTGTGCTTCTTGTGGCTCCTTGCTATAGGTCTCCTTCTCAAGGGCCCACTCCTGGTGCTGTTTTTACATCTGAGATGATATGTGAGGCGACAATTGACAGAATCTTTGAGCTATTGAAGTTGACGAATTCAGGCAACTACAAATTCCTTGTTATTCTGTTTTTAATCCTACCATTTAATATTCATGAAAAATCAAATACTAGTAGCTAAGAAACAGGTATTAGTACAATTCTATCTACAGATGCTTCTGTTGATGTGTGGATTACCCATTTCTTTTGTTCTGAAAGTGCCAATACCTAACAATTTTTTTTTTTTTTGATAAGAAACAATTTCATTCATGGATGAAATTACAGTGGGGCGAACCCACCAAAAAACCAAAGGAGTTACAGAAAACTTCTCCAATTGGTTAATAAAGAGTTCGTACTGTAAGAATGAAAATAGGGGGATGTTTTACACCATGATAAAGCATGAAAAGTAATATTGTCAAAAAGACTGATGAAAGGCAGCTCCTTGTCTTGGCCAATACCTAATAATGACATAAAAAAATGCTTTCTGAAATCTGATGTATATCCTAGTATCAGGCCATCTGAAAGTGAGCATTGGTTCAAGTTGCTATCCATTAGCATCAATGAAGCCTCAGAGATTTGGAATATGTTGCAACCTGCAACATCTTTTTAAAATTTAAAGGTTAAATATATGTCTTAATCCCCAATCTTTGGGTATTTTTTTCAGTTTAGTCCCTATTATTTTAAAAGTTCTAATTAGTTCTCACCATTGGTGAATATAAAATTCCCAAGGAACTAGAGAATATACACCAACAAGAGCCATGATTCTAAGCTAAGTCTAAAACCTCTTCCCTACCCATGCACTTCGAAAAGCCTTCGATTTTCTCTAACCATAGCCCTCCAAACAGATGCCCATTCTCCTCCATAAGGTCTTGGAGATTTCTTTTTTTGGTGTCTATGACCTTGCAACAAATTATTTATGTTACATTTAACTTCATTCTGATGTTATTTTCTCTCGTGATAGAAAGGATGTCCGATTCTGGTCCCCCAGTCCGTCTATGAATTTCTTTGATTTTCTCTAACCATAGCCCTCCAAACAGATGCCCATTCTCCTCCATAAGGTCTTGGAGATTTCTTTTTTTGGTGTCTATGACCTTGCAACAAATTATTTATGTTACATTTAACTTCATTCTGACGTTATTTTCTCTCGTGATAGAAAGGACGTCCGATTCTGGTTCCCCAGTCCGTCTATGAATTTCACTTGTAGCTCCTTCTTTAACCTTTTGTGTGCCCCTGATTCTTCCCCCGCTGGCCCAACTTTTGCTGGAAAGTGAAAATTCCAAAGAAGATCAAGGTTTTTGTGTGGCAGGTCTTACTTTGGAAAGTCAATACCCTGGATCGTATTCAGAGGCACTCTTCATTCTATTTGGGGCCAAATGGTGCGTTCTATGCAAGCAAGACTCAGAGGATCTCGATCACATCTTATGAGACTGCAGTTTTTCCCAGAACATATGGAGCCGTTTCTTAGGGCTCTTTGAGATTTTTTGGGCTCGTCATAGAGATTGGGGAGCTATAGTAGAGGAAGTGCTTTTGTTTCATCCTTTTCGCGACAGAAGGAGATTTTTGTGGCAGGCTTGCTTCTTTGCGATC
This sequence comes from Momordica charantia, assembly GCF_013281855.1. Taxonomy (NCBI): domain Eukaryota; kingdom Viridiplantae; phylum Streptophyta; class Magnoliopsida; order Cucurbitales; family Cucurbitaceae; genus Momordica; species Momordica charantia. Next base: position 20,500,692 of record NW_028275162.1, on the reverse strand, counting down.
CTATGGGGGATTTGGCTGGAGAGGAACAATAGAATTTTTAGGGGTTGGAAAGAGATGGAGAGTCGGTTTGGGACCTTATTAGACTAAATGTTTGTTTGTAGGATTCTGTCTCAAAGTGGTTTTGTTACTATCAGTTAGGTTCTATTTTTTTGGATTGGAAGCCCTTTCTTTAGTTAGGGCTCCGCCTCTTGGGCTTTTGTTTTTGTATGCCCTTTGTATAAGCTCCTATTTTCATTCGTCTTAATAAAAGTTCGGAAAAAAAAATTTATGTTACATTTAACTTAGTCAGCAAGTGCCAAGATGGTTGGAATGAAGAGAACATAAAGTTCTGTAATTTTCTTCTACAGGAGCAATGGGGAACAAATGGGCTTGGTTCTCCTCTGCTGCTGGACAAAGTGGACAATAACTATGTATTCAAATCAAGAAGGTCCCAAAAGGGGATACAAACAAAAGGCAGAGGGTAGAGCTAACCCGTCCCAAAACTCTATACAATCACCACTTTCCAATCTTGTCTAAGCAAAGGAAGATTGTAGTTACAAAAAACTTTCTTGTATAGCAAAGCCCACCAAGAAGCTAGATGCTTAGTATTTACACAAAAAGAATCGAACAAAATCAACTTATCTTCAAAAAGTTGACTATTTCGTTCCTTCCATATCGACCATGAAAGAGCCCGGGCCGCACAATTCCAAAGAACCCAAGCCTTGGCCTTGAGCTGCCTTCCTCCATAACCTTCGGCTATGAAATCCTCAATTCTTCTAGGTATGCAGAGAGATAAATCTAGCAAAGAAGCTATAAACCCCCAAGCTTTGGAAACAAAAGGGCAATGGAGAAAAAGGTGGTCCACTGTTTCATTGTTGCTCATACACTATGTGTACATAGAGGGAGAAAGAGTCCAGTGAGGTAATTTCCTCTGAAGTTTCTCTGCAGTATTTACCCCTCTATAGAACAAAGTCCAAATGAAGAATTTTACCTTCTTTGGGACTTTAAAATTCCATATCAAGTTTGCTGTAGCTGAATTAAGTTTAGGAGACGGGGACGTGAGAGCCATGAAGGCTGAATTGACTGTGAAACGTCCGGATGGGTCTGCTTTCCACCATAAAATGTCCCTTCCATTTCCGATAGCTGCACCTTCTATTTTTTCAGTGAAGTTTGCCCATCTACTCATTTCCCTTTCAAAGAGATTTCTTCTGAAACGAAGATTCCAAGTTGAGGCCTCTGCACACCAACAATCCGCAATGGACATACCTTTCTTGGAGGATAACGCAAACAAATCCGGGAAAGTGGTGTAAAGAGGGGCAAAATCAATTCATGGGTCCTCCCAAAATCTGACTTGGACACCTGAGGATACTTTGAAGAAGGAGAACTTTTGAAAATCTCTAAGGTTCTCTTGTATGTCCCTCCACGGTCTTCCAATAGAAGAACCATCCGATGGTTTTGTGCACCATCCAAAAGACTCCACAACGTAAATAGTGGCTATCACCCGTCTCCAAAGGCTATCTCTTTCCACTGTGAACTGCCATAACCATTTCATTAATAGAGCATTGTTATTTAGCCTCAAAGAACCAATTCCAAGGCCCCCCTGTGTATGAGGCAAAGCCGACCAAGACCACTTCACCAAATTCCCCACCGATCTAGAAATCCCACCATTCCATATGAAGTCCCGCATAAGCTTCTCCATAGACTTTATGATGGTCTCTGGAGCTTTGAGAATTGAAAAGAAGTATATGGGGATGCTATTGAGGACCGACTGAGCAAGAGTAAGCCTACCACCCTTGGAAAGAAGCAAAGATCTCCATTTTTGGAGTCTTTTGTGCATTTTGTCCACCACCGGAGCCCAAAAACTAGTTGCCTTGTGGTTCCCTCCGAGGGGAAAACCAAATAATTAAAAGGGAAAAATCCATTTTGCAGCCAAAAGAGGAAGTCCAGAAGCTAACCTCTGACCTTGTGCAATTAACACCAATCACAACAATTTTTGAAACATTCAGAGAAAGACTCGATGCCAATAAAAACACATGAATGAGACTCCACCAATTCTCCATTAATTGAGCTGAAGGGGGGGGGGGGTGTAGAAAATAAGCACATCGTCGGCATATTGGAGGTGCGTGTGAGTCACCCCTAAGGAGGTAGTTCCAATATTGAAACCTTTGAGAATATTCCTCTCATTACAAAAGTGAATTAATCTACTGAACGCATCGCCCACAATCGTGAAGAGAAAAAGGGAGAGGGGATCCCCTTGTCTTAAGTCCCTTTTGGCCTTTATTTTACCTCTATTTATTTTCGCACTAATATCTCTCTGCACCATGTATTTCTGTTCATCTGCAATCTGTATTTTCTATTTATAGCTAGAGATTTATAATTATTTCTTTCTGTAGATTTAATAGTGGATTTCTTATCCTTTAATGTACGTCAGATTGCAGTATAAACTTTAAATGAAATTACTCTCTTAAAAATAATAGCAGTATTATGGTTGCTCTGTTAGCACCGACATTCGAAGTATTTGAATCTTTATTAACATGCTGATAACCAACTTCTTGTAACTATTTTTTGCAGAGATACATTGCTGGCAGGAGTGGCTTGTCTTCTCAGATATATTCTATTTTCTTATGAAAAGTGGATGTATTGATTTTGTGGACTTTGTGGCCAAGCTGTTCTCGCGTGTAGCAGAGGGAGGTCACCATGTTTTGAGGACAAATCATGTCACTTGGCTGTTTGCACAAATCATTCGGGTTGAAATTGTGATAACTGCTTTGAATTCAGATGCAAGGAAGGTTGTTATTGAATGACGAATTCATTGTCCTTGATATTGTCATGTACTCTTGCCTTTTCTCCTAATAGTTTCTATTCAAAATTAATTATCTGAAGAGTAAACATAATTGACACGCTTCTAACATTTTGAGACATTTTATGTAGTATATCTATTTATTGCACCTGAAAAATATGGCTTTATAGAGTTATCTTATTATTTGTTAATCTACAAGCATATTGTTAATCTGCTTTAGCCATCTTGTGGAATCTAATCCGATTTCCTCGAAATTTGAGAAGTTAAATTTTCATTTTAGATGTATCGAATGAAAAAATTCAATTATATTTGGAAATTTGATTCATCTAATATGTAAGACATAGTGGACGATATTTTCACTGATTCACCTCACGTTTCATTTATGCTTTCAGGTGGAGACGACAAGAAAACTATTATCTTTTCATAGAGAAGATAAAAGCGCTGATCCAAATAATCCTCAAAGCATCCTGCTTGATTTTATTAGTAGTTGTCAAAACTTGCGTATTTGGTCGTTGAACACAATAACAAGAGAATATTTGAATAATGAGCAGCTGCAGAAAGGAAAACAAATAGATGAATGGTGGAGGCAAGCAAGTAAAGGTACATGTTGCATAGTACATGTAAAGTTGTTGAGTCATACTACACAACAAAAAAATTCTTTTTGTTCAATAACATGTGGGGCTGGGTATTAAAATACTGACCAAAAATCTAATTTTGTTTTGGCGCCCTCCTGGTTTAAATGTTATCCTCCTAATCATAATCTTAATGCTCTTTTGGCTAATTGAAAGGCTTTTTTTCCGTTTTCCTTTTTTTCTTATTTTTTTTAATAAAAAAACAACTTCTCTTCTAGCGGTTGGGCAGGGATAATCTTTATTTTTATAAGTTGGAGTCCTTTTTTTCTTTTTCAATTTCTTGGCTTTGGTCGGACATTACTCATCAATAATAATCTTTCCCTTCACAAAAGGAAGTAGAAAAGACAGTAAAACTAGAGAGAGGAATTTGATAACTAAGTTGGCTTCAACAGTTACATATGATAAATAAAGACATTAGTTTGCTCCAACAGCTACAATTTTATATGAATCTTTCTATGGCTGTATTTGGAGGCTCTGTCCTTGTTTTGTACACTGAATTCTTACCATGAAATCTCATTTATATAAACGATTCTTTGCATTTTGTGACACATGTTATTGGTTTCGTCTCCAGGTGATCGCATGATGGATTATATGAACATGGATGACAGATCAATTGGAATGTTTTGGGTTGTCTCATACACCATGGCGCAGCCAGCATGTGAAACTGTGATGAATTGGTTATCTTCTGCTGGGGTTCCAGAACTATCATCAGCACAAAATTTGCAGACCAATGAGAGGATGATGGCTATGCGAGAAGTGAGCCCACTGCCGATGTCTTTATTATCAGGTTTCTCAATGAACTTGTGCTCGAAGCTGGCCCATCAAATGGAAGAATCTTTATTTTCTGGACAGGTACATATAATTTTCTTAATTAAGTCTTACAAGTTTTCATGGGTCTACCTCATCGAAAGCTACCAATAATCACAGGATACTTCACCTGGTGGGTGCCAGTAACCAGTGTTTTCAAGGCGCATCCAGGCACTCGCCTCAGGCGAGGGGCGAGGCGTTTTTGCTGGGGCGCGCCTTAAACGTCGCCGAGGCGAGCGCCTTCAATCGGGCGCTCGCCTTTGCCTCGTGTTGGTGTGCCATCGCCTTAGGCGAGGCGAGCGCCTCTTTGAAGTGAGGCAACCCTCTGTTTTTTTTTAAATAATGTTTAAAACCCACGAAAAAGCGACCCTAAAAACCTAATACCCACACCTGGAAGCCTTCGCTTCCGTCCTTTGCTGCCACCACCGCTTTCGTCCTCGTGTTGTAATGTTTTTTTAGTTTCTCTTTGATTCTATACTCTGCATCGATTCTTTAATTGAGAAGAGGAAAGAACCAAACAATAGAAGAATCAAAATTTGAGAAAAGAAGAATCGAAGAAGAAGAAGAGTTGGAGAAAAAAGAAGAATCAATGTAGAAGTAGAAGAAGAATTGAAGAGAATCGAAAAACCTGAAAATTGAAAATCCTACCGCTTCAAAATTGCCATCTGGTGGCAAAACTTCCAAATGGCAGTAAACACTCACTATTTTTTTACTATTTTTGTTTAAGTTAAAAGTTAATGCATGGTTTAATTTTTTGTTTAATTTAAATACAAATGTTTTCTTATCTTTTTATTTAACCACTATTTACTAAAATTTTTTAGAACTTTATATTTAATTTTCCTAAATGTTGAAGTTAAACTTTGTTTACTAAAATTTTTTAGAACTTTGTATTTAATTTTTCCTAATTGTTTAAGTTAAACTTTATTTACACATTAAATAGCTCTACAAATATTTGCATCTAGAGTATTTTATTCTTTACCTAAAATTACCATAGATAATATTTATTTATTATTTTATTAGGTGCGCCTCGCTTCACTTAGGCCTTGCCTTTTTATCGCCTCTTGCCTTGAGGTGATCAAAGGGCTTGTTGTCTTGAGGAGTGCCTTGTGCCTTGAAAACATTGCCAGTAACAATTATGCAGTTAGATCCTTCCTTGCACAACTATATGTCATCGAAGTCACGCTACTAATCAGTGAATTAGGTTTTGAAGAAAACTATAGGGAAGTATCCTTAATTAATTATGTTGGTTTGCTGTTTTTAACCGAAAAAAAAGGAGAACTATAGGGAAGTAACCAAGTGGAAAAATGAGGGGAGGAGTCAATAGTTGGATTATTTGACATGCATATCGACTTACTCAACCATATTTTGATATGGCTACATACAAATGTCATAATATGTGAATGTATGTGCTATTCAGTAGTTTGAATCCAATATGATGCTATAGAATGCTAAAATGTAGTACAAACTGGATTCATGATCTGTATGAGCTGCATACTTCTCTTACTTTTCCGTATATTGTTTGAGTCAATTATCATGATCTCATGATATAATACTTTCAAGTAGATGCCTACATTTTGTTGTAAGAAGCTTGTGATAGCGTACAAATCAAATACTACTTGTGTTTTATGTACTATTGTCTCTTAACTTTCCTGCATAATGGATGAAGTAATGCAATTTACTATCTTGATGAATATTCAAACTCACCTCTAACATTTACTCCCATTGTTCTTCTGTGTAGGTTGTTCCCAGTATTGCATTGGCTGAAACGTATTGTAGATTGCTTCTTCTTGCACCACACTCATTGTTTCGTTCTCATTTTAGTGTAATTTTCTTTATCTTTTAAAACTTTGTTACTTATGTTATTCTCATCTTTCTGAATAAGCATCGATTAAATGTTTCGCGGATAAAAAAGAAATTTAAGTAATCATGAAATGTACAGAAGGGAGACAAAACTCTCAAGGAGCCTAAAAAAGGACACTCCAGTTAGAGAAAATGTGCCGGATGACCTTGCCCTTATCACGAAAGGGAGGGCACATCAAACTTTCTCCATCATAGAATCGTAGTCTTCGTTTTATGCCAAACAAACACCACATAACTCCAAAGTCCAAACAATAGCCCAGGATTGAAAAAGCAAACTAACAAGAATCTCAATAAGAGTTATTTTTACATATTAATTTTATATTTTTGCTTTTCTTTATAAAAGGGGAAAAACCCCACGTGTGCCTGATAAGATTCAAGTTTCTATGATAGCACCCATCTTCGTTGTTAAGTTAATTGAAAAAAATCTCCAAGTTTGCTTCCAAATTTTTAAAAATGTTTGTCAATCTATGAGCGGTCTGATTTTTGTTACTCATGTAGTAATCTTTGATATTTTGTACTATGTTGTACATCTGTTGCTGAAATTTTGAGATCTCATCAATCTTTACGCTTAGAATAGCTCACTTTCTTTCATGCTCATAAGTGGAGATATTATTTTCCGTTTATGCTTACTTACAATTAACTCACTCTCTACTCCAGCATTTAGCACAAAGAAATCCTTCTCTATTGAGCAAACCCGGTGTTACACTTTTAGTGCTTGAAATTCTGAACTACCGGTTACTTCCTCTTTACAGGTAAATTCTTCTCTTCCTCCCGCCCAAAAAAGGGAAAAAGGAAATCAACATAAAGATAATATGTAGTCGTGTCTGGTAAAAAAAATCTGGTCATATATCAATAACATACATCGCATTTAATAAAGATGTGAAAAAATATGAGGGATTTTATGCCTTACACTGAATATTAATGATACTGAATTGCTTCTAGCTTTCCTTACTGGTGGAGTTTTAAATCTTATATTTGACATGATAATGGATGTTATACATTTTTCAACTCATATTCCTTCCTCCTTATAGGTACCAAGGCAAGAGTAAGGCATTGATGTATGATGTGACAAAAATAATTTCTGCACTTAAAGGAAAGCGTGGAGACCATCGTGTATTTAGATTGGCTGAAAACTTGTGCATGAATCTTATTTTTACATTAAGAGATTTTTTCTTTGTGAAAAGGGAAGGGAAGGTGGGTGCACAAAGTGATCTCAGAGCAGAATTATAAGTTATAATGTGTTTCATTATTATTGTTTTGCTGACTTTGATCTTTCTTTCTGTTTGAAAGGGTCCAACTGAATTTACCGAGACACTAAATCGATTAGCTGTGGTCACTCTTGCTATCCTTATAAAAACACGTGGAATAGCTGATGCTGATCACTTGCTGTATCTTCAGACAATGTTAGAACAGACAATGGCCACCAGCCAACATACTTGGTCAGAAAAAACTCTGCGGTATTTCCCGTCTGTTCTTCGCGAGGCATTGATTGGGAGAATAGATAAGAGAGGTGTAGCTATTCAAGCATGGCAGCAGGTTTGTTATCTCACCATATATTAGCAATTCTTGTAGAACTTTTATTTCCTAAAATTGGCCTCCAAACCCATTTGTATGTACTGAGTTGGTGCTTGTGAAGATATATCAAAATTTTGAAGCTCTTAAAATTACCTGCACCGATGTTGACTCTTAATAGGTCAATCCTTTGGTATCTTCTACAATAGGATATAGATGTTGCAAAAACAGACATATATTGTGTTACATTTAGCATTGTGGATTTTTATGTCGTCCTCCCCTGAGATAGAAAATGAAAAATAGTGAGTTGATACTTCCAACGATCATGTACAGGCAGAAACTACTGTGATTAACCAATGCAACCAACTTCTTTCCCCATCAGCCGATCCTACATATGTCATGACGTACATAAGTCATAGTTTTCCGCAGCATAAACAGTATCTATGTGCTGGTGCATGGATACTTATGCAAGGACACCCTGAAAATATTAACTGCACGACCTTGGTATGAATTTCCATCTTATTCTTTATATATATCTGTAACTTTGTCTGATTTTAATTGCATCCGTGTTATGTTTCTTTCCCTTTCAATTTAAGCACGTGAATTGAGTACCTTCATCTATTTAGATGATCTTAATTTTTTGAGAATGTGTTACGTTTGTTCTTCCCTATCAATTTAGGCACGTGTATTGAGAGAATTTTCACCGGAAGAGGTAACAGCTAATATTTACACAATGGTGGATGTGCTGCTTCATCACATTCAAATTGAACCTCAGCATGGACATTCCACACAGGTTTGTTTATTCTGGGCTAGATTATATGCGCATTCTACTAATCTAATGGAGGATTACCTCCTAGCCCTCCAATGTTTATTATGAGGAACTTCCGTTTCTTGTTAAAAAAAAGGACAACTTATAAGACACTAATATCATTAATAAATAGTCGCTGGAACATGTACCCATGAGCTTAAAAGCACAGGTACAGAATTGGTAGCTTTCAGTCATTAGGCGGCCAACCCATGGTCTTAGCACAATATTACCATTGAGGTCTAAATGATATTATTAAGAAAATAGTTCTAAGGGTTTGGCAGCTCAGATTAAGACTTATTGTAAATGGTTGGTGTTGGTTTATTATTTGTGAATATTAGCTGTAAATCTTAATGGTTATTTCATTCTTATCTCTTTTTCTGTATTGAGTCTTTCTTCTATATACTTTTTAATATTTTTTGGAATACAAATATTTTATTCCATCTAAATCAAGTTGGTATCAGAGTAGGAGCTCTTGCGTTCCAACTTTTGCATTGTTGTTTCCTCCTCATTTATATTCATTTCCAGTTCATTTCCAGTTGTTGGGTCTTGTGCAATTTTTCAAGTCCACAAAATGAGGGGAGTTTTTTTTTTTTTTTTTTAACAAGATACTAACTTTTCATTGAAGATATGAAAAAAAACAAAATGTTCAACGATACAAACTCTCGAAAGAGTGAAAAGAAATACAGAAAACCGTAAATAATTTTTGAACAAGATTACAAAGAGCTAATGAAAGCACCCCAATTATTAAAAATAAGAATAGGGGAATAATTCAAAAAGGAATCCATAAGAGCACCAATGAGAGGTCTTGAACTTAGCATAATTAAGACAATCAAGTGCCGGTCTATGCTTTCCTTTGAAGATCCTCAAATTTCTCTCGAACCATAATTCCGAAAGAAAACTTTTCACAACACTAGTCTACAAAGCCCGCACCATGGATGAAGGATGAAGAATTCCACGTAACAATTGAGGCAAATTTGCTTCTGCCCTGTAGTCCAAAGCCCAGTCAATCCGAAATTGAGAAAAAAGATAGGACCACCCAATAGCAGCATAGGAACAATGGAAAAATGATGGTTCAAGTCTTCCCCATTTTCCTTACAAAGAACGCACATAGATGGCAACAAAGTAGAAGAGGGAAGCTTTTTTTAAATAACATCTGCGGTATTAAGCTTCCCATGAAGGAGAATCCAAGAAAAAACATTAACCTTTCTTGGACACTTCGATTTCCATAATGCAGCAAAAAGATTATTGGCATTGGAGAAGCATTATGCATTCTGCTTAGTGAATTAGTGAAGAAACAGATAACAACCCTGAAGACTCCAAAGACCAAATACGTTGGTCATCCTCTACACTAATTGAAACCATTCTTAAAATGGCCAGAAGATCAGCAAATTCAACTAACTAAAAGTCTTTTAACAATCTCCTTGACCCAACATGCCATGAATGAGTATTACCATGAATTTTTTTGGAAACGAAACGATTCATTGACATATATCCAATACAAACGATTCATGGAAACGAAACGATTCATGAGTATTACCATAAATGAGGGGAGTGTTATATATCCAATACAAATGATTAAATTTACATTAACCCATCAGCTTAAGCTTTTAAATTCATTGGTGGTTTATTCATGTTTAATAGTCGGCTAATTTAGTAGAAATTTTATTAATCAGAAATCTCCATCCAATTCTATTTATCAACTAATGGAAACTAGAAGGAAGAAATGGAGTAATACCATAATCCTGCTTGGACCTTTTTTTAATTATGAAAGAAAGAACTAGAAAGGGAAAAATGAAAAGAAGCTACTGATGCCTGACAAAGGCCATCTCTTTTCCCTTCCAGGATATTTTGCCTAAAGTTTGCACGAATCTTTCATTCTTCGTTTGGACTCAAGAATTACTTCCTCTTGACATTCTGCTCCTAGCTTTCATTGACCGTGATGATGATCCCAATGCTCTACGCATAGTGGTATGCCTTCAAACTCTCTTTTTCTTTTCTAATTTTGACTGCATAGCATAATATGCTACTATATTTTGGAAATATCATTGTGCACGGTATGTCACTGAGTTTGAACAGGTTACATATGTTATTTGGAGATTGATTTTGATATGTTTGGTTCTTATTATTTAGTAAATTTCTTATTAGTAATGTCAAGTATGGACATGCATTACCTCATAATTTATTAAAAAAGAATTTAAATCAATTATGTTCATGCAAAATTTAACAGGTTGCATGATTTTCTCGCCGTTTGTTACTTTTCTCTTATATCTCTTTTGTATGCATCATTTTTTTTTCCCATAAAAAAAAGAAGACTTAGCACTCTAATAGGACTAGACAGTCAGGGATAATATAGTAATTAGCTACATAGTTTGTTCGAGACTTGTTATAAATAAAAGGGATCCGACATTGGGAAGGTAGGCAAAATATTGTGGTAGTTTAGTCTTTGTTTTCAAGGGGGCAAACTTGGTAGTATCTTTCAGTATTTCCTTATTGATATTTCGATAAAATATTCTGTCCAGCAATGTTGGACTTTGGAGTGTTTGACATGTATGGGACATGAACAAGTTATAAAACTAGGGTGCGGCCTTGGTGAAGCTATGATTTCCTTTTTCCTGAAAAAGATGACACATTAAATGTCATAACCTATAGGTGGGTTCGCGTATAGAGGAGTCGAGGACTACCACCCTTGAAAAGACTTCAACCATTTTGGATAAAGAGACTTTCATTAATAAAAGCACAAAAAACAGCCAAAGGGACGGGAGATGAGAAGACCCCCTCCCAAAAGGAGTTAAACGATCAACACTCTCCAATCTTGTAGGATCATAGAGAGGTTGTAGTTACAGAAGAATTTCGAATTTCTATGACACCACCAAGATGCTGTAATATGTACACTATTAAAAAAGAATCAAAAGACTTAGCCTTATCATCAAATAATTGAATAAACAAAGATTTCTTTCTATCCAAAGATTCCAAAGAAGTGCTCTGAACGCGCACTTCCACAAAAAATACGTCTTTCCTTTGAGATGCCAACCATAAAAGCTTTCCATCAGCCAGTCCTCCACCCTCCTCGGCATACAGCCAGCAATCCCAAAAATATCAAACAGAATCTGCCACCCTTTAGAAGCAAAATTACAGTGAAGAAACAAGTGATCTAAAGATTCTACTTCCCTCGGACAAAGGCAGCACGCCGAAGGAGAAATCGACCAGTTTGGGCACTTCTTTTTGAAGCCTCTCAGAAGTGTTTAAGGCTCGGTAAGCTAAGGTCCATAGAAATACCTTCACCTTTTTTGGAATGGAATCCTTCCAAATAAAGTTTATTATGGGGGCTTGAAGTTTTGTGGAGTCGCAATCTATCGGGTTCAGCACAGCAGATTTGGTAGAAAACTGCCCATTCCCTTCAAGGTGCCAAACTACCTCATCTGGATCTCTTCGAGGGCAAACGAGTCCAGCCTTTGCACTAGCCTCACCCAGCTTTCCGTTTCTCTATCAAAACGACCCCTCCTCAAAGCTTGATCCCAAGTCTGATGCTCCTCATTCCAACAATCTTTGACGGAGTATTATGACCAAATTGGACCTCGTAGTATATGAATTGGATAATCAACAGAATACATTATTACTTTTTAAACTTGCAAATTGTCTTTGTACAAAAATAAATAGCAATAATTGATTAGAAGGGATGTGGATGCAATCCTTCAGAATAAATACAGAACATTTGTCTTTCTTTTTTTTTATTTTATTATTATTATTATTTTTTTTAAGAAACGAAGATTGTATTAAGAGAAAAGGAAGGAACAACCTCCTTCCAAAAGAGCAGAGTGGCCTTTCAATCTCGAATAATCATGGCTATACTATAGTTACAAAAGACTTTTCTATAATTGATACACCACAAAGAAGCATGGATCTATACACTATTATGAAAGAAAAAAATGATTAGAAGAAGGGTTGTTGTTAGAAACCCTTTGATTTCTTTCCTTCCAAAGGCTCCACAAAAGGGTTCTAGCTGCACATCTCCATAGAATTTTTTATTTGCCTTTCAGACGCCTCCCATTAAACACTTCCATTACCCAATCATCAACTTTCTTTGGAAGACGGGAGATATTTCCCAGTTCCATCATAAAAAAGAAAAACTCACTTTTGTAAGCAAAGGGATAATGGAGGAAGAGGTGATCTAGACTTTCCTCTTGCCTCAAATAGAGGCTGTGGGCTGATGGAGACAGGGTCCAGTTTATGAGTTTTCTTTGGAGCTTTTCATGGGTGTTCAAACTTCTATGGGCAAGACTCGAAAGGAAAACTTTAACCTTGTTGAAATTCCAGATAGACTTAATCAACGGAGCTTAAATTTTCTGGGAAGTTTCTGCCAATTTTTAAGAAAGCTGATTTGGTAGGGAAAGTCTTTGACTTCTCAAGGGACCAATCCACCCATCTTCTCTTGTTTCTGGCCGAAAATTATCAAGTTTTCCAACTTTTCCATTCTCTGTCAAGAATGCCTCTTCTACACCCCAAATACAAACACGATGTTCCTCTATCCAACAGTCTTCACTTCTAAATAATATAAGGATCCTTCAAAAATCTAATTTTCTGCCTATTTTTCACTCTGAAGGTAATGAATTTGAAGAAGGATAAGCTGTTATTTGCTATATCCACCCACGGTCTGCTGTAGCCTTTCCTTAAGAACATTTGTTTATTTGAAATATTCTCTTTTCCTGACTTGATAGTGATATTGTACTTTCTCCTTCATGCTTGGTCAACGAAACTGCTATCAACTGATTTCTTTCTACATGTTATGCGTTGCAGATGAGTCTACTTGATAGACAAGAGCTTCAACAGCGAGTGAAACTATATCGTATCAGTCGGGGCTCCCCTGAACACTGGCTTCACTCTGTAGTGTTCAAAAGAAATGATTTACAAAAGGCTCTTGGGAATCATCTTTCATGGAAGGACAGGTGACTGAGTTATGCCTTGCATAGTTAATATAACAAAACACTTCTTTTAAATCTTAATCAAGACCTGCTTCATAACATCCAGTGAATTATGAAACGTCATAATCAAACTAGTAAAATGGTAATTTTTTCACTAAAAAGGTTAAAATAGCCTTTTTCCCGTTGATGAATCAATTGGCAATTTCAAGGCAGGTTGCTTTTTCTCCTTTTTCCTTTTTTGTTTTCTTTTTTACTTTTTAAAGTGCCTTAGGAGTTAGGTTGCTTCGTTTTTATCTGTGAAGTTTAAAACTTATCTAGGAATTTTACATCTTTAATTCATTCCATTTGTTGGTGACTTCGAAATTCATGATTGATGGTTGTAATTCAATGTTGCTGCGTCATGTTAGGCTTGGACATGGACTATTTTATAAAGGATCTGAGATTAATTATTATCCAAGTCTACTTCATGAACTAATGAATAAGTTATCTGTCTCTAAATATGTAACTTTATTCTCTTTTGTGTGGAAACGTTTTTTTTAGGTGGCTTTGTCTCGGTCCAAATTGTTGAAGCATTTTTGTAATTTTGACCTCAAAAGAAAAGAAAAAGGAAGCCTTTCACATTCATATCTTAACATTGCATCCTTTCCTTTTCATGTTTATTAATTTCTTTCTTCCTTTCTTAGTCATTTACATGAATATATCTTCCAAATATTTGTATTCTTTGCTTCGTTGACTGAGGGTTAATGTGACAACTTTTCACTGAAGCATAGCTTAGTGATCTGCTCACTTCTATTATAAAGGTCTCTTGAATTCAGCCTGATTGTTATCTTCGCCTACATTGTTTTATATCTACCGGCAGAACTCTCCACATATTCTTCAGCTTACACTATCAGGATTCTAATTAGAAAAGTCATCTTGATGTCGCAGGTATCCCGTATTTTTTGACGATATTGCAGCCCGATTGCTTCCAGTAATTCCACTGATAGTTTATAGACTTATTGAAAATGATGCCGTAGATCAAGCTGACAGAGTACTGGCCATGTATTCTCCATTTTTGGCCTATCACCCTCTTAGATTTACGTTTGTCCGTGATATACTTGCATACTTCTATGGCCACCTACCTAACAAGCTCATTGTTCGGATTTTGTATGTACTTGATATCAGCAAGGTAACTTTCTGTTATACTTTTTCACTTGTGATGTACGTATTATTTTTAATTTTTATATTATTCCTTATTTCCTGTCATTGACACCAAATTTGTTTCAGATTCCATTTTCTGAGTCATTCCCTCAACACATTGGGTCAACTGGTTCTGTCATGTGCCCACCTATGGATTACTTTGCTACCCTCTTGTTGGGGCTAGTAAATAATGTTATACCTTCGTTACAGACATTAAAATTGGGAACGGCAAGTGATAATTCAAGTAATTCAATGCGTCCATCACACAACAAAGCCCCTGGAACAACTCCACCGGGGGCAACAACCGCTCCCGAGAGCCAGAAAGCATTTTATCAAATTCAGGACCCTGGCACATATACTCAGCTTGTTCTTGAAACAGCAGTCATAGAATTACTTTCTCTCCCAGTCTCAGCTGGTCAGATTGTGTCATCGCTGGTTCAAATTGTTGTCAATATACAACCAACACTAATTCAATCAAGCAACAACATACATGGAGGTCCAAATAGCATGGGTCAAGGATCAGCATTACCAACATCTCCCTCCGGAGGAAGCACAGACTCCTTGAATGCCGGAAGATCGAATACCTCAGTATCTGGAATAAATACTCCAAACTTTGTTTCACGAAGTGGGTATACATGCCAACAGCTTTCGAGCCTGATGATCCAAGCATGTGGTCTTCTACTGGCGCAGCTTCCCCAAGAATTTCATGTTCAACTTTATCTTGAGGCGTCACGCATTATAAAAGAAACTTGGTGGTTGTCTGACACTACAAGATCCTTAGGAGAACTAAACTCTGCTGTTGGTTATTCTTTGATGGATCCAACATGGGCGGCACAAGACAATACCTCAACGGTTATTGGTATGCTATATGTTATTTACTGATTAACCTTATTCCCTTTGATAACATAGAACTTCATTTTTCTCACATATTGTTGCATTTTTCAGGTAACACGGTTGCACTTCTTCACTCTTTATTCAGTAATCTCCCACAGGAATGGCTGGAAGGGGCCCATGTAATTATCAAGGATCTCAGGCCCATCACATCGGTGGCAATGCTGAGAATAGTATTCCGGATTACGGGTCCACTGCTCCCCAAACTTGCAAATGCTCATAGCCTATTCTGCAAGGTGGGTTAATGACCGTTGTTTATCACAAAAGAAGTTTACGTTTGAGTTAGGCATAAAGTAATTTCTGAGTCATTCTACCGAACTTTCTTTATACATGCTGAAATTAGAAGCGCCCTAAATTTACAAGACTACAGTATATGAAATGTAGTGTGAAATTGGAAGCGCCCTCAATAAATATTAAAAAAATGATTTTTTTAAAGATTCTTACAGTTACAGGTTATTGTTGGATTGTCCGTATGAGATATTGTGAAAAAATTGTAACAGTTATTGCTTGATAAAGTTCTATCTTCCTCATTGGCAGTTCGGGTAGAATTTAGTTTAATCTATCAATGACACATCATTTAGTATAACACAAATTTATTGGTTAATGATATATTTAGATAGGAATTTTATTTTTTGTATTTCTAATTTGATTGAGTGTTCTCCAGACTCTTTCCTCACTTTTGAGTATAATGGTGGATGTATTTGGGAAGAACTCACAAGCATCGGTACCAGTTGAAGCCGCAGAAATAGAAGACCTCATTGATTTTCTGTAAGTGCCAACAAAATGAATGTACTCAAATGGTTTGTTCTATATGCTTGAAGATACTAATATGCTCATTTTGCTTTCCAGCCACCATGTTATCCATTATGAAGGGCAGGGAGGGCCCGTTCTAGCTAACAGCAAGCCCCGACAAGAAGTTTTGGCTATTGTAGGAAGAGCTTTGGAAAATTTGCGTCCAGATGTGCAACACCTCCTTTCCCACTTGAAGCCTGACACCAGTTCTTCTATCTATGCTGCAGCGCATCCAAAGCTGGTTCAAAATCCAGCTTGACCATAGGCTAAACTGGAGTTTCTTATAAAATTGTTGGTTTGGTTAATTGTCATATATTGATTATTTAGTTGGTCTGCAACTGATTTAGTTTGTGCAAGTGGCTTCTATTAAGCTTCTTACTAGTTGTAGATTAATAGGTTATTTTACCAGCCCAGTTTAGGTAAAAAATAGATTGAGATGTACATTAAACTGAAATTAGTGGAAATAACACTTCCACATGAGTTGTGGAAGTTTTCATGGTATCAGGGCCTTAGTGACAAAGGTCGTAGATTTGGTCGGCTCTCTCTCTCTCTGTTTTTTCCCCCCTTCTTTAAACATATCAATGCGTCTTCTTCAACTGACAACATTCAACAACTACCAGAGAATCCTTTCCCTACTAAATTGGTAAAGATGCTTAGTCTTTGATATTTCTTCTTTATAAAATATGTAATCTAGTGTCAGTTTGGCTTTATTATGATTATTACGTTCCTTGACAGTATGAAATCACATTGATCTTGTAATATCATCACTTTTTGGTTTTATTGATGGAGCTAATCATCCTTTTCATCAAGTTTTACCTGCTGCAGAAACAAAGAACTTCTCAAAAGTTGGCTGAGTACTGATAGATTTTGCAAGATCAGGTACTTATGATCCTGATTTATGCAACTCTCTCTCAAAAGGCACTCTCACGTGTGGATGGAGCTACATGTTGTAACAGGTTCGGGAAACACTGAGAAGACTAAAGCATATTGTTGGTCTCTTATCTGAACTACAAGGAATTACTAAAGCAATTATTGCAGAGTGTTAAAAGAACATATATAAAAGATTAAATATACTCTAATCTTTAGCGTGTTTTAGTTTAGTGGTAACTGAATATGGTATTAGAGCGAGAGGTCAAGTATTTAAACCACTACATGTCAATTTCTTTTTTTTGGCAGCCATCTCTACTATGTCATTGCCTCCATAATGAATCTTGATAGTAACCTGTTGTTAGTAACTTGTTGGATCTTGTACTAAATTTTTAACTGACACTTATCAGTTTAAGTAGGTTGAGTGGTGATTCAACTAAAATCTATCATTGGACTGGATTAGTGCTTGCTAGTGTTGCTGAATTTCAACAGTTAAAGAACCAGTTAGGTAGATGTATCTTCCTGCATAGATCTCTTTATGATTTTCAACAAGTATGCTCTAGGCTTGGTTTGAATGTTTTGCAGCAAGCTGTTTTTTATCCTTTGAGATTATTTCTTCTCACATCTCTCTTTGCAGTTATAATGGGTTCTGTTATATATCTTCCTTTATGTTAATGCAATAGTCATTATTAAGAGTGATTTTGTTTTTGTTAAGATCTTATATGATACAGTTGCAGAATACAATTTTTGATGACTGATTTTCGCTCTAAAGAATAGTTGCTGAGATTCGATAAGAAAATTTGCAGTAAAGTCATCAGAGTAAATGTACGAGGGATGTTTTGCTCTTTCTGGTATGGTTAAAGCAAAACTATGTAAGATCCCTTATTCTGCTAAAGTTCCTGTTATGTCATCTCCTTTATGCTGATATTGAAGCGAAATTTATGTTGTTGATGACATAATCATAAATTCATAATTGAGAATTCATGGTAGGGGGCTTAAATGACTTCGATTTTCATAGCTTGACATGATACTCATTCATTGTAGGTATGAATTTCTCCTAATTTGCTAGTTGTTACCGTAGCTAAAAACGTACGAAAGGTATCTTGTTATTACAGTTTCCTATTCAAATTTGGTTCTCTGGAATCTCAATTCATATTTTGACTCACTTGGTTTGTTGAGAAGTGTAATTGTATTGTTTCACTCTAGTTTATTTTTCTTTAATTTAGTCCAATTATAATTGTTTGCTAAGAAGCAACCAAGTATTTCTCAAAGTTCAATAGTGGGTAAAACAATACAGTTGATTCAAAATTTTATGGTTCTTCAAGTCTCGTGGATTGTCATTTTATGATTATTTAACTTCGGAATACCGACCACTAACTTAGATGTTTTGTTTTTGGTTGAGAAATTTGTTGTTTGATAACATTATAAACGATGAGGTGTCCTTTGGTATAGCGGAGCAAAGCTCTTACTTCCGATATAAAAAAAAAAAAAAAATCACCCACTAGTCAATCTTTGTCGAGAGCTAAGTTTGTAGTGAAGAATTTGCAAACAACAAATGTTCCATTCTTGAATTTAGTAATCAATATCAATTACAATATCACTCTGGTTTTAAAACATATTTTGAGATTTTTTTCAAGAATCTTATTTCAAATCATTGTAACCACCTAACTAAAATTTTTAATATCCTATAAGATTTTTTTGACAATTAAATGGGGTAAGAGCAATCATCTTACGAGGTTGGTTAAAGCACGTGCAAATTAGCCTGAAAATGGGAGATCAGAAAAATCCATATATATCATGGTAAAATGCTTTGTCCACTGCCCAGAAAAGGGTATTTTAAAGTGTTAAAGCTTGAAAGAATGAAGTTGCTTCTCACCTTTAAGAAAAAAAGATTACAAAGAAAAGCAACAACCACATCAAACCCAGAGCTGCTGAAGGTTAAATGTACATACAGGCACTGTTCTAAGTGATTTAAACTTGCGCTGGATGAGCCACAGCTGAACTGCTAACGAGCGGTTCGATAATCTCAAGGAGTTCATTACGCAAACCTGTGAAGACAACTGAATCTGTTTCAATGGGTCTAAACTTGACCAGAGCTGAGGGGACCAACTCCTCATCATCTAGAGTTTTAGCCTTCTGTCCTACGGGAAAATGACTGATCGTACGCCGTTTAACACCAACTGGATGTATCAACTCGAATTCCAAACCGGGTTCTTTCAGTGCTGAGCTCACAAACTGCCAGGGAAACAGAAGTTATCATTCTCCATTCTAACAACCGTGGACGATACATCACCTTACGGAAATCGTGCATTACAGGCAGATATATTCAGCAACAGAAACCGTGCTTGAATACACAACTACCCGCATAGAAAAGATCGATACGTTATGACTAACAAGACTTAAACCAAAGGATGAATCAGAAAAAAAAAGATTTCCACTCTGATATCAAGGCCACCCTACACTTACACTACACCAAACAATGATCAACCTACTGCGGAATCTGCTCTTTATTTCACTTGTTATGTTAAGCAACGTATAATTTCTGAATGGACTAGTGCCAAAAATCAATAATAAACAGGAAGGGAGGAGATAATATGTCCTGTTTTAATCAGATATGTCGGTAATATTTCTGTAATACTAATAAACAATCTGTCTTGAAACCACTTTGACGATACTTGAAGCATGAATGACGGAGAAAAAACATCACACAGTAAGTTCAAGTGTCTAACTTCATCTTATAAAGAGACAACTGAATAGAGCTAACCTCATATACAGCGCTTGTTGGTTCCCGAGGAGAAAAAACACCTTGAAGTACCACGCCGTCGGGAAACTGAATTCTGATAACTGTTCTTGTGTACTTTCTCCGAGCAGCTTTTGCTTGTTTCTCCTTGTATGATTTAGGAACCAAAAACTGAGATTCAGCAATCTTTTGCTTCCTCATTATAGCTTCTCTTTTAACCTCTTCAACAGAGAGGTTGTAGAAGGAGTCTGGTAGCTCGATGTTTGCAGCAACGTTTTCAGGGACAGCAAAAAATACTCGAGTCTGGTAATTTAAGTTGTCCAAAACATCAGCAGAGGAAGTTGAGAACAATAAAGACTTGAGTAAAATATCTTGTAAAAGAGTTCACTCAGTTGCTCAAGGGAATGTTCTAAATCTAGACTGAACATCTTCATCCAAGTTTATTTCCAGAACATATTTGGGAAGCTTCAATTATAGTGACTTCAGCCAGTTAACATGATTGAAGTCCCTACTAAATAGACAACTCAAACTATGCCATTTCCCCAATAAATAGGAATTAAATATCTGATCAACAGGAGCATACCCCTTTTTAAGATGCAAATCATGAGGCACATGGGTCATAGAGCAACAATTTTAAGCTTCCTATTCTGATTTTTGCATAAGCAAAAGGCCTTCATTTCGACCTTGTCATTGTAGCTCCCAACTTCACATCAATGAATTTAGTTCATGAGAATTTGGTTAAAAATGTATTATTCCTTTGTAGATAAAATAAAAGTCGGTTGCTAAATAAATACTCTGAATCAATTGTAACATAAGCTACTACACGAATCTGTATGATACCCCAAGCCAGGCCTGCCCCCCCCCCCCCCCCCCCCCCCCACAAAAACAAAACAAAAAAACCAAGTCTAGAGTGATGTCAATGCAAGATGGCTACAAACTACCAAGCTTTCAAATATTGACTGATGTAATTCATATTTTTACCAGTGTAAGCAACTATGAAATTAAGCACCTAGATATATTCCATCCACATAAACTTCTTTTTAAGAGACTTCTGGCCGCCTCAAAGATAGTTTCTATGCATTTGGACTTCCAGTTTCTTATAGATCATCAATGTCTAAACAGGGCTAAATTGCAGTGGCTTGTAAAAGCTATAAAGCATGACAGGAGTCCGAGCAAAAATCAAGGACCAAGCAAATTCCCATTCGCTTAAAAAGAGCAATTTAAGGACAATATCCATAACTTCTGTACCATAATTGGGATGTATTGTAAATTGAATAGCTACTTTATGCTGTTACTTATAGCCACAAACTAAACATATCCTGAAACAAATATATTCACAACAGAGACAAACCAAAAGTTCTAACTATTCTTACTGCTCATAACAACCCTACTATATGAAGTGTGCTTCAATGTTAACATGTAAATATATTTTCTTCAGTTTCACTAAATTGTAATGGAAACTTTCCAAGAAACAAAATGGACAAATCTTAGTGCAAATATGAAATGATAAACATACAAAAAAGACAGGTTTCCTAAAGGCCATAGAAAGTAGTGGTAAACGTACCTGTCTGTCTACCTTCTTTGGTTCAATCAGTTCATCAACCTGAGTTGAAGCCATAGATGCAGAGCTGCCTTCATTTTGCCGTTCATCAAGCTTTGGCCGTTCAATAAAATCAACGACCTTAGATAATCTGTAAATCTCTTCCTCTGTTGGAACTTCCATGGTTGCCCACATTTCACCATCTTCTTCTTGCAATTTAAAACCCACAAACTCCAACAATTCCACTCCCCCCACAGCCTCACCGATTGCCTCCTTAATTTTGGGATTACTCAGACGAATCTTCCTAAACTTTGAATTCTCTGGTTCCCGAACTATGTTCCTCATAAGCTTCAGCACAATTTCCAATGAACCTTGTGATGGCTTCCCTGATATGAAAGTGCCAACACAAGTCTCCAATTCACTCCGAGATTCCGAATTACTCGTGGGCAGATCCTCTGCTCTATCGGCTGTGTTATTATTGACACAGCTATCTACGTGCACAGAAACCTCCTCTTCAGACCTGTAACTTTGGCCACAAATCGGACATTCAAACACATCTAATGAATACCCATTTCCAGATCTTTTCCCAGACGTTATAAACGAGTCAAATGGGTCAAATTCATCGGCCGGCGGTTTTCGATCTGGGTTCGATTTACTAGGCACTTCTGACCTAATCTGACCAGCGCCGGTTGAATTTGAAGACGGAGGCTTGGAATTTACGGTAGAATCTGAAGGAGGATGAACCAGCTTGGGTTTTGAAATGGGATTTTGCGATGGGCGGGTAGGCAAAGAAGAAGTAGTCGACCCCGAAGAAGAGGATCCTAAAACTCTTCCCTGACCCTTGAAACTTGCAGAAGAAGACGAGGACAAGGAATTATTAACCCTTTTCATGAAACCCTTGACCTTGTCCTTCATGTCACCCATGATAAACAATACAATACAATACAATACAATACAATACTATGAGAAACAAAGAACTATAGCAATTAATTGGTTTGGAAGAATCTAAGCAACAAGAGGATATTACAGATTACACGGATTGAGCTGAAATCTTCCTCTGGATCACTAAAATCGGACTTGTCAGCCACAAAGTAAGAATTTTTCGATTGGCGAATTGGCGGAAGAAATTGAAGAATTTTTCGATTGGCGAATTGGCGGAAGAAATTGACTTTAGAGACTTGTTCCTCCTTTCGAGATCTCAGAAAGAAAGAAAGAAAGTGAGTGAAATTTGCGAGAGAGAGTCGAAGAGTATGGCTGTTATTGGCGGTTGACGTTGTTCTTCCACATCGGAGATTCGAACTCAACTCTTAATTAGATATATATGTTAATTATTGTTGATTAAGTTAAAAAAATAGAAAAATACATTTTTGATCTTTGAAATTGGGAGTGTCTATCTCTTGATTGGAGGCATATGTCAATTACTACTAAACTATATTCGCTTTGACTGTACATGAAATGATTTGACTGTCTGACATTATATAACGTAAAAGAGATATCATTTAACAGGATCCAAATGTTATCAAAGTGGAAAATCTTGGTGCTTTTTTTCCTCTTGTTTTGTTCATTCTTCTTCTCTTTGCTTCTTTCAATAATGTCCCTTCCCTTTTCTTACATACATTTTTTTTTTCTCTCTTTCATTCTTTGGGATGAAGAAATTAAAAAGAAACGTATAGAGAGATCAGATAATTAACATACACAAAAGGGTAGGTGTGAAGTTACAGAATTGCCCACATAGTATAATTGCTATTAATTTTTCTCTTAATATTTAACATTCACCTATAGATTTTATCTTCAATCTTGTAATTTGATTCAAAAGAATCATAGGTTATCAATTTTCATTAAAATACTTTTTTTAATGTTTTAGCACGAAGTATTATAGTTTAGATGGTTTCAATTTTGACCTTTAACAATTTTTAAGTTTCAATTATATAATATAAATTTTAAAAAGAATATTGTTATTATTTATTGTTTATTTTTAATTAAGAGGTTGAAGTAATATTGAAACTTTTAAAAAATTAAGGATAAAATTGATTTTTTTTTATTTCAACAACATGTAAGGTGAGATTTCAACTTCTGACCTTTTAGTAGAAAATATATGTTTAATCAGTTAAACTAATGCTTAGGTTGGTGACCAAATTAAAACTAACAATATAAATGAAGGATAATTTCACTAGAAGAAATGAACTTTAAGGATGTTTTAATTTTATTGTTTGAAACTAAATTTTTGTTGCTATTGATTATCAACGATGGAAATCTTTTTGACACATTACCAATTACATAATGCAGTTGGAATAGAGATTCGGCGACATAAAATGTTTCATCGCCATGACGATGAAAACAATTTGTCACCGTAGCGATGATAAGTGTCTTTCATCATGATTACTTTTAGTCACTATAGCGATGAAAAATGACAAATATCAATTTTTCATCGCTACTTGCGATGTAGTTTCCACACCCCTTCCCCTTTTATCATTTCTTCCTCTTTCCTCTTTTCTTCTTGTAAATGGTTAGCCACATTGTATATTTTCATCGTGAAATTTAAAAAAGTTCAAATTTTATCAGCTCAACCTCCTTACTTATGTCTCCTTCTCCTTACCTATGTCTCCTTCAATTTTCTAAAATATGATGAAGAAAAAGAAACAAGGGAAATAAATGTTCACAAAATGAAAAGAAATCACTTTTGACTTTAATTTATAAAAATAATGGACTCAAAATCAAGAACATACAATACTATAAATTCATAATAATAATATGCGCCCGAGAAATAAACTAAAAATTGTTTGAGTACATATCATAGCTAGGTTAACAACATTGACAAGTTACCAAAGTTTTGATCACTGTGCAAAATATGACGACACGATTATCATGTCTGATATTTTTTTGAAAACAAAATGTTTCGATCCTACACAAATAATTGCAGGCAATCAAAATTCATAGTGAGCTTTGTGTAGGTAACATGATAAATTAAGGAACTAACAAATCATAATATGTATTAGGATTAGTTACTAGTTATTATTTTGTAACTAAACATTTACTTTTACCTTTACATCTTTGATCGTGTATGGCCTATATATATGGCATCTTCACTTGATTAATGTTAAGGCAAGTATTAAGTTACTCATGTAGTATGGTATCAGATGTCAAATTCGTAACTGCTTTCCTGAGGGTTTTTTCTTTAGCAGTTTTCCCAAGATCATTTTCTTGATTTTCCTGCCATTCTTTTTTCTTGCCATGGCTGAAGACGAGTTCGTAAACCCTACGGCAACTCAATCTTCATCCTCTCATGCTCAACTTGAGCAATATCTTAATCCATACTTTCTTCACCATTCAGATAACACTAGCCTTGTCCTTGTGTCTGAACTACTCAATGATGAGAATTATACCACATGGAGTAGATCGATGACTATTGCACTTACGGTGAAGAACAAATTTGGATTTGTCGATGGCTAACTTCCACGACCTACTGACGAATCTCTCAATTCTTGGATTATCTGAAACAATGTAGTTATATTCTTGGATTCTTAATTCTCTTTCGAAGGAAATTTCGGCCAGTGTTCTATTTGCCGATTTCGCGAGGGATATTTGGCTCGATTTGAAGGAACGCTTCCATCGGCAAAATCATCCTCGAATCTTTCAGCTTCGTCGTGATATTTCTAATTTAGCAAAAAGACCAGCTATCTGTTAGTTCGTATTTCACGAAATTGAAGACTTTATGGGCTGAACTTTCTGCTTATCGCCAAAATTGTTCCTTTGTGGAGGTGTTAAATCTCTTCTTGAGTACTTTCAAATTGAGTACGTCATGTGCTTTCTTATGGGACTAAATGACTATTTAGTCAAATTCGGGCTCAGATGTTGCTTATGGAACCACCTCCAATGATCAATCGCGTTTTTGCGCTGATTTCGCAGGAGGTTCAACAGCGTGCTATTTCATCAGTTTCTTCTACTTCTGCGCCTTCTTCTGTAGCCTCGATGACATTTTTAGTTCGAGGTTCTTCACAAGCTTCGAATTCCTCGAGTTTTGCTCCAAATAGATCGTTCTCTTCGAATCAGGGCAAACGGAAGGAAAAACCGGTTTGTACTCACTGTGGGCTTTCGGGATATACTGTGGATCATTGTTACAAGCTCCATGGTTACCCTCCTGGTTATCGTACTTCCGACAATTGGAATAGTCAGCCACACTCGACTTCCTCTGTTAAGGCTGCTGAATCCTCTTCGAAGTCTTCTTCTTGTTATCCCTGATTCTCTTTCAAATATAAGTGCCGACCAGTGCAAAGGATTATTGGCCTTTCTTCAGTCTCATCTTGCAAAGGTCAAAACTGATTCTGATCAGAGTACTTCACACGTTGCAGGTACCTGTTTTTCTACTTTACACAATTTTGGTTTTTCTGCAAATCAGTAGGTGATTGATTCTGGCGCTTCTACACATATTTGCTACTCTCGTGATTCCTTTATTGCTTTGAGATCAGTTTCTAGGGTTTATGTTACGCTGCCTGATAATTCTCGAGTACATGTTGAGTTTGTTGGTGATATACAACTTGTTGAGAATATTCTTCTTCAGAATGTGCTTTTTGTTCTCCATTTTCGATTCAATCTGATCTCTGTTGGTGCTTTAACGAGGAATTCATCACCGATTGTTCAATTTTCTGGTGATTCTTGTCTAATTCAGGACAAGTTCTCTTTGAAGACGATTGGCAAGGGTAGCTATTAGCATGGAATTTATCTGTTTTCTGCTATCCCTACCGATTCTGCTTGTTTTTCCAATATTGTATGTGTTGTTACTCAGTTGCATTCTGTTAATATTTGGCATAATAGACTTGGTCATCCGTCCGTTAAGCATCTTAATGCTCTTAAAGATGTTTTACCGTTAGATTCATGTATAGCTTCGATGACCCCTGATTGATATGTCCACTGGCAAAACAACGTCGCTTGTCTTTTACTTCGAATAATCACATTGCTGAATGTTCCTTTGATCTTATACATTGTGATACTTGGGGGCCTTACCAATCCCCTACTCATAGTGGATACCTGTTTTTTCTTACCATTGTTGACGATTTCTCTCGTTTTACATGGGTTTTCATGATGAGAAAGAAGTCGGACGCTCTTACTATTGTGCCTCAATTTTTTAAGTATGTTGAAACCTAATTTGGAAAGGTGATTAAGTAATTTCGATCAGATAATGCTCCAGAATTATCTTTTATTGAGTTTTTTTCTTTCCAAAGGAGTTATTCATCAATATTCTTGTGTCGAACATCCTAAACAGAATTCCGTTGTAGAACGAGAACACCAACACTTGTTAAATGTTGCCAGATCCTTATATTTTCAGTCTTGTTTGCCTATTACATTCGGGAGAGAATGTATTCTCATGGCTGCTTATTTGATTAATCGAACTCCTTCGTCAATATTGGGCTGGCAAACTCCTTTTTCTCAGTTATTTGGTAAAGTGGCTGAATATGCTGCTTTACGTACCTTTGGTTGCTTATGTTTTGCTTCTACCACTTCTTCTCACCATTCTAAGTTTCATCCACGGGCTGTTCCTTTTGTTTTTGTTGGGTATCCTCCAGGAGTTAAGAGATATAGATGGTTTGATATTGAAAACAAAAATTTTATCTTTCCAGGAATATTATATTTCATGAGCACATCTTCCCTTTTAGTTCAATATCATTGTCCACTGACTCTATTGACCCATTCCCGGACATTGTTTTGCCAAAAGCTTTTGATTTTGTTGGCAATCCTACCGTTTCTGACAGTTCACAGCCCGTCACTGCTATGGCTAGCCCTGTTATGGATGTTCGATCATCCCCTGATATGAACTCTCTTCATATGTCTGATGGTATTGATGGTATTTTGGTCGATGCTTCCAATATGCCATCTTCTGCTATTGATATTTCACATACTGATGGCCATGTTGATATCTCATCTGATGTTGTTGTAGAGAATTCCTTCGTGCCTACTGCTGGCTTGAATTCTATTGTGGATAATGATGTTGTGCCCGATGGATCTTTGATTCAATAACCTCCTGTTCGCAGGTCTCAGCGGGTCTCTCGACTTCCTTCTTACCTTAAGGATTACCATTGCAATTTGCTTACTTTAGCCCCTTTGCCTTCTATTTAGTCTCGGTATCCTTTGCACAGATTTTTGTCCTATGACAAATTGTCACCGACTTACAAGAACTTTATTTTGAACATATCTACTAATTTTGAGCCTCAGTTTTATCACCAGGTCGTTCCCTTTTCTCATTGGCGTGATGACATGCATGTTGAGTTACACGTCATGGAAGCAAACCATAGTTGGTTCGTTGTCCCTTTACCTTCTGAACATCATTCTATTGGCTGCAAATGGGTGTACAAGATCAAGTATCATTCGTTATAAGGCTCGACTTGTTGCAAATGGGTACACTCAACAGGAAGGCCTTGACTATATCAAGGCGTTCTCTCCCGTTTCCAAGCTTGTTAGTGTCAAAGTTTTGCTTACCATCACTGTCTCTTTGAATTGGCCATTGGTGCAGCTAGACATTAACAATGCTTTTTTGAATGGCGATCTTTTTGAGGAGGTATATATGGATTTGCCGTTAGGCTACAAGCACAATGTTGTTGCTTCTCAGGGGGAGCGTTTAGTATGTCGGCTTCATAAGTCCATTTACGGTGTTATACAAGCATCCTGACAGTGGTTTGACAAATTTTCGCATACTTTACTGCAGCTGGGCTTCAAGCAAGCAAAATCAGATTATTCCCTTTTTGTCAAAGGGTCTGGTGATTCATTTTTGGCTCTAGATGATATAATAATCACTGGTGCTTCTCTATCTGCTATTGATGTTTTAAAAACTCACTTTCATACTATCTTTAAGTTGAAGGATTTGAGTTCTTTGAAGTACTTTTTGGGATTGAAGTTGGCTCGTTCCTCTGCTGGAATTTTTATGTCTCAGCGCAAATACACGATTCAGTTGCTTGAAGACACCGATTTCTTGGCTTGTAAACCGACTAATTTGCCCATGGATCCACATCTCAAATTAAGTGCTTTTGATGGTTTTTTATTGGTTGATCCTTCTGTTTATAAGTGTCTTATTGGTCGTCTTTTGTACCTCACCGTATCGAGGCCTGATATCACGTTTGCTGTTCACAAACTGAGTCAATTTGTGTCTCAACCGCGATAGCCACATCTTAATGCAGTTCATTATCTCTTACGATTTCTAAAATCTTCTCTTAGTCAGGGTACTATGCTGTAGCGGGCTTCCTCTTTTCAACTTCGGGCTTTTGCCGATGTTGCTTGGGCTTCTTGTTTGGATTCTCGAAAGTCTACCACTGGTTTTTGTGTTTTCCTTGGCGATTCTCTGGTTTCTTGGAAAGCGAAGAAACAGAACACTGTGTCTCGGTCTTCTGTTGAGGCTGAATATCAGGCCCTTGCTGCAACTACAGGAGAGCTTGTTTGGTTGTTCAATCTTTTGGCTGATTTACAGGTTTCTACATAGTCTCCTGCTCTTTTCTTTTGTGATAATCAAGCTGCCATATACATTGCCACCAATCCTATTTTTCACGAACGAACGGAACATATTGAGCTCGATTGTCATTTCGTGCGAGAGAAGATTTATGCTGGCATCATTCGATTGCTTCCTATTCGGACCAATTTTTAGCTTGCAGATATTTGTACTAAAGCTCTTCCTTACCCTGCCTTTTCTTCCCAGATGGGAGTTTCAAATATTCTCCTTCCATCTTGAGGGAGAGCATTAGGATTAGTTACTTGAGTTATTATATGGCCTCTTCACTTGATTAATGTTAAGGCAAGTATTAAGTTACTCTTAGATGTAATAATATGCAACTCTAATAATAATTGGACACTAATCTCAACTCCATCATACGCCAACTCCATTGAAAAATAAGGCACTACCAATGAAATCAAACAATAATCAAATCAAAAGCTCAAACAACAAAATCAAAGTCTCGAGCTCCAATAATAAAGCCAAACAAACTAATTCAAATTCAACATTAAACTCCATAATGCAGATCCACCCCTTCACAATCTCAACTCCATAATACCTCAATCTCAAATAGGGTCGGTAGTGGGGATGCACTGAGCGACGGAAGTAAAGAAAGAATCAAATCTCTCCAAATAAGATTCGAACCTATGACCAATCAATACTAACAACAAACTCAAACAGTAATCAAAATCAAACTCTTTAACTACAAAATCAAAGTCACAAGCTTCTACAACAAAATCAAACAAACTTCACATTCAATATTAAACTCTCCATAATCCACCATTCACCTCCTTTCACAAATCCTAACTCCTAATGAATAGATATCAAACATAAGTCACAAACAACAATCAAAAGCAACTCCTCCAACAATAACATCAAGGTCTCAATCTCCAACAACAAAGCCTAATAAACTTCACATTCTGAAACTTCATAATGCACCATCTACCCCCTCCCACAATTCAACTCCATAATATACCCCAATCTCAAGCCACTATTGCTCCAATAGTTAGCTACTTTGATATACATAAACTCAACCAAGAGTGTTTGTCTCGATAATTTTGTATATCCATAGTATAATTTTTGGTTAACTTCATCAAACATTCGTACTTTCACTTTGCCTATTATCACTTGATTCACTCCTAATTTAATGCTATTCATCATGATATTCAGTGTGTATCCCTCACTTGTCAAATTATGTAACATTTATCTACTCTATATTTTGGGTTATGTATATATCCATATAACTAAGCAGACAAAATCTGAAGTTTCCATCCATCTACGATAAAAGGAAACGTTCTATGTGAGTATAAATGACTTTTTTTGACATCGCATCTTGGTCGTTTCATTTCGAAATTTTGACATTTCTTGTATCGGTAACGTGTAAAACCTCTCATCAATATACTTCTTTGACAATTCAATGAACGACTTAACTTCTTCGGTATATTCTTTGCTTAACCTAACCTGGTTTAATTTTGTCAAACTTTTATCCATAATTTTTCCAACAATAGTATTATACAATTTATCATTAACATAATTAAACAAGTGCAATTACAAGTAATATATATATATATATATATATATATATATATATATATCACTATTTTAAAAAAACTCAAAAGTCGTATAAACCATTGTCTAACACAACTTAATTTAGCAAAAGTGAGTATAACTTAGTGGTAATTGACATATATCTCCAATCAAGAAGTTGTGAGTTCGATCCTTCATTCTCGTATTGTACTAAAAAATGGTACCAAATAGTGCTCAGCCCTTGTACGAGGACCAACGATAACTTTAATGAAATGTTGAAACAACCAAACCACTAACGAATCAAGAGTGACTTGAGATGATATGAGATCTTAGATAAAATTTTGATAATATATCAAGATTTTTAACAATAACATTAATTCTTGATGATACTTTATTTTACTATTTTTTTTCTTATTAATTAATTCTGGAATATTTTTGTCAATTGTTTTATTTTATTCTTTTTCTTATTAATTAATTTTGGAATATTTTTGTCAATTGTTTTATTTTTTTAACAATCTGTAGTTTGTAAATAAACTCAAACATTCATATTAAATATGTTTCCATCACTAGATTCATGACTTATCTATGCTGAGAACTCAGATTAATCTCCTAATTTTGTTCACTAAAGCTTTATACTTTCAAAACGTTCATTTTTTGTCTCTATACTTTTAAAAAATGACCAATTTAGTAATTATTTGCAACATTTCAACACAAATATTGTACAAAATAAAGACCTTTTAATACAAATTTATAGTTGTATTTTAAAATTTTTAGTGAGTAAGATGTCATGTCAAAATTATGATAGGAAGAAATGAGATAAAAATGATAATAAATGGACCAAAATGTAAAATGACAATAATGAACGTTTTGAAAGTATATAAATTAAAATGAACAAAAATTAATAATACTGGAGAAAAATAAACTAAAGCTAAATTACATGAACCAAAATTATATTTACTTTTAAAATAATAAAGAACAATTCAAACATATCCTAAATTATATTGAACAACTCAAACATATCCTAAATTATATTTTGTATAATTTAAGCTTCCTTTTCTTAAAAAATAGAAAACAAAAATGGTTTTTTTTTTAAATTACAAAGAGAATTTGAAAACGGAAAAAATTAATTTTATTTTACTACAAGATCAAACGAACAATTTCTACTGTGATATTGTATTTTTTTAATCTTATTATTTTTATATTTATTTTTGGGTTGGTGATACAATTTTTGTAAATTTTATATATAATTTGGGATTTGGGTAAAATTGACCACCAGCGAAACAAAATGCAAGAAAACTAAATTCGAAATTCGGAAACCTTACAACTTCTCTAAAAAAAATTTCCATAAATATTTTAGGTAGTTTAGATTTAATTTAAATTTAACTCTCTCCCTTTTTCAGTTTCTCTCAGGTCTCAATTTTTCATCTTTGATTATCTGTAGTCCCACAACAACTTCTCCAGGTGTGATTATCGATAAAAATCAAAGCTTTTTATTTAATCAAATCAATCTAGCGCCTTCAAAGTGTTCTAGGTATTTTCGTTCAAATTCTTTTACTTTTTAAAAAATAAAAATTTATTTTATATTGTTGATTGTTTAATAGGTTGATATCTAAGATTTGTTTAGATTTACTTACTTAGAAAATAAATGAGTACAATAAAATATGAATCTGGATATAAAAAAGTAAAGAAAAATAGATTGAATGTCAAAAGGGTGCTCTCGATAAATTTGTCATTGAAAATAAAAGTAATTAAAATGATAAAATAATAGAATAAATAATAGGTATAGGAAAATCAAAATATGAAATAAAGATAGTAGATAATGATATGGATGAAAATAAAACAGACAATATGAAATAAACTTTAACTTTATCCTACTAAGGCCTCTCTATTAAAATATTGCCTAGATCTCATATCATCCTTAGTAATCCCTAGGCTAAATTTAGTAGGTATATTTCTAATGAATCTTAATATTAGTTATGATCATGCATAGTTTAATGTTTTTTTTTTTTAAAGTTTAAATACTATTTTCATTCTTTTATTTTGAATTAGGTATAATCTAACCTTCGTTTCCTTCAAAAAAAAATAAATAAAAATAAAAAACGTGTTTTTTTAAATTATCAAACAAACAACTTCTACTGTGATATTGTATTTTTTTTTATTTTATTATTTTTGGTTTAGTGATAAAATTTTTGTAAATTTTATTATGCATAGAGTTTATGTAAGACAATTTGGGATATTGTTATAAATGACCGAAATAACTAAATTGGAAATTGGAAAACCTAACTTCTCTAAAAAAAAAAAGAACTCCATAAATATATTGGATAAGTTAGATTTATTTTAAGTTAAGTTAGATTTATTTTAAATTTAACTCTCTTTTCAGCTCTCCAGTCTCAATTTTTTATCTATGATCTTCTGTGGTCTCGTAACTCCTCCAGGTGTGATTATCGAAGTAGCAATCAAAACTTCTTATTTGCTCAAATCAATCTAGCGGCTTCAAAGTTTTAGGTATTTTCGTTCAAATTCTTTTACTTTTAAAAAAGTTTATTTCATCTTGTTGATTGTTTAATAACTTAATTTCTAAGATTTGTTTAGATTTACTTAGAAAATCAACATGCCTACAATAAAATATGAATTTGAATATGAAAAAGAATATAAAAATGGATTGAATCTCAAAAGGGTGCTCTCGATAAATTTGTTATTGAAATAAAAGTAATAAAAATGGTAAAATAATAGAATAAATTATAAGTATAGACAAATCAAAATATGAAACAAAAATAATAGATAATGATATGGTTGAAAATAAAGCATATAATCAAATAAACATCAACTTTATTATATATATATTAAGGCTTCTCTATTAAATTATTGTCTAAGGCCTCACATCATCTTGAGCGGCCCTTGGCTAAATTTAGTATGTGTACTTCTAATAAATCTTAATATCACATTTAAAGGTAATTTTTTTTGGTTTAAATACTATTTTCATTCTTCTATTTGGGCTTTGGTTCATTTTTTTCATCTACTTTCAAAATATTCATTTTAGTCTATTTACTTTTAATTTTTTTTCATTATAGTTTGTACACTTTCAAAACATTTATTTTTTATCCCTATACTTTTAAAAAATGACCAATTTGATCCTTATTTACAATATTTCAACACAAATCTTATATACAATAAAGATCTTTTAATACAAATTTATAATTGCATTTTAAGAAATTTAGTGAGTGACATGTCATGTTAAAATTATGATTGGAAGAAATGAGATAAAAGCGATAGTAAAGGGACGGAAAAATAAAATGACAATAATGAATATTTTTAAAGTATATAAACTAAAACGTAGAAAAATAAAAAATACGAGACTGAAATAAACTAAGGCTAAAAATACATCAATCAAAATAATATTTACCTTTAAAATAATAAAAAATAATTCAAACATATCCTAAATTATATTTGGTATAATCTAGCCTTCATTTGCTTCAAAAATAGAAAACGAAAACGTGTTTTTTTTTTTTAATTACAAAGAGAAGTTGAAAACGGAAAATTTTTTTATTTTAGCCCAAAATCAAACAAACAACTTCAACTGTGATATTGTATTTTCTTTTTTTTTTAGTCTTATTATTTTTACATTTATTTTTGGTTTAGCGATAAATCTTTTGTAAATTTTATTATGCATATAGTTTATGTAAGCCTATTTAGGATATTGGTAAAAGTGACCTCCCGCAAAACGAAAGGCAAGAAGTAACTAAATTCGAAATTTGAAAACCTTTCGACTTCTCTGGAAAAAAAAAACTCCATAAATATATTCTATAGATTAGGTTTATTTTAAGTTTAACTCTCTCTCACAAGTTTTAATTTTTAATTTTTGATCTTCCCGTCTCACAACTCATTTAGGTGTGATTATCGATTGGAGTAGAAAAAGCTTCTTATTTGTTCAAATCAATTGAGCGGCTTCAAAATTCTAGGTATTTTCGTTCAAATTCTTTTAATTTTTAAAAATTTATTTGATGTTAGTTACTTTTTTAATACCTTGATATATGAAATTTGTTTAGATTTATTTACTTAGAAAATCAATATGTCTTACATAAAATATGAATCTAGATATGAAAAAGAATAGAAAAATGGATTGAATCTCAAAAACGTTCTCGGATAAATTTGTTATTGAAAGTAAAAGTAATAAATGTGATGAAATAATAGAATAAAGGATAGGTGCAGATAAATCAAAATATGAAACAAAAATAGTATGTAGATAACGATATGGTTGAAAATGAAGCATGTAATGAAATAATCTTTGTATTAAGGCCTCCCTATTAAAGTATTGCCTAGTTCTCGTATATCTTTAGCTAGCTAGCCATCGCTGCGCCAAATTTAGTTGGTATACTTCTAATAAATCATAAGTCCCACACATAGTTTAAAGTTCTTTTTTAGGTTTAAATACTATTTTCATTCTTCTATTTTTGAATTTACTCCATTTTATTCTATGTACTTTCAAATATTTATTTTTGTCCATATACTTCAAATTTTGTTCATTATAGTCGTTATACTTTCAAAAAGTTTATTTTTGGTCCCTATATTTTAAAAATGATAAATTAGGTCTGTATTTGCAATATTTCAACACAAATATTATACACAAAAAAATGTTTTAATACAAATTTATAGTTGCATCTCAAGAAATTTAGTGAATGACATGTTATGTTAAAATTATGATCGGAAGAAATGAGATAAAAACTATAATAAAATGACCATAAAGTAAAAGGATAATAACTCTCTCTCTCCCTTTCTGCTCAAGTCTCAATTTTTTATCTTTCAATTTTTGCAGTCCCACAATTCCTCTGGGTCTGAATATCGATGGAAGTAGAAATCAAAACTTCTTTTTTGCTCAAATCAATCTAACGGTTTCAAAGTTCTAGGTATTTTCGTTCAAATTCTTTTACTTGTCAAAAAATTTATTTCATATTGTTGATAATTTAATACTTGATATCTGACAATCTTTTTAGAACTTACCTACTTAGAAAATCAATGTGTCTACAGTAAAATATGAATTTGGATATGAAAAAGTATAGAAAATGGATTGAATGTCAAAAAGAGTGCTCTTGATAAATTTGTTATTGAAAGTAAAAGTAACAAAAATAATAAAATAATAAATTTTATTTTCAACCCTAAAAAAAATTATTTTAATAAAGGTATATTCACATTTTATTTTAAAAAATTTTCTTATGACTTCATATCTAAAATTAGATAAATATTTGTCTCAAAATGTATTTTTTAATTAATTTTTAAAGAATGTGATATTATATATATCTTTGTCTATTAAAAACCGAAAATCCCTTTAATCTTTTGTTTTTTTTTTAAAGAAAAACTAGCCCAAAGGAAAGAAACTTATTAAAATGTAAGGTTCATAATGGACATTTCGATATATAGGAACTAAAATGAATAAAAATGAAAAATATAAAGACAAAAAAAAAGGTAAAAGTGAGATATCAAAATAATCATAATTTTTTAAAAAATAAAGAATAATTCAAACATTTTTTATTTTTATATTTATTTTGGGCTGAGTGATACAATTTTTGTAAATTTTATTATGTAAGACAATTTGGGGAATTGGTAAAAATTATCTCCCGCAAAACAAAATGCAAAAAAGATAACTGCGATTTGAAATTCGAAAAGTAAGAAGTTAGCTAACTTCATGAATATATATTAGGTAGGTTAGATTTATTTTAAGTTTAACGCTCTCCTTGTTTTTCTCGGTCTCTCTCAAGTCTCAAAATTTTATGTGGTCTCACAATTCCTTTAGGTATAATTATCAATTGGAACAGAAATCAAAATTTGTTATTTGCTAAAATTAATCTAGTGATTTCAAAGTTCTAGGTATTTTCGTTCAAATTTTTTTATCTTTTTAAAAATTTACTTCATATTATTGATTGTCGAATACTTTGATATATGAGATTTGTTTAGATTTTCTTACTTAAAAAATTAATATGTCAATAATAAAATATGAATCTAGATGTGAAAAGCTTAAAAATAAAATAAAAATAGAAAAACAGATTGAATATTAAAATGGTGCTTCTGATAGATTTGTTATTGTAAGTAAAAATAATAAAAATGATAGGATAGACAAATCAAAATATGAAACAAAAAGAGTAGAAAATGATATAGTTGAAAATCAAGCAGGTAATGAAATAAAATTCAACCTTACGATCTCTCTATTAAAGTATTGCCTAAGGCTTCATATCATCTTAAGCCGCTCTTGGTTTCAAATTTTGTTCAGTGTAGTTTACTTTCAAAATATTCACTTTGGTCTCTATACTTTTAAAAGACGATCAATTTGGTCCTTATTTGCAATATTTCAATACAATCTAATACACAATAGAGACTTTTTGATACAAATTTATAGCTACATTTCAAAAAATTTAGTGAGTGATTAATCATGGTAAAATTATAATCGGAAGAAATGAGATAAAATAATAATAAAAGGACTAAAAGGTAAAATGATCCTAATGAATGTTTTGAAACTGTAGGAAAAAATAAGAAAAATATGAAAAATATAGAGATCAAAGTAAACTAAAAAAAAAAGTGTAAGACACCAAAATAATATTTATTTTTAAAATAATGAAGAATAATTCAAACATATCATACATTATATTTTGTATAATTTAACTTCTTTTCTTCAAAATTTGGAAAAAAAAAAAGAAACGTGTTTTTTAAATTACAAAGAGAATTTGAAAACGGACACTACGAATGTTATTTTACTCCAAATTCAAACAAACAACTTCTACTGTAATATTGTATTTTTTTAATCTTTATTTTTTATTTTTTATTTTGGGCTGAATGATAAAATTTTTGTAAATTTTATTATGTAAGACAATTTGGGGCATTGGTAATTAAAAATTACCTCCCGAGAAAAAATGCAAGAAATAACTAAAATCAAAATTCAAAACCTTTCGACTTCTCAAAAAGAAAAAAATCAATAAATGTATTGCGTAGGTTAAGTTTAACTCTCTTCCTTCCTTTCTCAATCTCTCTAATCCCAATTTTTATTCTTTGATCTTCGTGGTCACATAACTCTTCCAGGTGTGATTATCAATTGGAGTAGAAATCAAAGCTTCTTATTTACTCCAATCAATCTAGCAGGCTTTCAAAATTCTAGGTATTTTCGTTTAAATTATTTTAGTTTTTAAAGAATTTACTTCATTTGTTGATTGTTTAATAATTTGATATCTAAGATTGGTTTAAATTTACTTACCTAGAAAATCAGTATGTCTATTAATAAAATATTAATCTAAATATTAAAACAATAAAAAAAAATGGATTGAATCTAAAAAGACACTCTCGATAAATTTGTTATTGAAAGTAAAAGTAATAAAAATGATGAAATAATAGAATAGATGATAGCTATTGACGAATCAGGAAACAAAAATACTAAAATAAACTAAAGCTAAATTACATATACCAAAATTAAATTTACTTTTAAATTTAGCCTTCCTTCTCTTCGAAAATAGAAAACAAAAACGGTTTTTTTTTCCCTAAATTACAAAGAGAATTTGAAAACGGAAAAAATTAATTTTATTTTAATACAAAATCAAACGAACAACTTCTACTGTGATATTGTATTTTTCTTAATCTTATTATTTTATATTTATTTTTGGTTTGGTGATTAAACTTTTGCAAATTTTATATACAATTTGGGATGTGGGTAAAAATGAACACCCACGAAACAAATGCAAGAAGATAACCAAATTTGAAATGGGAAAACCTTTCAAATTCTCTAAAAAAATCCATAAATCTCAAATTTTCATCTTTAATCATCTCCAGTCAACGACTCCTCCAGGTGTGATTATCTTTTCAAAATTAGATAACTATTTTAATCTCAAAATTGTAATTAATTTAAAGAATATGATATTATGTAAGTACTTTAAAAATCGAAAAATCTTTTAATCTTTCAAAAAAAAAAAAACTAGTTCAAAAGAAAGAAACTTTTTATATATAAGGGAAAATCCTGTAAACTATTCCATTCAAAATGTATTTATACAAGAACTAATTTAAATGATTATTCTATTTGCTTGCTGTGGTCCAAAAATACCCAATGTTTACAGAAATTTCTTTTTGGGTAATTCGATTTTTAGGAATGAGATTGAGAATGGGATATGGGGAAATGAAGAATTCCTCCAATAGAGATTAGAGTTTGTTCCAAATCTCTATTCACTATTGTGACAGATGAGGGAGGGAGGGATTTAAATAATGATTCTTATTTTAATATTATCTCTAATTTATATTATATATAAAAGTATTCATTTAAAAATTCATTCATTGTAATTACTTTAAAAAAATAATTTTTTAGTTCTTTATTTATTAATAAATCAACATAGTTCGTTTAAATTAAATAAATATAAAAGTTTTCAAGAATTTTAAAATGTAAAATATAATTCTCTTGAAAATAAAAAATAAAAATCCACGGTTAATAAGCGCATAGACTTCTCTCAATTTTAATTTCATATCATTTTAAATTTTAAATTTGTTAACTTTTATCCTTTACTGCACCTTTTTTTTTTCAAATTTCCGTAAAAATCTTCACCCTTAAATAACCTTTTGAGCTCTTAAGTTTACGTTGGGAGACCTTACATGTTCACATTCAACTTCTCTTTAAAATAATTTATAAATATACTGGTTTAGATTTATTTTAAGTTTAACCGTCTCCATTCCTTTTTAATTTATCAGTCTCTCTTAAGTCTCAAACTTCTGTTTGCTCTCACGCGCAATTCCTCCTAAGTGTGATTATCATTGGGGATAGAGATGAAAGCTTCTTATTTGTTGAAATCAATATAGCATCTTTATGAAGTTTTAGGTATTTTTCATTCAAAATTTATTATTATTTTTTAAATTTGTTTCATATCATTGATTCTTCGTGACTTTGATTTCAGATATTTGTTTAGATTTTCTTACTTACGAAATCAATATGTCTACAATAAAATATGAATATGCATACGAAAAGCTTAAAAAGAAAAGAAAAAAAGAAAAACTGATTGAATCTCACAAGGGATGCTCTAGATAAATTTGTTATTGGAAGTAAAAGTAATAAAAATAATGAAATAATAGAAGAAATGATAGGTATATAAAAATAAAAAGATGAAACAAAAATATTGGATAATAATAGGGTTGAAAATGAAGCAGGTAATGAAATAAACTTCAACTTTACTATATTAAGGCCTTTCTTAGGGGTGTTCAAAAAACCCGATAACTCGACGAACCCGACGAATATTACCCAACCCTAGTTGGGTTGGATTAAATCTTGGGTTGGGTTGGGTTGGAAAAATCCCAACCCAACCGGGTTGGGTCGGGTCTCGGGTTGACCCTTGAAAATTTCGGGTTGACCCAATCCAACTCGACATCTTTTTTTTTAATATATATTAGTATAATTATTAATCAAAACCTTATTTTCTAGGTTCAATCTCAACTATCCATTTTCATTTAATCTCAACCATCCATTTTCATCTAGGATTTCATCTCTTACTCTCTAGTTTCTAATCTCTTCCTTTCCTCCATTTACCCAACCAAACCCTCTCCTCCATTTTTATCCATCATCCAAGCTTGAACTTGAAGCTCCCTCCTCCCACCGCCGCCACCGCACCATCTCCTCCCACCCCACCTCCTGCTGCATCCATCGCCATCCCGCCACCTCGCCACCCGGCCGCCGTCGCTCATTTTTGAAGTGGGTAAGTTTCAGACCGACGCCTCTGCTTGGGTTCTCTTTGCCATTTCTTTCTTCTTTTTTCACCATCTCTCTCGCGTCTACTTCTTTTATGTGTCTCATCTTAGTTTCAGATCTGATTGTTCTCGGAAGCGAAGTCGTAACTTCTACCGTTCGAAAGGCGCATCATCTTGACAACCTTTTCTTCTAGAGAGGAAGAATGGACATCCAAGCCAATTCCATGGACAATTTTTTCTTCTTTGTCCCTCTCTCCTTTTTCGTGGTCTTAAGAAAAAAAAGAAGCATACAAGAAAAACTCATTAATAGCTATAACTCGACAACCCAACCCGACCTAACCCGAATTTTTTGGGTTGGGTTGGGTTGGGTTGGCCATCAATTTGGGTTGGGTTGGGTTGTACATATGGTCAACCCGAAAATTCGGGTTGGTCCCAAAAAATCCCCTAACCCGACCCAACCCAACCCGTGAACACCCCTACTTTCTAACAAAATATTGTCTAAGACCTCATATCGTCTCGAGTCACCCCTTCGCTAAGTTTAGTACAGATATTTCTAATAAATTTTAATTAGTCCTCATACATCGTTTAAAGTTATTTTTAGGTTTAAATACTATTTTTATTATTCTATTTTGACTTTAGTCCATTTTTCTTCATGTATTTTCAAATATTTATTTTGGTCCATATACTTTCAAATTTTGTTC
Organism: Momordica charantia; assembly: GCF_013281855.1. Classification (NCBI taxonomy): domain Eukaryota; kingdom Viridiplantae; phylum Streptophyta; class Magnoliopsida; order Cucurbitales; family Cucurbitaceae; genus Momordica; species Momordica charantia. Next base: position 20,459,971 of record NW_028275162.1, on the reverse strand, counting down.
CCTAAAGTCTTTATACTTTCAAAACATTCATTTTTTTGTCCCCAATACTTTTAAAAATTGACAAATTTAGTATTTATTTACAACGTTTCAACACAAATGTTATATAAAATAAAGACTTTTTAATACAAATTTAATAGTTGAATTTCAAAAAATTTAGTGAGTGGCATGTTATGCTAAAATTATGGTGGAAAGAAATGAGATAAAAATGACAAAAAAAAATGGACAAAAAGTAAAATGATAATAATGAACGTTCTAAAAGTACATAAATTAAAATGAACAAAAATTAATAATACTGGAGAAAAATAATCTAAAGCTAAATTACATAGACCAAGATTATATTTACTTTTAAAATAATAAAGAATAATTTAAACATATCCTAAATTATATTTCGTATAATCTAACCTTCCTTTTCTTCAAAAATTGAAAACAAAAACGGGTTTTTTAAAATTACAAAGAGAATTTGAAAACGGAAAAAATTAATTTTATTTTACTACAAAATAAAACCAACAACTTCAACTGTGATATTGCACTAAAAAAATAATAATAAAAGAAAACTTCTACTGTAATATTCTATTCTTTTTAATCTTATTATTTTTATATTTATTTTTGGTTTGCTGATAAAATTATTGTAAATTTTATATACAATTTGGGATATGGGTAAAAATGACCACCCGTGAAACAAAATGCTATGAAGATAATTAAATTCGAAATTAAAAAACCTTTCAATTTCTCTAAAAAAAAAAATCTATAAATATATTGTTAGGTTAGATTTATTTTAAATTTAACTCTCTCCCTTCCTTTTTCAGTCTCTCAAATTTCAGTTTTTCATCTCTGATCATCTACAGTACCACAACTCTTTTAGGTGTGATTATTGATAGAAATCAAAGCTTCTTATTTACTCAAATTAATCTAGCGCCTTCAAAGTTCTAGGTACTTTCGTTCAAATTCTTTTACTTTTTAAAAAAAGTTATTTCATATGGTTGATTGTTTAATATCTTGATATCTGAAATTTGTTTAAATCTACCTACTTAGAAAATAAATATGTCTACAATAAAATATCAATCTGGATATGAAAAATTATAGAAAAATAGATTGAATGTCAAAAAGGATGATCTCAAATAATATAATAAATTATAGGTATAGACAAATAAAATATGAAACAAAAATAGTAGATAATGATATGGTTGAAAATAAAGCATGTTATGAAATAAACTTTAGCTTTATCGTATTAAGGTCTCCCTACTAAAATATTGCCTAGGTCTCATATCATCTCTAGCATCCACTGGGTTAATTTTAGTAGGTATATTTCTAATAAATCTTAATATTAGTCGTGATCATGTATAGTTTAGTGTTATTTTTTAGGTCTAAATACTATTTTCATTCTTCTATTTTGAATTTGGTATAACCTAACCTTCGTTTTCTTCAAAAATAGAAAACAAAAACATATTTTTTTAAATTAAAAAGAGAATTCGAAAACGGAAAAAAATAATTTTATTTTAGCCCAAAATCAAACAAACAACTTCAACGGTGATATTGTATTTTCTTTTCTTTTTTTTTCTAGTGTTATTATTTTTATATTTATTTTTGGTTTAGCGATAAATCTTTTGTAAATAGCATAAGGTTTGTGCAAGACAATTTAGGATATTGGTAAAAGAGACCTCCCGAGAAACGAAATGCAAGAAGTAACTAAATTCGTAATTTGAGTAAAAAAAAAAAAAAAAGAAACTAAATTCGAAATTTGAGTACTCAAAAAAAAAAATCTAAATTCGAAATTTGAAAACCTTTCAGCTTCTCTGAAAAAAAAACTCCATGAATATATTGTGCAGTGTAGGTTAGATTTATATTAAGTTAACTTTCTCTCACAGGTTTCAATTTTTAATTTTTGATCTTCTGTGGTCTCACAACTCATTTAGGTGTGGTTATCAATTGGAGTAGAAAAAGCTTCTTATTTGTTCAAATCAATCGTGCGGCTTCAAAATTTTAGGTATTTTCTTTCAAATTCTTTTAATTTTTAAAATTTTATTTCATATTGTTAATGGTTTAATACCTTGATATATGAGATTTGTTTAGATTTATTTACTTAGAAAATCAATAGGTCTACATAAAATATGAATCTAGATATGAAAAGAATAGAAAAATAGATTGAATCTCAGAAACGATAAATTTATTATTGAAAGTAAAAGTAATAAAAATGATGAAATAATAGAATAAAGGATAGGTATAGACAAATCAAAATATGAAACAAAAATAGTAGATATCAATATATGGTTGAAAATGAAGCATGTAATGAAAGAATATATTTATATTAAGGCCTCCCTATTAAAGTATTGCCGAGTTCTCATATCATCTCTAGCCGTCCCTGGGCCAAATTTAGTTGGTATACTTCTAATAAATCTTAATAGTAGTCCTCACGCATAGTTTAAAGTTCTTTTTTAGGTTTAAATATTTTCTATGTAATTTCAAATATTTATTTTTGTCCATATACTTTCAAATTTTGTTCATTATAGTTAAAACATTCATTTTTGGTCTATACTTTTACAAAATGACAAATTAGGTCCGTATTTGCAATATTTCAACACAAATATTATACACAATAAAAATGTTTTAATACAAATTTGTAGTTGCATCTCAAGAAATCTAGTGGATGACATGTCATGTTAAAATTATGATGGGAAGAAATGAGATAAAAATTATAATAAAAGGAAAAAAAACAAAAGGATAATAATGAACGTTTTGAAAGTATAGAATCTAAAATAAACAAAAATTAAAAATATATGACCAAAATAAACTAAAGCTACGAAAATAATATTTACTTTTAAAATAATAAAGATTATTGTATTTTTTGAATATTTATTTATGGTTTAGTGATAAAATTTTATTATGAATAGAGTTTATGTAAGAAAATTTTGAATATGGGTAAAAATTACCTCCCGCGAAACGAAAAGCAAGAAGATACCTAAGATTTGAAATTGGAAAAGCATCATCTTCTTCCGAGTTTTATAAATATTTGAATAACTCTGTTTTCGTTTCTTCGATCGCCATTTTGTATCATCAGGATTCAGCCATGACTAAGCTTCCTTCCCATTTGTCTTCTCCCGATTGGCGCCAATGTCTAAGGCCGAGGAGACGCGTTCTGAAATTCGCCAAGAGAACCAAGCCGAACAACAACAACAATGGAGGACAAATGAAGAAAAACATCGAGTGCGATCAAATCATGAAGGCCTGTACACAAATTCCTCTCCTTCAATCCGACGGTTTGGAGAGCTCACACGGATGGTCGTGGCGTCGCGGCCCTCTTCTCGGCGAAGGCAGCTTCGGCTCCGTTTTCTTGGCCACAGTTAACAGAGCCGTCATCAATTTGGATTCCGATTCAGATTCGTCGTATCAATATCTTCCTTCTCAAATCGCCGTCAAATCTTCCTTCATCGAACATTCGTCTTCGCTTTGGTTCGAAAGGAAGGTCTTCGATGAACTCAGCTCTTGCCCTAACGTAGTTCGATGTTATGGAGACGAAATCACCAAAACCAGATCCGGCAAACCAGTCTACAATTTACTTCTGGGGTACTGCTCCGGCGGCTGCTTGTTTGATCGAATCTCCAAATTCGGACCTGACGGCTTGCCGGAGTCGGAGGTTCGCCGGTACACGAGAGACATAGTGTTCGGAATTGCTTATATCCACCGCCGTGGAATCATTCACTGCGATATCAAGCCGGAGAACATACTTCTGCAGCCGAGCGCGGACGACGGAGGTTGTTTGGTGGCGAAGATAGCCGATTTCGGATTGGCGGAGAAGATGGTCGACGAAGTGAGCACCGGCGGCAACGGAATGAAAGGATCGTTATCTTACATGGCGCCGGAGATGGCGAGGGAGAATGACTTCGATTGGCCTATCGACATATGGGCCGTTGGATGCGTGGTGTTGGAGATGCTGACCGGAAAAGGAGTGTGGAGTTGTACGGATTCCGATTCCGATCTTCTTGCTCTGATCGGTTACAGTGAGGAATTGCCGGAGATTCCAAGTCGATTATCTGCGATGGCAAAAGATTTCTTGGGAAGATGTTTGGTGAGAAGCCCTTATGCAAGATCACCCGCATGGTTGTTGCTTCATCATCCTTTTATTTCACTGTGACTTTTAAATTACCAACATTATTCATGTAAGATTTGTTCTTCTCCAACATTTGAGTTGATTCAAGTAATAAAATCATTATTATTATTACTACGAAGACGGTGTATTTCTCACTTTCTTGTACTGTATTAGATATTCAATGTATGAATTAAATTTATCAAATCTATCAGCTGTAGCTTTTAGATTAGAGTGGTGGTTCCTTAACATGGTATCAGAGTGAGGGGTCCGTTAAGTATCTTTTTCCTTCTCATGATTGAAAAGTTGGTAGTTATTTCATTTTTTTTAAAAGAACACAACTAAATGCTTACTTAGCTCCATTAAAAGATTAACGACTAATAAAAGATTGACGACCCAGAAAGATAAATACCTAAAAGAAGATAGAGAAACTAAAATAAATAACTGTGTTTTTTTTTTGCGGTGCAAGTAGTACCTACTTATTCTTCACCACCTAAGTTTTATCATTTTTAAATAAATAAAAGGTTTTCAAACTTGTATCGGCATTAGCACAAAATATGAGTGTGCATGGCAAGCATACTAAGGCATTGTCATTCTTTTGAAAACAAGGAAAAAAAAATCTAATCAGCTTGCAATCTTAGCCTCGTACAGCGGTCAGGTCGTTCCGGGGTCGAAGAGGAGCTGTCTGAAATTTCTCAGCTTGTTGCTTTTGATTGTTGTAAAAATGAAAACAAGTGAAAAAGAGGAGACGAAGAAAGAACGCAATGATTTATATGGTTCCACCAAGTTGGTGTACATCTATTCTTCAATCAATATCTCAAGCTTCTATTAAGAAATGGCGTGAAAAATACACTCTCCCACACACATAGAGGAACACCCTCCCTTTCTCTCAAAAGGCTCATGAAAAACCCTTTTAATTTTTCCCCCCTTTCATGCCCTAAAACATAAAACTAATAAATGGGCTAAAGGGATAATGGACCCGAGCAAAGGGAGAAATTCCTACACAAATTTGTTGATGTGTCATTTGCATCACAATTGTATTTCAAATAACTAAAAGGTAGAATGCACTAGGCATTGTTCTTTTGAAAACAAAGGAAAAAAATTCTCTCTTTCTCTCTCTCTAGAAACTAAAGTTTGAGAGAACCAGACGAAGATTATTCTCATTACTGAAGTATATATATACACAAATATAAAAGGTTGACATAATCCAAGAAGAGGAAGGTAAACGACACATTAATACATATTATTACAAGAATATAAAATATACTAATATATATACTCTAACACTCCCCTCAAGTTGGCATATATGTTAATCATGCCCAACTTGTTAGAGAGATAATCTATCTGTGCACCAGTCAATGCTTTAGTGAAGATGTCTCTTAACTGCTCTCCAGTCTTCACATATCCTGTAACCACCAATCCTTGCTGTATTTTCTCACGTCAACTTCAATGTGTTTGGTTCGTTCATGAAATACTGGATTAGATGCAATATGGAGAGCTACTTGATTATCACACAAAATTTTCATTGGAGTGGTGATGCCAAAACCCAATTCAGTCAGAAGCTGATATATCCATACTAATTCACACACCGATTGTGTCATCACTCGATATTATGATTCAACACTTGAACATGATACCACATTTTATTTCTTACTTTTCCAAGAAACTAAATTACTCCAACAAATACACAATATCCTGAGGTTGATCTCCTATCTTCCGTAGAACCTGCCCAATCAACATCTAAAAAACATTCAATATTAAGATGGACATGATCTTTATATAACAAACCACGTCCAAGAGCACCTTTCAAATAACATAGAATATGTTCCAATGTTGCCCAATGGTCAGTCGTAGGAGAACTCATAAACTGACTGGATAAGCTATGTCAGACCTAGTAACTCTAAGGTAATTCAGCTTCCCTACTAACCTCCTATACTTCTCAGGATCTTTCAACAACTCCCCTTCCTTTTTAAGTTGTAAATTAGGCATCATTGGAGTACTACGTGGCTTAGCAGCTATTTTTCCTGTTTTAGTTAACAAGTCAAGTACATACTTTCTTTGTGACAAAATGATCTCCTTCGTGCTTCTTATTACCTCAACTCCTAAGAAGTATTTCAACATTCTCAAATCTTTAGTATGAAATTGACTATGAAGAAAATACTTGAGTGATAGAATGCTTGATGTATCATTACTAGTAATCACAATATCATCAACATATACAACTAGTAAGATAACACCAGACTCAGATCATTTATAAAAAACAAAATGATCTAACTTACTCTTCTTCATTCCAAAATTCTTAATCACCTGACTGAATTTTCCAAATCATGTTCGCGGACTTTGTTTCAACCCATATAAGGATTTACAAAGGCGACATACCTTTCCATTCTCCCCATGAGCAACACAACCTGGTGGTTGCTTGTTGCGTCCACATAAACGTGTTGACGACACGTGCAAGTATACACGAAATGTCGGTTGTAGTACGTAACGAGGTCGAATCCACATGGACTTTGAATGATATTTCAACAGTGTTCACGGATACCAAAAGCGTAAAATAAAGAAGTATAGATGTTGTTTCGTAACTTGAACAAATAAACATTAAATAAACAAGCAGTAAACAGATCACAGTAGCAAACAAAATTTGTAAAGCTGATAACAAGCAGAAGAACCAGCACAAAATATGGAAACGGGGAGAATACAGATATGGAAAAGTGGGGGAGACTCACATGCATTTACAAACCTATCAACCTACCCTCTAACTAACAAACATCCGTTAATGTCCGACTTGGTTCCCTTCCGAGACAGCCGAACATGAAAACTTTTGTTGCTAAGTTCCAAGCAATAAAAACAAGCTCTAGGCTAGATTAGGGGACCTCATTCTTAAGAATCCACAAAATAATATAGAAAAGTACTAATCCCAAATGAATCAAGTCAGCAACCATAAGCCCTCCCGAGTCAATATAGAAGCTAGCAAACATAACAAAGTGGCCAACAATGCTCAATAAGATATCAGAAATCAATACAGCTTCATTTAAAAACGAATATAGTAGTTAGAAGTTCAGTTTACAGCAGTTACAGCATGGGAATCTCCCCCGAAATAGGGTTTAGCTCATAAATGAAGAAGAAAATAAAATGGGTAGAAGAAGAAGACAACCCATCTTAGGAAGATAGCCGAAAAACGAAGAAGAAGAAGTTGTCAGCTCGAGATTATAGAGGAATATCTCCTTCTTTTGTCAACTTTCTCCCCCCAAAATGGAGAGAATCGTTCTTCTTGTCTTTTCAACTCTAAAAAACGTGCTTCTCTAGGGATCTGTGTATGGCGGCTGGGGCAACATTTCCCTTTTATATCGGGTTCCAAATTTAGGGCACCCAGCTGACAATTGTACGGACACGATAATCTCGTGTCTAGGCTGTTACTGCGCAGTGAATCCATGCTCCAACTTTGCTTCGCTCCAGCATTTATCTGCTCTGCCTCGAAATTATCTTGCCCACTCTTCTCTAGATTTTTGCACTTCCTTTATGCTTAGTCTTTTGCTTCCAAACCTGTGCATTTATACTAGAAATACCAGCAATTAGTACACTATTTAGCTAAAGCATTTAAGACTTGGGGTTTTCAGCTTGGATTTCACTTTCTAATCTCAACTAGGCTAATTAAGAACCAAAAACCGACACACTTTAACAATTCTTTGCATGAAATCATCCAAATAAACACTAGAATAACTCTCTTTTGGAGAGTTATCACACCCCAAACTTAAAATCTTACTTGTCCCAAGCAAGAACATGCCCTTTTTCCCTTTTTCACCAACGAAGAGTGTTAGAAATTTGTACTTCAAGCAACCTGTCATATGCTTCAACCTTTCATTTTAATCAAGAATGCATAGAATTTACATACTCTGCTAAGTACTTCAACTGGAGCAAAGAAATGAAAGAAGCTTAAGCTTGTTGACACTCTAGAAGACGCTATTTTCTGTCCAACTCTAGCTTCCTTCTACTTTCCAACCTCAAGCTTAACTTCTCCCCGGGATTCCTTTCTCAAGCCCCCTTTCACTAGCCTAAACCTTTAAACCTTTTACCACAAACTTGGGCTTCTAAACCATGGGCTACTAGCCCAGTTTTTTTTTTTTTTTTTTTTTTTTGTAATGGCTGAAGGATTAGAAAGATTCATAATTCTATACAATTGCTAATAAAGATTCATGGTGATAAGCTGTTGATTGAGTATATTTTTGCTTTTTATTTTAATACAACAAATGTGGTGATGATAATTCAACCTCTAATTTCTAAAGAAAAAATAATGTATCTTAACTTCTAAACTAATTAGTTCAGGTTGGTTGAGTATATTTTTACTTATCATGATTAAAAAGATGATAGTTACTTTATCACAAATATAAGTAAAATTTCCAGTGCTGGGAGAATTCTTTGTGTATTAAAGGTAATTTGTTGAACGATGATAACTTCACCTTTTCACCAATCGAAATAAAAATTAATTAGAAATGAAATCAATTGAATTAGGAATGTTATTTATTAATGTTTTTTATTAAAAATTTTCTAGAATTGAAATAAAAAATCTATTGATATTAATTTAGTAAAACTGTTTGGAATCAAACTAAAAATAAAACATAAATATAATCATTACATTGATACTCATTTCTTGATCATCTTTTTATTTCAGGACAGAATCTTCCACCATCACTTTTAAATTAATTAGCAACATTATTATATTGGAATAACTTTTTACTTGTATTTTTCAAAACTTGAGTTCATTCAATTTTTATTTTAAATAATTTTTTATAGCACAACAAATTTGAGGTTTGGAGATTGAACAATTTCTACCTGTTAACTGTTGCCCACCAACAAAAAGTTCATAGTTTTAAGAAACAGAAAAATTCTTATAATAGAGTTTAAACAGACAGTTATCCATTTAAATGTCATACCACAAAATGATGAAATGGCAGAATATAATAATGGTGAGAGTAAGTGCACGTGCACGCTATTCACAACTAAAATATCTATGATACCAACAATTTTCTTCACATTTACAAAGGGTCTTGCCCAAAAAATCCATTCAAACACATTTTTTTAATCATTCAGTGCAATAAATAAAAGTCCTCAAAGAAACAAACTCAACTCAACTAATTAAAATCTGGCTCGCATCAACAACAAAATTGGAGACTTCCTCAAACTAGACACTTGCTTCACTTATTAAAGATTTCAACTCATCTCTAAATGTGGGGATTTTTCTTGCTTCAACTGCCATTACCATTCCCATTAACTGGTAGCCTTTTAGCTGCAAGAAAACCAACAGAAATGAAGCATGAAATCGAAAAAATATCGCAATGCCTTTAACACAATAAATTATGCAATCCCTGTGAGGAAAAATGTGATTTTCTAATCCTGCAGTTGCATACCAACTATTTTTACTAGTCTTAAATCACTGTACATTTCATACTTGCCTCGTTAGTCGTCTGTGGTTGGATGTGCAAGGGAAAGCAGAAGGACCATACACACAGCTGAAATAAGTTTTCGATGAGAAAAAAATATATGTTAAACAGTTTGGAGAGTCTCAGGAGCAACTTTAGTACAGGAATGTAGATCAAAATACCTTGTGAAATATTTCGTCTTCTGGCTTAACATAGATAATTGACTCATCTGTTTCAGAAGTCAGTCTTTTCTTATGATTTGGATTCTTGAGCTGTAGTTTGTGACCAAAAACCACAGCAGCACATAAGAAAATAAACATCAAGTAAAATAAACAAGGGCACATATAAAAATAGTTGTTAATTGTTAAATCATATATGTGGAACAGTAGAAGCAGAAATAAACTTGCTACATTGGCATACCTGGTAAATTTTACTGACTAAAACATACATTTTGAAGCGGAAGGAATCTCGGAGCTCTTTAGTTGGCTTTAAAAAAAAACTTTTTAAGTACAGATAATAAATATTTTCAAACATCCATACAAATACTTATCAAGTAGAGGGTCCAAATTGTTTAAATTTCTAACCTCATCCTCAATAGCCCATGAGATTTCATCAAAAAGGGCATCATAGAGTGGAGGCAGAAGTTGGGGAGGAAGATTCACTATTCTTTGAGAGACTAGTAGACCAACACTGGATGCTTGCTCCTCCAAGATCAGCTTCAACTTATTCTTTAGATCCTTTTCCTGACAAACTTTAAGGAGATACCCCTTGAGCTCTAGGATACATCTACTGTCCTAGTAAGACCAAATTTCATTCACAGTTCATTAGTAAAGGACAATTTAGCCTGTGAAAAGGTTATGTTTGTCTACAACAAAACAAATTGCACAGAATCATAAGACTTGACACTGGAGCCCCTGCCTCATCATCAAACATAATGAAAGTGGAAAGGTTGTTTATGTTGAATAACTTGCTATTTGTTCAAATTGAAGGAAATATGAGAGTTATCAAGATGAGATCTCTACCATTAAGTAGTAAGTTGCTAAAGTTTCCTTCACTAAACCAACCTAATTTCACACAATGCAAAGGGTCGGCATGTAGTAACTTCGAAAGGGTGTTCATAAAGCTGCACAAATGAACTCAAAAAACTACAGCCAGACCGACAGAAAATTCAATATTGGATCAGACTTCTATGTTGCATACCTTATATCTTTCCAAGTTAAGGGCAGTGATAAAAGAGAATACTCCATTATCTTCATCTCCCTCCACTTTGATCACAGTACCAACTGTAGTTTGTCCTAATATTAGATCAGAAAATCCACTTAAATCCCACTGTGTATCATCTAGGTAGTTGTGCAGCAATGTCTTCACCCCATGAAAGTCGTCGGGCTTTGGATCAAAAAACGCAAAATCTGCTTGAATTTCCTACAGAAAAGATCAACATAGTTCATATATGATAATGTGTATGGATAAATAAATAAATAAAACTAACCAAGAAAAAATTTATTTAAAAAAGACAATACTTAAGCTATAGACAGTCTTACTTCAAAGTCTTCATCACTGGAAGAAGAGTCAGATGAGTCACTCTGAGCCTCAGGACTATTCCTAATAAAACCATTACCTACAATTAGAACAAAATGCAATAATAATATTCACTACAAACTCAGCGTTATCGATACCAAAGCACAAATAAATGAACTTAGTAGTCCAAGACAAGAAAAATTACTGAGAGTGCATTATTACCTTCATGTTTAGGGTGAGATTTCATATATTTTGACTTCAAAATTTGATTCCTCACCATACAAGAAGCTCGAGCAAATGAGGAAAAAGTTAAAGGTCGAGTTCCCAGCGGTTGCCGCCGCTTTGTTGGCCTTCGGGGCATCTTCAAGAATTGAACAAGCTGATCATTAAAAAGATATGTCAGCAGGCCAAATGCAATGGAATTGAGGAAACACAATCTCAGATTCACAGTCCAGAAACAGCAAAGTTAGCATAACATTACGATAGTCAAGCTATTGCCTTAATGGAAAACCAATCAACACTTCGGAAAATCTAAGCAACAAGTTCTTTACTGAAACACGAAGATCCTAGAATGCGCGAAAAATCAAAGCAGAGAGTACCTGAACTGATATAGAATTCAAATTCGGAGCTTTTCCAATATAAAAAATTTGGAGATAATGAAGCCGAGGAGAAGAAAGATCAGATGGACGGAAGAGCTAGGGCAAAAGTTTTTCTCCTCGTTTATCTTTTTTTTTTTTTTTCCGGATGTGAGAAATGGGCCGAAGGTCGCTATATGGGCCTCAGGGGTTTGGGCTGAAAATTTTACATATTTATTGTAATTTTTTGAGAAAGTTACAAATTAGTCTTTTTTTGTTTTTTGTTTTTTGTTTTGGCCACTAAATTTGACACTTTCTTCTAATTTTTTTGCAAATGACTTTCTTCTAACTTTGCTCTCAAACTCTGATTTATTTTTATATAAAATAGGATTTGTGTTTTAGTTGAACCGTCATTTATATAAATAAAAAATGTAAAAAATGTAAAAAAAAAATTTGGGTTATGCAAATATGGCAAAATACTTTGAAATATGATTTTTAGAGGATTAGTTATTTCTATTTTATCTTTCCAAATTTTAATATATCAAATTAGGTATGTATCAGCATTTGTATCAGATATATTGTTGGTACATCAAGATACTAATTATAATAAGATATATTATTATTATTGATTCCAACGATAATATAACAAATCAGGTAGATTAATAATATATTAACATTCATATCAGGTAAAGAACACAACCACTTATGTTATAAAAGACACACATTACATCTAAAATATGTAACTACACAACACAATTCAACAACAAAACAAATAGTAAGAATAGCAAAGAAAAGTAACACAACAATCAAGTTGGAATAGCTTAGTTGGTTGGAACATGTGGCTCTTAACCACAAGGTTAGAGGTTCAAGCCTTCCTTACACTCGGTTCGATTCGAGTTGAACCTATCCAAATTTTTTTATAAACTGGACCGAAATTTCGATTGTAGAAAAAACCAATCCAGTCCAGATCGAAATAGTTTCTAACCTAACCTAACCCAACTTGAATTGGGTTGTTCGGATTACCAGATTTTCTAAACACCCATATATCATTGTTTAGATTCCATGTTCATTAAAGGTATATTAGACTTTTGTTTTTTTATGCATAGGTTGGACCTCCAAATTAGTTGCTACTTTTGTAAATTCCTATTAACTTTTTGCTACTCTTGTAAGCTCCCTTTTATAAAATGTAAAGGTAAAATTGAATGGCAAAATTGGCAATCAAATAAATTAAACAAGAATGCTGTCAACTGATTAGGCATTTCAAAACAAACTAAATGAAAAGATTGAGGGCAAAGTTAAAGAACAAAGTAGAAACTATTTGAGGCTTAAAGTTATTAAACGGGATCTTACATTTTCATTAAGCGTACATCATTTACAATATAAATAATACAAAGCAAAGCTTTTTTTTTTTTTTTTTTGAGAAATTTGTGGTGCAGCTGCATGCAGAGGAAAGAGAAGTGGAGGAGGGGTTTGGAAGAGGCATTTTTACAAACAGTTACCAGTCGTAATCTTCAGGCTTCGCAAATGGGTACTTCAAGTATGCATTTTTGACCTGAGATGGGTCTTCCGGCGTCGCCCATGGATACTTCAGCGATGGATCTCGTGGAAGCTTTCTGAAGTTCAGAAATGGCGCCCACACTAGAATTCTGCAACCAAGAAGCGAATCACTTTTACCATACTTCTCCATCAAAACCATAATGTTTGAGGACAGCATAAAAGAATCTAGAGTGCTTTGTCAGAAAGCATTTGTAGAGAACTTTTAGCTCAAACTACTTAATCAAGAAACACTATTAAGAGATAAACCAAATATAGATGAAAGTTATTTGTTGTAATTAAGCTGTTTTTATTACAGTGCTGTTGGAAATACTCATAAAAATACCTTTAATTGCCTTTCTACCATCAAAATAAAATAGAACTTACCCAGGGAAGAAAAGGAAGACACACATGAATTGCAGATACATCTCCAACAAGTTCCTTCTATACCATCTTATCCTCAGCCAGTTCATGATGATTGGCTGCCAAAAACTCACCAATTTTGGAAATTCAATTTATCAAAAACAAAATTTCAAAAAAACCAAAAAAAATCCCAAAATTAGGAATTCTTACCGGAAAGACAAGGAAGTAAAAGAATCCAACAATGCCCAATTGTGTCAAAATCCATGACAGTGGAACCTCATGGTTGTTGTCTCCTGTTACAGCATTTGCTGGCTCCCCAATCTGTTTCAAAAAAGAAATTAATAAAATAAAATCTTTTTTTTTTAATCTTTTCATCACGTTAAATTTCAAATTTGAATTAAAAAAGACTCCAAAATCCAAACTTGATTTGCTCACAGTGGCTAAAAGGGCTGCAACTTGAAAAGCCAAACTGGGTTTCTTCTGGTGAACATTGGCAATGGGATCTTCACTGATGCTTGCCACTGCCTGAAACTACACCCAAAAATTAAGTTCAGAGAGAGGAAAAAAAAGGAAGAAGAGAGAGAAAGAAGGGAGAGGAGAGAGAGAGAGGACATTTTTATTGTTGGGGGTAGAATTAGACGGCAATTTCTGCAGTTTGGAAATGGAAGAGAGAGAAGGAAAGAGGGATTGAGAAGAGGAGAGAGAAGGCAAGGCCCTGGGGATGTGGAGGCCAAGGCCAAGGCAGCACCTCATATTCATAACTCTGAAATCACACCCTCTTCTCAATCTTTTCAAAGTCTTATCTTTCTCTATGGCTCCACGAGGACACAAGGGAAAATTAGTAGACTTCAAGGTCATATCTGCAAATACTTCAAAGTTCCCACTTGCCATTTATGCTAGAGAAACAACTCACGCGAGCCGAGTCAAAGAAGTAAAGGCCTGAATTTGATCCATATCAAAATCACATGCGCCTCGAATACGATTTACAGTTACTAGAATCTAAGCCCATAACTTAAATTTTTAATTATTTTGTATGTTTTGAAACCAAATTTTTACGTTTTGATTTTATCTTTTGTAGACTATTTTGTTATTTTGTGTGGTGTAAAAATCACGTGGTTCTCAAATTTGTGGGGAATGGATAAAGGAGAAATAAAACACACACACGACACAATTCTCAATTTTGGAATTGAGATGGCCCATTCTAATACTCTAGCCCATTAACATGATGGAGATTGGTTCTTAGTGGGCCGGATCTTTCTTGCTTGGTTCAACTCGGCCCATGAAAAATTCAAACCCAAACAAAATGGATGTCCCTCCATTGCGTTGGTTCTACAGTGGTGACGACACCCATGGTGCGGCAATCTCGTGAACTTGATAGTCAATGGCCTCATGCTTGACCTACAGCACGCGGCACGTGACACTCTGACAATGGCAACCTCGACGATGATCTCCATGGTAATACAACGTATAGAGGTGTGGCTCTGATTTCCCTTATTTATAAGGGTAAAAATAAGCTAAATTGGTATTGTTTTCTAACGTTTTACATTCAGAAACCGTATTTTAAGCTTATTATAGTGTCTAAAACCTTTCATTTGGAGTTATCTTAGGTTATACATGCATAAAAGACGTTTTTACGTCATTTAGAGTTGATTTCTAACGGAAATTACAATTTTGTGCAGAAAAATACAGAGCTAGGCAACTGGTGCCTTCCCCAATCCGGAGAATGCCCTTAATGTAAAATGTGTTTTGAAGCTCGGCGTCCGATTCTCAAGCTGGGCTCTTCCCGGTTCTCTCGCCGTTACTAGGGAAATCCTTGTAAGTTTCTTTTCCTCTGCTTATTGATATGCTTAAACTCAGCGGGTAGTCCCGCCTGACCTGGGGTCGCGTCGAGAGCATCGCCTCCATTTCGGGACGACGTTCGAAGGGTCGGTCTGAGTGGCCTCGTCGACTCTTCCCTTGCGAGCGAGAGGAGGCACGTTGGCTGGGGCCGCGATGCGGTACCGAGGTTTGATCAACCACCGTAGAGTCGCGACGACAGGCGCCGAGGACTCGGATTTAAGCCATCCGCGCGACGGTGCGCACGGAAGGCCAGCGTGTGCCCCCACCCACAGCAACCAACAAAGGGGTTGCGAGGGGGAGCAGCGATGCGTGACGCCCAGGCAGACGTGCCCTCGGCCAGATGGCTCCGGGCGCAACTTGCGTTCAAAGACTCGGAAGCCCCTCCACGTGTCTTCCATGCATTGATGTTTGCTAATTCAACAACACACCAACTAAAAGGTGTTTTAAAGTGATGACTCTCCATGAATGTCTCAACCTCCTAACAGTAACCGCCTTGAAGTTATTGTAAATTCAGCAGCTCCTCTCACTTCCATTATCATCCTCAAGTGATCATTTCGGCTTTAGACATTTACTCTCAGCTTATTTACGTTTTCCCTTTAAGTTTTGAGTTGTTATTGTTTTAAACTTTGTTTATTTCAAGTTTATCTTTTATTTTCCAGCTTGTTGTTCTTGAATGGTAAGTTTGATCTTATTCAATTAAAATTCCAGCAAGTTCTTTGATATTCATCTCTCTCTCTCATTACGACGTTGTAATTACACAATCTTGTGGAATCGATCGAGTATTGCTTCCCAATCTTGAAAAAGAACGGGTTAGGGTCATTGGAGTTACAACTCCATCATCTCAAGTTTGTTTAAATTCTATTCATCTTTTAATCATGTCTCTTATTTTCATCAATGTTAAATTTTGTTTTTACTCTAAAGTTATGAACTAAATTTATTTTCCCAAGCCCGGCTATGGATAGTTAACTAAAGTTTTTAAAATCTAACAAGACAAAAGGTGTTTTCTTTTATCACTTAAAGTTGTTTTATAAAAGTTAAAACTTGATTTGACCAATTAATGTTTTAACCAAGCATCAATACTGAAAGGGTAGATACATTTTCACGACTTTGATGATTTAATTTTGGAGAGAAACACTTTAGACACATTAAGGTTTCGCTCGAATAACCTACACATAGGACCTCGACCTAAGGTTACGATTGGTTTTTATTAAATTAAGTTCAATTTTCTAATAGACATATTAGGGATGAACTTATACCTCCAAAATCACTTAGACATAAGAAGATGGCGAAGCAAAACCGAAGAAAATTCATGAGAGACGTCTGGCGCCTAGTTGGAAAAAGTTATTGTATTTTTAACTAATTTGAAGTAATTGGGCTGAGTTTATTGCATTGAGTCTTAAAGTACCAAAACCAACATTATCTTTGATATTTGTTACCTCGAATTCAATTGCAAAGTCACCGATCAACATCATTTTCATTAAAAAGACTTCATTTGTCCCTGAGGATCGATACTCGGAATACTCATTCCGATTTACTAATAGTGACGGCTATACACTTGCACTCTATCATTTATTTTCATTCCAAAATCCCAAACAGGTTCCTCGACCAACGGCAGAGCCTCTTTTCCAAGAGCTATCAACAACCTTTCAGTGATTGAAAGAGGTTATGGTTTCTTGAATGTGGGGAAGATGACCTAAAATTGGGGTTTTTTTCACTATTTGTAATTTGTTTATTTATTTATTAAAAATATGTGAACATGGTAGCTTGATAATTTTTACATGGACTTCATCCTCTATTTTGACAAGTCTGTAAATTGTTAAGAGCTAAGTCGTTTATATATATATATAATTAGGTGGTCTAAACCGTCTATATTATTTATCTCAAAAGAAAAGAAAAAAAAAAAAAAAAAAGACACACAATTCTTCTCGATTTTGGGATTGAGATGGCCCGTTTAATACTCAAGCCCATTAACACGATGGAGATTGGTTCTTAATGGGCCGAATCTTTATTCCTTGGTTCAACTCAGCAATGAAAAATTCAAACCCAAACAAAACAGTTTTATATTCGATTTTAAAAGAGGGGTTTAGCATAATTTTGATAAAATATTATTAAAAAATAAAACAAAGTAGATAAATTTAGAACACATAAATCATTACCTTTAAAGAAAACACACATAAATCATTAATTACTATAATTATAGTTAATAATGGCTACATTAGAGTTAATTAATATTTAGGTTAATTACCAATTTATCTAAATTCAATATATCATATTATTATATATTTAAATAATAAAATTACAATGATTTTATAGAAGTATTATATATCAATTTACTTTTATAAAATATAAATTTACAAATATTTTAAAAAATAAAAATTTTTTATAGATTTTAATTTTTCTTAAACATACTCCAATAATGATCTTGGTAAGGTATTCACAATTTTCTAAATCTAAAATGGCTGTCGACTTTTAATCTTAGTTTCACAAAGTCTTAATATTAAATAAGACAAAATTAAAAATTTGATGTTAAAACTACTTTACACACTCAAAAGAAGTTATAACAAATCACCTATCAAAACTTTAGCCAATTGAATTATGTTTAAGTTGGCAGGATTGTGAGACGCAGATTTGAACTTCTAACATCTAAAAAGAATAGATGTCTTAATCGCTAAACTATGTCCATGTTAATAACAATATATATTAAATATAAAGTATAAAAAAATGAAAAATAATAATTCATCATATTTGTAACTCATAGCTGAAAATGTAGCCACACTAGTAATCAGTGGGTGAGGCTTTTTTAAAAAGTACTTTTGAGGGAGTACATAAGCCATATTTTGTATAAGCAAAACCTCTATTTGTATTCCTCTATATGCTTTCCTTCCCATTTAGGCTTTTTAGAGTACTACTCTCTAATTAAATTCACTTGTCACTTTCTATTTTATGCTATATTCCAATTCAATTTTGTAGCAACAACTATTATTATAATATTATTTAATATATACTTTGAAAATAGATGAATTTTTACACATTATTCCTCGAATTAAATCACACATCTCTTTTATTGAGATGTGACATCTATTTAAATCTTAGGATACGTCTCTCCTTGATCACGATTGTCGATTCAAATTTATTAACCATTTATTGTGAATCAATCTTTAATATGTTTGTGTAATAAATTACATGTATGGAATGTATATATAATTAGTTATTGATATGAGAGAAATACAAATTAAAAGAAGTATGCACGCTGGCTTATGAGTTTATTTTTGATAAAGTTTTAAAGAGGTGAATTCTAGAAGTTTTCGAGACCACGTAGTCTGGCACTAATTGTTCTGCAACTAAGGTTTCTAATAAAGAAACTTATTGAAACGGGTGAATGAAACATCTCTTCCAAAATTTGGATGAAAATGAAAGGAATTTGGGAATGGTTGTTGGTTTGATACAATGAATTTGGAACTGGCAACCTTCTACATGTGAAAAGAAAGGGCTACTTTTCAATAAATGAAATGGGGATTGGCCTATTTTTCAAATTATTCAAAGTATGAGTCTAATGCTCGAAATTGTATGATGTAAATAGCTTTTATTCATAGACCTTAGAAATCGTTCACGGATTTCGATCCTCTCTCTCTTTTTTTTTTGTGATGTAACACTCTAAAAAGAATTAATTGAATTATTATTTGTTTGAAATTTGAGTAGATAGTATAGTTTTTAAAAAATAAAAAATAAATCAGTTACATGAGGTTCACCCTCAGGCTGGTAAAAAAAGAAAAAAGGTCCAAGTATGTCCAAGTCCTACGGACCTTAAGTACTGTTTGAGTCGGATTTGGACCGACCCGATCACTAAAATCTAGACTCATGACCAATTTACGGTCTAATTCAATGAATAAAATTGGATCGGGTTTGAATTGAAAATTTGGATCGGACTTGAATTGACCCATATAATAATTTTCTTTTAAGTTCTCGACTTTAGAATTTATGTTTTTGTTTTATTCTTTTATAAAAAAAAATTGTATAATAATAATAATAATAATAACTTCATTTATTTTATTTTTAAAGAAATAAATTGTATTATTATATTAATATAAAAAATTTTGGAGAATGAGAATGACAATAAAAATATTCCTAAATACTAATTAATTATATATTAATAATTAATATAGGTATATATATACAATATTATAATAATAATAATAAATATTTGATTATATTGGATCAGATTGATCCAAACACTATCTAAAGGTTGATAATATTTGATCATAACTCATTATCCATATCCAATCCAATTGAGGGATTGGTTGAATTGGGTCGAGTTATCAAACATTGACTTTAAATTGGATTTGAATTGAACCTGAATTGAGCTTGTACTGACTTTCGGACTTCGAATCTGATAATAAGGCTAACATGAGGCTTGGTAGCCAAATTTTGTTTAGTTTTCTACTTAAAAATGCGAACTATTTTAGTCTAAAATTTCCAGGTCACACTTTTAACATGTTTAACAATACTTTATAGAATTGTAGCCAAATTTCAATATCAAATCACTTTTTTTTCAATTTATAAACATGTTTAGCATGATGATTGCTTAAAAAATGAAAGATGGATTTTATTGTTGCAGTAGAATTTAAAACGTATTATATTTCAGGAACGACTCGAGATGAGATGATATGAAGTTTTAAACAAAATTTTAATAGAAAGACTTTAATATAGAATATGAATATATCATCTAAATTTTATTTAAAAGAAATATACAGAGTCTTAGGCAAAATTTCAATATATGAAACCTTAGACAAGATATAGAGACTCAAGTATTTTTTAAAATGCCTTGTAATTTTTAAAGGTATGGGCAGAAAAAATATCAGAAAAAAAAAAAAGTATTTTAAGAAATAAATTATCATTGATTAATTAAAAGAAAAAGGAAAAGAAAAACATATCACATCATTGGATCGCACACAAAAAAATTGATATGAAATTGGAAAGAAGTAATTGACCGACAAGGTTTGACCCACTTGGACAAGACCCCACTTCCCTTCTTTAATTTATCAAATTTATTATTATTAAATGCTTCCCATTTTTGACTATTTTTTTTTATTTTTTCAAGTCTATCGCTAAATAGTGAAGATTCACTGAACTTTAATTTTTCTTACACTTCACGTCGGCACTAAATTACTACAATGTCAACTAACTCTCAACTAAATCTGGATAATGGATAATCACTTCACTTTGTTTTCCTTAAAAAATAAAAATAAAAAAGAATGATGTAAATTATATGTTTTAATCCTATCTTGATTCTTGTGTCATTGATCTTAGCTCTATACTATCAACTTTTGTTCATTTAAACTTTTTTACTTTCAAACGGTACGTTTTGGTCTGTCCATATACTTTTAAAGTGACCATTTTAATCTCTATTTGTAAAATTTTAACTTAAATTTCAAAAGGTATGTTTTGGTTCGTCCTCTATAGTTATATTTCAATAAATTTTATGAGTGAAGTGTTATGTTAAAATTGTAATTGAAATAAATGATAAAAATGAAAATGAATTGGTGAAACTAATAACTTTTTAAAAGGACAAGAACCAATAAAGGACAATTTGAAGTATATGGATTAAAATGAATAAAATTCGAAAGTAAAAAGATAAAAATGAACGTTTTGAAAGTATAAAAACAAAAAAAAAACTCATCGTAAAAGTAGATGAACCAAAATAGTATTTAATCCTAAATCAGATTATTTTGATCGAGATTATGTAATTTGTGTTAGAATAATGTAAAATTACAGAGGAAAGAGTTATATAGAAAAGTGAGTATGCAGCTTTAATATCTACTTCTTGTGTTTATAATTCATTAACGAGGTGTGTTGCTTCAACTTCACTTAATAACCCCTTCCTTTTTTGTTTTAAGTTTGTAAAAGTAATGTTTGATTTCTCATATTTTTTTAATATATTTTTATATTTCTTAAAAATACATATAAATTTTTAGCTAAATTAAAAAAAAAAAATTAAACCACTTTCTTTTTGTTTCCAAAACTTTGGACATTATAGTTTGAAATTGTTTTTAGGAAGATAACACAATAAAGAAACACATCAATTAAAGTAGTTTTTATAAGCTTAATTTTAAAAAATAAAGTAGTTATCAAACTGGTGTCTTTAATAATAGAGTTCCAAAGGCTAAAATTTTAAGTCACATACCAAATTTAGGTTTAAAGACTGGGTTAAGTTGAGAGACCTACAAAATCATACGATGCACATAAAAAATCTTATCTTAATCCATTTCCGGTTTTTATTTTTTAACATGAATATTAAAATTGAATTAGATATTGGACCTAACTTATTCTCGAGACTTGAAAAATTGCACATAACCAATCTAATCTTAATCCATTTATAGTTTTTATTCTTTAACATAGATATTGAAATTGAGTTAGATATGGGACCTAACTTATTCTTGGATAAATTAGAGTTCTTATCTACGAATCATTAAGAATTTTATAAATAAAATAATGTGGTCAAAGCGAGTATAAATAATTCAGCGATAATTGACATATACCTCAAACTAAGAGGTTGTATTGTATCAATTTTATGGATTTTTCTCTTTGCTCGAGGTTTCTCCTTTTTTTTTTTGGTTTAGAAAATTATGATTTTCGTGTAAATTTATATGTTTTTTTCCTTCTAGAGTCTTCTTTCTCCTTTTTCGACTATTATTTCAATTTTCAACACTTCCCAGTTATGATTTTGACATTTCAACAAACATAAATGTGTTAATTATTATTTGCATTGACAGATTTGAAATGAGCGCCACTCCAGAATCAAATAATTTATGAGAATAAACTTAATGACATTTTGAATAAACTTAATGACATTTCAAATATAAGTAAAAATAATAGATATCTAAAAACTTCAATAAATAATAATATTTTATACATCACTTAATTAGAAACATACGTTAATTAACGTTGAACTATGAGGTATTCAATTTACAAAACTTGAAAACATGAACATGCAAGGAAATAATTGAAATCGAGGCTTAATTAAGAGAGAGTAATTGCACTAATAAAAACTGATGTCTCAACACACATAAATAAGACTTGTATAGTAATTAAATTAATTACACTCGTTAATACTTCATAATAAAAGTCTAGGAGAAGACGTAACGTTACCAAATATGTAACTAATAATATTTTTTATTTTTGTGATAAAATTAAAATGCAACTACACATATATTTTGATTTATTCGATTTCAATGATTTGAAAACTTTGCAATAATGTGCGTATATATTAATAAATTTTTGTCTAAATTAACTTACTTTTTGCATCCAAATGATAAGAAGAGAAGATAAGGCATCTTCTTTTGCTACCAATAAATAGCTAGGGTCTATGGATCATGATTATGTTTGGTTTTGAATTGAAATTTTGTCTCATAATCCAATTTTTGTATTAAAAATTTTTATGGTTTGTTTCATAATTTATAATTGGAATGGAAGATTCAAATCTTTAGAGTTTTGGATAATAATTTCGTTTTTAATTTTTAGTTTTTGAAAATTATACGTAGTATGTAAGAAAGATAGGTGAATTTTTAGTCAAATTTTAAAAATGAGAAAATTTTTTTTTGGAAACTAATTTTGTTTTTCCAAATTTTAGCTTAGATTTTAAAATGTAGATGACAAGCAAATAGTACATCAATGAAAGCCGTGTTTACAAACCTTTTTAAAAAGTAGAATAAAAGTTGAATATGGAAAAAAATATTACATAGATGGTATATTATATATTCATAGAGATTGAACAAGTCTCTTTTACGATCGAGGCCTCAAATAATGTCACATGTTCATCATACGACCCATCTCAAAATGGCTCAAATGGGCCAAACGATTGAAATATATGTCTTTGCTCAAAGCATGACCAATAACTTGATATCTTAGGATTCATTTAGCAACGGTCATGTATTTCTTGTTTTTGTTTCTTCATTTTTAGTAAAGAAAAATGAGTTGCACAATCTCAACATCCACGAATTCAATAAAACAATCTTTTTTATTTATATTTTGGGATAATGAAATAAGAACCAGAAAGAATAAACTTATTTAGGTTTTTTTCAAAATTTCTATACAATTTTAAGAATGTTCTAAGAAAATGAGAAACAAGAAACATAGTTAGTTGCAAAATCCTTAGATTTCTTAGAAACGAGAAATAAGAAACGGAAATATTACCAAAGGAATAGTTAGTATCTATTTAGCTGCGTCAAACATGGCAAACACAATCGTATCTGATCCACAACAAATATCTCATCAGCTCATATCAAATATATGTAGCAATATTGGTTCAAATTGAGGAGCTCTTTCCAATTACACCCAACCCTTCATTCAGCACATTCTTTTTCAATGTTTACAAAACCCATCTTTTATGAGTCCTATTTCATTTTAAACTGTTCCATATGGTTGTTTTAATTCGTTACACACAAATACAAGTTTTATTAAAATTTCTCCACATATTTATTTACTTTTTCTGTGTTATTATCATATTTACTTAAAAAGCATATTTCAGTCCTTCTCCACTAAATAGGTTAAATTCTCATGCACTTTTACCATGAAAAATGATTGGCAATAGATTATCAACATCCATGTAGATGACATGAAACAATTTTTTCTCAATGGAGAGAGATCTTAATATAAATATTACTCCACTCAAATAGAAATGATGCGAAAAATTATTGAGAAAAAAGAGAGACGTCGACCACCACGTATGGTCCACGTCTCCTTCGCACAAGTCCATGGTGTGTGTGAACAAAAAAGACACATATTGCAAATACATATATGAATATATGTGAGGTTCCTCTCTTCTTCCATAACATTTGATTTGACACCATTTTTCATGTTAGTTCCCTCACCCACCATATAAGGGAGAGGGTTATTTCAGTCTCCCACCCAATACCCACCACCAAAAGGAAGGAGGAAAGTGCATCCCAATAGCTTACAGCGGAACAATGTGGTTAACGAATCTATGCCGT
Organism: Momordica charantia; assembly: GCF_013281855.1. Lineage (NCBI taxonomy): Eukaryota > Viridiplantae > Streptophyta > Magnoliopsida > Cucurbitales > Cucurbitaceae > Momordica > Momordica charantia. The sequence goes on along the minus strand of NW_028275162.1, from coordinate 20,435,658 downwards.
TTAATATGTGAGAAGAAAATATCTGAAATTTGGTAATATTTTCGTTTTTTCTTTTTATCTCTCGTTTTCATCTTGTCAAGAAACCAAAGCTGTTTGATTGTAAAGGTGATTAAACTCGGATCTACGAAGCTTGGACTAGTTGCTCCGAAGTATTCAAGACCTGCAAAATAGGGTTAGTACTTCGACGCTCTAGTCAGTACATAGCAAACTATATTTAAGAGAAAATATATTTCGCATACTTTTTATGAGAGGTGGGGCGACGAGCTCCCGACAGGCCGGCTTCTGACCACCTAGGACCAAACTATCTTGTCGGAGAATATGCCTGTCATATGTGCACCATCGGTTACTCTTTAACCTCAACTCGTACCTGTCGTAGGTCAACCAGTATGTAGAATGTGTGATAGCTCAAAGTGTGAGGAAACTTAACTTCGTCAGATCCTCTTTAATGGGTTGTCTTTATCATCTTAATAGTTGTTGACTCCAGATGCTGATACATGGCGGTCGATAAATTGCCTCCAAATTAAGCATTTGTTAATTGTCTATATTTTTGGTTTTCATGTTTTTTAGCGTTTCTAATATTGTATATAAATTTCAGAAATAATAAAATTAAGTTTCTTATTTCTTATTTACATTTTCAATTTGTTCCTCAATATAAATAAAAATATTGTTGGGTCCTTTCTTAAGCTTATATAATGCATTATAAATATTAAAAATAATAATAATTTTTAATTTTTAAATATAGAATTTAGAGATCAACAAAAAAAAAACAATAAATTAACCTTATACCTTCATTAAAAAATAATTAGCAAAGAACAAGAAATAGTTAAAAATACCATTCTATTTATCTTTCCACGGAGAAAAAAAAAGTGGAAACAAGAAATAAGAAACAAATATGCTATCAAAAAAGTTTGTAATTTCTCGTTTCTCATTTCTGTTTCCAATTTTTTTTCCAAAACGTAAATAAAAGGATTATATTATCATTCTTTGACTTATAAAGCATAATAAATATTAAAAAATAAATACAACATAAAATTTTAAAACTTTAATAAAAAAATAATTTTTCTATAAAAATTTACTTTTCTTAATTTAAAATTTTAAAGACCAAGAAACAAACACGTTTCCCTTTATTTTTCCAATGAAAGAATAAAGAACGAAACCAGAAAAACACTTACCAAACACATTTCCCTTTCCTTTTCCAATAAAAAAATAAAGAACGAAACTCAAAACAACAGTTACCAATCAGTTATATTTTTATTTATTAACAAAAATATAAGAAACAAAAATGTTACCTAATAATTTTCGATATATTCGATGGAAAGGACGAAAAATAGATCATGGGCATGACATGAATGATGCGGCAGCAATATAGCATATTTGTCTGTGACAGATGAGATGTTGGGGTATGGCACCTTTCATTTCATTTCCATCTCCCCATATATGTTTACATCTTCTTTAATTATAATTTCTTATCATGTTGGGATTCAACAACAACCATCCAAATATTATTGCTTCACCAATCTCCCATCATTGCCCCCTATATGCTACCTCCTCTTCCCCTTCCTCATCATTATCCAATTCTCATAATATTTTACTTTTCACAAAAAAAAAAATTTGATGATAATAATAAAACTCAGTATTTAATAGATTTATAAATTTAAAATGTATTTAGCATGTCTCTAAATTTTTAGATGTTTTTTTATTTGGGGACTTAATTATTAGATAAAAGATTGAAAGAGTGAAGAATTATTAAGCACAACATTTAATTTTATGTTCATAGGTTCTTGATTTTTTTTTTTAAATGTCTAATAGACTATAAATGTATTAGGGTTCGTTAGAAAATTTATCGCTATTTGGGAGTCTAGGGGTTAGAAATTTGAAGTCTTGTACTTGATTAGATATACATGGAGAAGTTTGCATGTATTCTAATTTTTAATCAATATTCTATTCCTTTTTTTCTTAGATGTTGAGATTTTAAAAACTTGTAAAATAATTTTGTGTATATAAAAATGTCATAATCATAAATAAATATTTTAGAACAAAATCTCGATATGTTTTTTTTTCCTTGGTGTCCATTGCACCGAGGCGAGGACCACACAAGAAAGGCCGTTCTCCTCTTTCCTTTGTAGGAAAATTTACTCTCTCTTATTTTGAATTTTTGGTACAAGGACCATTGAAAAATCGATAGATATATTTCACAATAAATGAACGGACATCGTATCCACATGAGAAATTGGGGTAAATAAATGAACCAACGTTAGGTCCAGATGAAAGAGATCTTAAGATTGTGCAAGTTAGGTTAGGAGATGCTGAAAAGAATTTATAACTAACTACCACCCATAACAATAATGTTCACCTTGCTTTTAGTGACTCGTTCATAAGAACTTCAAAATTATTAAGCGTGCTTGAACTAAAATAATCCCTAATTATTAGATGACATGTCGAAAAATTTTCTTAAGAAACATGAAAATGGGACAATAACAAGTCTATCCTATGTTAACTAATTATTTATCTAATTTGATTTTTTCCTTGGTTAAAACTATTTTGTCATTGGTCTCTATTTCCCTACCATTTTATAACAATCATAAATAGAAATCCAATGTTATTTACGTCTCAAGCTTAAAAATGAATGACAAAAATCGAACAAAGATTACTAATTGTACTCTAGAGTACGATAAAAGCCATAGCTTCTTTTTAATACTTTTCAATCCAAACAAGACCACAAAAATGTTGTATCCAAATTAACCACCACATTGTTGGAGAAATAAAGCATAAAAAATAGTGAAGAAATAGAAGAATTTACGTGGAAAACTCTAAAGTGAAGAAAAACTACACCCTTTAAAAAGAAAACTCACTTCGTATTGTTAAAATACAACACACTAACCATACAAAACAACTATAAAAAAGTATCTAGAATACATAAAGTTTAAGAGAAGCCTAGAAAGATCTTTTTGCTTGAGCTCTAAGGATTCATCTCCTATAAATAAAACGGATGTCATCAATATACGCGAGTCAATTAAGTGAAGAGAGTGAATCAAGTTAAGAAAGTGAATTCAGTGAAGATAGTAAATCAAGTGAACTGAATCAACTGAACTAGCGAATAAAGTGAGAAAAGTTAGAAAGTGTGAGAGAGCTTTCTTTCAAAAAGTGTCTACATTTATACTTTCCTAATAAAAGTTTCTCTCTTCAAACGATTGTTTATTTTCTTTTGTGCTAATTTATTCAACAAGTGGTATCATATCCAAGCTAGCATAGTTTGCTTTGGTGGAGCTTTTGAAGATTGTCAACAGTCTGGGACTATGAAGCTTGTTGTCTGGGACATACTTTTTTGTGGAGTGCATTCATCACTACAAGATGATGAGAGGAGACATTCAAATTGTTGGAGGAATCAAGAAGTTCAACACGCAAAATTACAAAACATAGTCCACTTGCATTGAGTCGTATCTCCAAGGGCAAGACTTATGGGAAGTTGTTGGAGGTAGTGAAGTCACGCCACAAGAGGATGCAACCGCCTTGAAGAAATGGAAGGTCAGGGCAGGTAAGGTCATGTTTGCTACGAAAACTACTATCGATGAAGAAATGTTGGAGTACATTAGGAATGCAGAGACCCCTAAAGTGGCATGGGACACATTTGTTTCACTCTTTTCAAAGAAAAATGATGCGAGGTTGCAACTTTTGAAGAATGAGCTGAAGGGATGTGAATCCTGGTGCGAAAGCAGTAGAACACATTCTTGAATTTTTTTTGAAAATTTAAAACACAGAAAAATATAAAATAGGGAAGAACGTTGGATTTTACCTTTGAATACTCTTCTATGTGTAAACCCGATGGGATAACACCACTTGATCTTCCTCGCTAAGTATCTGGTAGAGAATCCGGATTGTGGGATCCAATTGTATGGGATTGAGAGAGTAAGAATGTTGAGAGATTTTTAGCGTACCTTTAAGGTTTAGCTTACGGAAAATCCTAAGACCATAAAGATATCTTATCTTTTTAGATACAGGATACCTTCTCCTGAATCTAGGAGAAATTCTGAGACCATCAAGATATCTTATCCTTTTGGATATATTATATCTTCTCCTTAATCTAGGGAAAATCCCAAGACCATCAAGATATCTTCTTCTTTTGAATTCCCAACGTAGAAAATAGGATTTTTCTCATCCATAACATTAGTCCCCACACTCAAAATACATAGAATTAATTTTGAATATTTATCCAAAATTAACATATATTTATATAATGTATAAATATACATTATATACATTCCCTTATATAATTTGAACATTTCAAATTATCTCATAATTCTTAATCCTTGTTTTATCCATTGTGAGCTAGCAAGGGGACCTAATTACACCTACAGATAAAAAATTCTAACGATGCGAGATTAATCAGTTAAACTCATTAACCGAGTTAATCAACATTCACTAATGTTGGGTCACTCCACTACAGATCTGCAACTGCACTCTTCTTACCGCAAAATATTTTCGTTTCCATGGATGTACGACCATTAACGGCAAGTCAATTTTTCATGAGTGCTCGTAACTCTAGCTAGGTCAAATTACCGGTTTACGTACCCTTGAGTTACATCTTGCCCCTTAAATACTACTGCTCTTCTAATGAACAACCTGGTTATGATCTGACCAATAACGGAAGTCCCTCTCGGGCCAGTGAGAGGGTGGGGCCCCTTGTTTAAGTTCCAGAGTCAATATGTAAGGGAACACACTCATCTACTTCCATAAAGTCGGGATTGAATCAATTTCATCTTGCGTAGTTATGTTACCAGCTCCCCACTCGATCTCGTCCCCAAAATGGTAGGATTATTGAGTTGGCAATTTGAGTCACTCTCACCCATACAAATCAAAGGACGATCCCTTATATGCAGGAGGCCATAACTCGCTCAGGATTAAGATCGAGTTACTTGGTCATCCTATGAGATAACAACCTATTGACTAACAATGTTAGAGCCAATGATTAATTATTTCATGGTCCGGTCTTATAAAAACTCATTATAGGATACCCCCACTAGCATGTCTCTATATTAACGACCTGGATAAAGTCGTTTGTAACTATTACTATTATAAAGTAGGTCGTATCCATAGTGTTACCAGGATAAGGTATCAAACCTTATCCATGTACCATAGACCATTTAGGTTATTACTGGAACATTATCCACTTGTATATCGAACATATATATTGAATATATACTGTATATCGAATATATACAGTATATTAAATAGATACTGTTACAGACTTTTATATCGAATATATTGTAAATATATATTGTGTATCAAATATATATTGTTTCAATTACATTAAATAACATTTGATTTTAGTTTATTGAAATGCTAATAATGCAAAGAAATAATAAAATAATTTTTTAATAATAAATAAAATATTTATAAATTACAAACTGACGCAACCTAGACATTAAAATCATAATTTAACGGTTAAAATATTACAAAATCTAATAATTGATGGCTAAAAATATGCGTTCCGACTTTTTAAATCCCCCCCCCCCCTCTAGAGAGAGAAAGTTGGGAAGAGAGAGAGTGAAGAAACGTTACTTAATGCAAAATGTCAATTATTAAAATTTTGTAGCTTTGGATAGCCTGCATTTTCTCTCTCATAGCCGGCCAACTAAACTAGAGAGAGTGCACAGCGGCGGAGGCGGCGGTTTTTGACTTAAATCTTCGCCGTCGGATCGTTTGAAATAAATTATTTGATTTAAGTCATTTTCACATAAATAAATAACCACTTGGATTTGTTTATTTATTTTCAATCCATTAAACCAACCTCAAAACTTCACGTTCCAACAACCTTTGAATTATTTTTTTTCCCTTACGGCTCCCTTCTTTTTAGGAATTGAAAAAAATTATTCAAATATAGCTATCAACGAGTCATTTTTAATCCTAAATTGATACATATGAAAAAGATATATACATATATATTTAGGATTTGTTTAATAATCATTTTTGTTTTTTGTTTTGGATTTTTCTTGTTTTTAATTTTCTGTTTTTAAAAAACAAAAACATATAGGGTTGATAACCCATTTTTTAGTTTTTTTATTTTAAAAAGTAAGAAAATTTAAAATGCATATTAAATTTTATGTAGGGTAGAGATGACAATGTGCGAGTGAGGATGTTCTCCCCCATTCTCGTGCTCGTGAAAATTTTTAGTCTCCGTCTCCACATCTTTCTTGGGTCCGAGAGATGTTCTTAAAAAAAGCTATCGGTTTTATAATTATTTTTAGAATTTAAGTATAAAAAAATTGTAATAAATATATATTAATTATTTAAAAAATGGAATCGGGGACGAGGATAGGGTCGAGACATGCATTTCCTATTTTTGGGACTGGACCATACTGAAATTTTTGTCTTCCTCTAAAGAGACATGAAAAAAAAAATTTAAGAGATGGAAATAAACTTTTGAAAGATAAATTTTAGATAGATAAATAAAAAGATTTTTAAAAAATAGTGAAATAAAAGTTAAAGAGAAAAAGAGAAAAATGGTGGAGAAAAAAAATAAAGTGAAGAGAAAAAGATATGTTAAAGAAAAAAAATTATAAAGAAAGAGAAAAATTATAGTGGAAACAAATTTAGATATAATAACAAGATTCAAAAGATAATTTGTAGAGAAAATAAATAAATACAAAGATAAATAAAAGTTACGGTAAAAGAAAATTAAACGAGAAAATAAAATATAATTTTCAGAGAAAAATATATTACGAAGAGAAAGAAAAGTTATAAAACATGGAATTTTAGAGAGAAAAAAATTATGAAAAATATTAAATTTTTAGAGAGAAAAATGAAACTAGTTTTCTAGAAAAAAAAATACAGAAAAATTTGGAGAGAGACAAATAATAATAAATATTCAAAATATGAAAATTTTAGGGAGAGAAAAATAAAGTTTGTAGAGAGAAATTTAGAAATAAAAAAATGTTAGAACGATAAATAAATTTTTTAGAGATAAATATGAAGAAGTAGAAAAAAGTTGAGTATTAGAAAAAAATAATTCGATTTAAAAAAAACAAAAACCTAATTTTGAAAACTACCTTTTCTTTTTGAAATTTACATAGAATTTCAGATAGTTTTTTTAAAAAAAAAAAATTAGTTATTGAACAACCCTAATCTTAAAAAACTAAAAATCAAAAATCAAAAACGAAAAAACGAGAGGACGTGCCCTAATAATTATAAAGTTACAAATACCACTCCCTAATTATCTTCCAATGATGGTTAATATTTGAATATTCATTCTACAATCTTCTTATTTTCAATAAAATATTCACTCATTTTCACATGGCACTATATTACAATAGTGTTAGGGATAGATTTAACACATTAAAGTTTAATGAATTTTCAAAATATATAGTTTGGTCATAATTCAAAAAAAAAAAGTTAAACTTTTTTGGTGGCTGTTGTTATTTCATCATTAATTATTATTTAATATATGGATAATATAAATTTAAATATGTATATTTTAACAAATTAATTTTAACATTGAACCGCGTTTAAATAATTGAAAGATAATTATTCATCGTAAAATAATGACAAGGGTAGAGATTGTTTTCTTTTATTTTTTTAAACTTAGGACCCAAACGTAGATCTTAAAAATTGATAGATCAAAATAAAATAAAACTAAAAGTTTAGCGAGAAAAATAAAATATTAAACTTAAATAGTAAAGGTAAATAAACAAATGTTGATGTCACCCAACAATAGATGAAAGGTTTTGAAAAAAACTTATATTCTAAAAAAATATAATTATTTATTATATAGTAACCATTGAACATGTTGATTGGGCACATCAGCTCTTGAGTTGGTTAATGAAATAATCCATTAAGATCCATATTGAAAAGATTAGGCAACTTTAATGATCCTAAAAATATAATCAAACAACTTTAAGACATTAATATATTAAATCGAAAGCTAGCATCTTTTATTAAAAAAAAAAACCATAGGTTTATGTTCTGTCACGCAATAAGATTATTAGGAATAGAATTATTAAATTAAATGCATTTAAAAAGATACGATAGTAAGTCAGAGAAATTTGGACAATTTTTAGTTAATCAATTAATTGATTAGCATTGAGTGAGACCGTGGCTTCCACGTAATGTTCTATTTAAGTTTTCTAGATACGTTGAATTTATATATTATATTTTGAGTGTTTACAAATTTCATTTTGGTATATATATAACTTTTTTTTTTTTAAGTTTCATATTACTCATATCCAAGCTTCTCCTATCTCCTTTTTTTTAGAATCTTTTTTTTTAGAATCTATATAGTGTAATTAATCTAAAATAAGTAGGCTGTGTTAGATTCATTATTTTTAGGTCGTGCAGTGTTGAAAAGATTCCACTTCAAACATAAAGTACCTAACAAAAGTTTATAATATAATTGAACTACTTCTCTCATTTTCAATTTCAATTGGGTTTTAAGATGAACCTTATGAATACTTACATGGAATCGAAGTTTAACAAACTCAAATGCATTCGATCTAAAAATGAGATCCAGTTAAGATTGGTGAGCCCAAAAGAGAACATGACCCAAATTGAAGAAGGTCAGTTTGACTATAATTGGTGTCGGCTCGATACTGGATCCCAATATCGAAGTGACAAAACTTGGCCTTATCATCCAAAGGCCACGCAGGTCCTTCTCCTCCCATCAAAATATGTGATGTGTAAAATTCTAGAAATCGCCTCCAACATCACCTATCGCTAATGACTCAATGGTGCATACAATAAACTTTATGGTTAAATTTGTCGTTCAATTGAATAAATTCAAAATTCGAATAATTGAGTTAAATCTAAAAAGTGTCTTTCTTCACAAGATCACTCGTCACACATCCTTCAAAGGACCCTTTTTCATTAGTGCTCACAAGATTACCCAACACTAATTAGTTATCTCTATTTGCTTAATATATAATTAGTTATATCTATTTGTTTAATATACTATATACAATGGACAATTTGGATAAATTAATTAATTCATACATTAATGAATTCTCAGGAGAAAGATTTAAAAAAATTATAAAAAATACTAAAAAATATACAAGAACCAAAAAAAAAAAGTTCTATAATTATGAATGCTATTGTGTAATAGATTATGAAAAAAAAATTGAATTTAACTTTATCTGAACTTTCTAGCTTTCTTTAATTTTAGTCTCATAATTAAATAGTTTATAAACTTTTAAAATATTTATTTTAATCGGTTAAATAAGAAAAAAATCTTACGTGAAAATATTATCATATTAGACTAGTATTGGTTAAACAAAGTTTAGAGATCAAAATAGACATTTAAATAAAAAATCTTAAAAGATTCAATTAATTTTACCTTTTTTGTTCAATGAACTATTACTCTACAAAGTTTGAAAGTTAGATGGATATATTTCATCACCAAAATTCAATGTTATGATTTATATTTCATTATTCACTTAAAAAATTCATTAGTGATTAGGACATTGTTACAAATTAATAAAATATAAAAACATCACAAATTTGAATTTTCTAATCTATGCAACATCTAGAAATTAAAATATCGAGATGGTTACCTTTTCGATATGATGTAACATTAAATTAATTAACAAATTATATGATTTAAGAGTACGAAGGTGTAACATCAAGATGAAAATTTTTTAAGGTCCAAATTATATTAAACAAAAGAGAAATTCACAACCCCAAGTTAAAAAATGATAGTTTAAAGTTAGAAAAGGTAGCTGAATTTTATATCTCCTATTGAATTAATTGTAAAAAGTTTTCATTAAAAAAACACAAATAAAATAAATAAGAGGGAAAAAAAATCTTTAAAACAGGCCGGCGAAAGCGATTGGAAAGGGAACGAGGAATATGCTGTTGACAATAATAGTGGAGAGAAGACGAGAGGAAGGCCTATTTCATGGCCAATAAATAATATTCTTAATATCCAAACCATCAAAAGTTTAATTATTATTTATTATTTTATTTAAATGTTTAAATTATAATATTTGTTATTTTCAAATGTCATGTTTTGGTTGGTTTAACTATTAATTGTTTGTTTTTTTTATACAATATGCAGGGATGGGGATTCAAACTCATGATCTCTATGTCAGAAATAGGTGCTTTATTCACTTGAACTATGCTCGATTTGGCGATAACCTATTACTTATAGGTTATGTTTAGAAGAATTTTTTAAATAATGAGTTTTAAGGTGTACTTTGAGTAATTTAGTTAGTATAAAAAAATATTTAGAATGCTTTCTCACACACTAATTAATTTAAACTAATTTCTTTTATAAAAAGTACTTTTATGTAAAAAAATATTTAGCATGCTTTATCAAACACTAATTAATTTAAACTATTTTCTTTTTATAAAAAGAAAGTATTGATTTTAGCAAAGAATATATATATATATATATTTATTTATTTATTTATTTATTTATTTATTTATTAAATCTAATAAATGTAAGCTCAAACGAGTATGATCTATGTAAAACATTTATTTATCGTGTAACTAAATATTTTATGTCAAGTTCAATTAAATAACTTTTTTTTTTAAAAAATAACAATGATTAAGTCCTTACAGAAACAATGATTTTATATGATTATTCATGTAAAGTAAGTGGGAATTTGGGATGTATTTGTTTAAAAAAGGTAGTTTTATGTGAAATAATTATTTTGGAAGCAACTAATTATTATGTACCTTCATCTGATCAAAAGCACATTTAAGTGTTTTTTCCTTCATTTTTCAATCAATTTTTAGAATTTCTCTATTAATTTTTAATTAGTTAAAAAAGAAATTTACAACTCTTTAAAATTTTAACCAAACACAATAAAATTTTAATTATCAATAAACACTTTAAAAAGCAAGCCAACCAACATCCCAGAACAAAGTGTTTTAAAGATTACGAATTAGAAATAAAGTGAGCACACAAATTCACGAACCAAAATAAAATTCAAAATCTTTTTTATTTTTAAAATTAAAATTAAGATATCAATATCATTAGATTAATGTAAAGTTATCTATAGATGCCGAAAATTGGATCCACCGGTGGACTCATTTTTATAAATCTTAAACCATCAAATCTACTTTTAAAAAGTCGAGCTCTTTTCAACCTCCTTCGTATACATTTTAATATGTGAGAATCTATTTATAATATTTATATGATGTTAGAAAGTTTACTGTTCGGATTCAGCAAAATAGTCAAATTATTACTTAGTTACGTTCTTTAGAATTTTTACCTTTACAGATGACGTGTAAAAACTCGTATATAGCAATGAAATGATTGAATTTTTTACCCTTTAGATTACTTCTATTAATAAAAAGAGAGCATATTCAAATTCATGATCTTGTGAAAATCCAAGTGATTTTGAATAAAAAGTTTTTTTTTTTAATAAGAATCCTAATTCATAGAAACTAAAACTTCCAAAATCAGTTAGATTTCAATTCCAAGGTTTAGTAGACATAGATTGCGTTCATATCAAAGCTTTTGAGATTAAAAAAAAAAATTTCAGGTAAAGAATCTCATAATCGAATATCCCATAAGATAAAATAATGATCAATCCTACCGAAATGTTCTTAGTATAAAACTAGAAACATGAATTGTAAAGATTTGAGAAGTTATTGGCTAACTTGAAAGGAAAATATCAAAGTTAAGCCGTAAAACAACCTCGTGACAAGACTTTAAATAGCCATCCATTTAAATTCTAAATGCCGCATCATCAATAATATCCTTACTTAATTAAATTCTAAAAAAGATAATTTTTAAAAGCAATAAAAATTACCATAACTAAATCTCTTAAATAAAAAGTTCATAGCAGATTCGTATCATGTAGAAATCCAACCACTTGAATGATAGTCCTATCGAAATTTTCATAGTACGAATAAGCTATATTTTTTTTATGGGGTAGCGGTGAGATATATATAAAATGGGGTCTAAGACGGGTAGAAAAAAAGTGTGTAGATATGTAGGCATCAACTTTTTTTTAAATAGGGTTATTGTGAGGGGCAAGAGGGTTGATATGAGAAGGAATCTTTTTTTTGTGTGGAGATTGATGCATCCTAGTTTTGTAGATATGAGTAATATAAGCCTATGGTTGTGATTTTGAGGTACAAAACTATATATTAAATGGATGGTTGCTCTTGGACAAGGAAAAAGAAAAGATAAAAAAAAAAAAAAGTTGTCCTACATATTCGAGCAATCAGCGTTGGTTTCAAACTACCACGTCAAAATAAATATTAATTCTAAGAAAACGAAATATTAAATAATATAGAAAAAAAAAAAGAAAATGAAAGCATATGACTTAATAAATAAAACAGCTTAGAATTAATAAGAAAAGTTGGATATGGAGTGGGGAAAAGTTAAAATACTAAATTGGGAAGAGTAAAAGTTGGGAAATTTCACCTACAAGAGTGAGGGGTTGCGTTTATAGTAATGAGGAATCCAGGATTGTTCTGACAGAAATACAAACGAGGGCCAAAAAAAAAAGGTAAAAAGTGGAGGAAAAATAGGGTTTGGAGGAGGGGCCCACAGGAGAGTATCCGGACACGTTTCAGAATCGGACAGGTGGAGACTGGAATCGAGTACAGGGTGTACTATAAATTAAAATAAATAATAAAGAAATGGCTTTTTGGCGGAGGTATGGTAAGTGCGCTGTGTCAGCCGAGTTGGGCCTCGTCCGTCGGGAAACCAGTGGGCCCTCGGCCCATTCACGCATTTTAAACACACCCACAAAAAAAAAAAAAAAAAAAAATCTGGATTTAATTAAAAGAAAAAGCAGCTGGGTCATGGGTGGGTTCGAGGATATTTGACGGACGTTAGAAGATGACGTTGACGGCGGGGTCCGTTTGGGTCCTTCTTGTTATGTAGGGCAGATGAAGATGAAGCAGGGGCAATGGAAGCTGATTCAATCATTCAGAAGATGCCGCTCCATTTCACACCATTGTTTCCCTAAGCCTCTGATTCTCTAATCTCTTCTTTTTTCCCCCAATTTTTCTTTTCTTCAAATTCTCCGCCGTCTGAAGGCGAGATGAAGAGGGAGCATCATCAGCTGCATCCCCCTCCGGAGCCTCCTTCCATGGCTGCCGCCTCTAATGGTGGAAAAGCAAAGCTCTGGGAGGAGGACGCCCACCTCGACGGTGGAATGGACGAGCTTCTTGCGGTTCTCGGGTACAAGGTTAAGTCGTCGGACATGGCGGAAGTTGCCCACAAGCTTGAACAGCTTGAACAAGCCATGGGTCAAGTTCAGGATACCGGGCTTTCGCATCTCGCTTTCGACACTGTTCATCATAATCCTTCTGATATATCCACTTGGCTTGAGAGTATGATCTCTGAGCTTAATCCGCCGCCTAATTTTGACCCGGCCTTGCCTGCGCCGCCGACGTTGGATGAGTCGTCGTTCTTGGCTCCGGCGGAATCCTCCACCATCACTTCCATTGATTACGAACCGCAACGGCAAACCAGCAGCCGGATTTTCGAGGTGTCCTCCAGCTCTGATTACGACCTCAAGGCTATTACGAGCAGCGCTAAGCGTTTGAAACCCTCGTCCGAGTCGGATTCGGATTTCTTCTCCAACTCGCCGATTGGGACGTCCGATTCCGCGACTCGCCCAGTCCTTCTCGTTGACTCGCAAGAGAACGGAATTCAACTGGTTCATGCTCTGATGGCTTGCGCAGAAGCCGTTCAGCAAAACAATCTGAATCTCGCGGAGGCTCTGGTGAAGCGAATCAGTTACTTGGCGGGTTCTCAAGCCGGAGCGATGCGGAAGGTCGCCACGTACTTCGCCGAAGCATTGGCTCGCCGAATCTACAGACTCTGCCCTGAGAATCCGCTCGATCACACAATCTCCGATATGCTTCAGATGCATTTCTACGAGAGCTGTCCGTATCTGAAATTCGCCCATTTCACCGCGAATCAAGCGATTCTCGAAGCCTTCGAAGGTAAGAATCGCGTTCACGTAATCGACTTCTCGATGAACCAAGGGATGCAGTGGCCGGCTCTGATTCAAGCCCTAGCTCTACGGCCGAGCGGTCCCCCGGTGTTCCGATTAACCGGAATCGGGCCGCCGGCGCCGGATAACTCCGATTACCTGCAAGAAGTCGGCTGGAAACTGGCTCAGTTGGCCGAAACGATCCACGTGGAGTTCGAGTACAGAGGATTCGTGGCGAACAGTTTGGCGGATCTGGACGCGTCTATGCTGGAGCTCCGGCCGAGCGAGGGGGAATCGGTGGTGGTGAACTCGGTGTTCGAGATGCACAAACTTCTGGGCCGGCCGGGCGCCATTGAGAAGGTTCTGTCGGTGGTGAAACAGATGAAGCCGGAGATCATGACGGTGGTGGAGCAAGAAGCGAACCACAACGGTCCGGTTTTCGTGGACCGGTTCACTGAGTCACTCCACTACTACTCGACGCTTTTCGACTCGCTGGAGGGATCGGTTAACAACCAGGACAAAATCATGTCCGAAATGTACCTCGGGAAGCAAATCTGCAACGTGGTGGCTTGCGAAGGCCCCGACCGAGTCGAGCGCCACGAGACGCTGGCTCAGTGGCGGGCTCGGTTTTCCTCCGCCGGGTTCGAGCCGGTCCACCTCGGCTCGAACGCATTCAAGCAAGCCAGCATGCTCCTCGCCCTCTTCGGCAGCGGAGAAGGGTATCAAGTTCAAGAGAACAACGGATCACTAACACTCGGGTGGCACACACGCCCACTCATCGCCACCTCCGCCTGGAAACTCGGCAACAACCCGGTGGCAGCTCACTGAGTCATCCGAGTCAACTCACTGATCCGAGTCAACCCGTTTGGGACCGAGTCACACCAATTTCACTCCACCTTTTTCCACCGGAATGAAACAGTGGGTGGAAATAACAAAGAGGAATTTGATATCACCACTGTCTGTCACCTTGACAGAGTGACCCACCACTCGCAAATGTGCCTTTCACCCTCACCTTTCACTTTTGCCTGTCACTCTTACCTTCCCCTCCACCTCCATCACATATCCATATCCCTTCTCTCTCTCTCCCTCTTTTCTTTTCCTGGTATTCAAGGGCTGTTCTGTAATTTTGGATGCCATATTCCAGAAGAAAAAAATTATCATGTATTTATGTTTATTAGTATATATTTATTTATATTATGTGGAAATTAGATTTTGTGGTAATAAGGAAAAAGGAAAGAAAGGGCAGAGGGGTCTTTTGGATTAGTGATCCAATGATGTAAAAGGCAGGCAGAGAAGAGGATTCAATAACTGAGCTTTTTATTACAAACCCTCAGTTGCTTTCTTTCTGCTCTTTCTTTTTTTTCCTCATGCACTGAAATTTTACCAACAGGGCTGCAAAGTTATGTACTTTCTTATATATTTCTTTCAAAATATTTAATTTATCTCTTTTGGGCCTCACCAAAATTCCATTATGTCATTCGAATTCGATCGACAAAATTATTCGAATGAGTTCTGTTTATGCAAAGATATGCACAATAGTGTATTTCAGATTGCAGCTCGAACTCGACCTCCGGACCGATCTGAATACTTGGGCGGACCTGCACAAAAAGGTGAGCACTCCGACGATCAAGTCAGTATAGGTCGGATTCTCAGTTTAGTTCGAGGTCAGAAAATCATCCTACCTGATCGTGGAGTGAGGTCCTCTACTTATGAGTGGTAGTCCCGCTAATCTCCCGACGGTTACACCCGGTAATCTCGGGACCGTCGGTTACACACGGTAATCTCGGGACCGACGGTTACACCCGATAATCACGCCGCTGACAGTAGCTCACCTCGGCCCCCACCGAGCTTCTCGGTAGATCGAACCTCGGCCAGGTTCACCTCAGCCCTCATACTTAGCATTTGTCAACGCTAGTAGTGGTGATCTCAGCGGTCCGAGCTGGGCATGACTCATGAGTCATCTTGGAGCACCAATAGGGGTCCTCCACGTGTCCAGGGTATTCTCTTCCCCAAACATTGGCCCCCTCTCTGTCTGGTCCGATCTCGACCTGGCAGAGAAGTTCATTCGACTTGCTTTGGACGCGTGGCGACTTCCTATTCGTGGGAAAATATAACCGTTGCGGTGGATTTATCGTCGGAATATTCAAAGATTCCGACGCTTCGGATCTTCGGGAGGATCCTAGCCGCTCGTTGATTACACATGTACGGTGGGGAAATTTTTCCGACGAGCTATAAATACCCCAAATCCTTCAGGTCATACCTTACGTTTCCTGAATTCTTGGAGTTCGATCTGAAGGCAGCTCGAACCCTTGGTAGGTCGGTCTCTTCCCTCACTTTCTCTTTCGAACGTAGTTGCCATGTCGTCCTCTTTTAGCAGCGACTTAGGATCCGATGAGGATTTAGCTCGTTGGTTAGAGTCCGAGCTCGAGGAGATAGAAAACTTTAGGTTCTCCGATGACGGGGAGGATAGTGATGCCTCCACCTCGGGTCAGGGTTTGGAATACCCTTCTAGGATACCTGAGCACTACCTCGGATCCCTTCGTAGGGGGTTCGCTATCCCTGAGAACATCCTCCTTAGGATTCCGGAGGAGGGGGAGAGAGCTGACAATCCTCCAGAGGGATGGGTCACTCTCTACTTCAAAATGTTTGAGTACGGCCTCAGGCTTCCCCTTCACCCTTTTGTCCAAGAATTTCTCTTCGAAACTGGGTTGGCTCCGGCTCAAGTGGCCCCCAATGGGTGGGGTGTCATTTTCGCTTTGGCCATCTTTTTTTGGCTACGAGCTCGGGATAGTGAAGAGGCCGAGCTGTTGGACGTAGACCAGCTCCTCACATGCTTCGAAGCGAAAAGGATAGCTAAGAAGCCTGGTCGGTTCTATATGTGCGCAAGGAAAGGCGCAGGCGGTATAGTTAAGGGGTCGACCTCCATCAAAGGATGGGTGAGGAAGTGGTTCTACGCTTCCGGGGAATGCTTGCAAAGGACGAGTCGGGTCGTTCCTTCTTTGACGTTCCCACTAGGTTTGGGAACCTAGGTACGGAGTAACTCTTACTTTTTGTGATAACTTTCTTTCTTGTTATTCAGGTCTGACTCGGATTTTGTCTTTGTGCAGTTTCAATCCGACCAGTCCTCGAGCTTACGCAAGCCTCCTTCGACACGCTGAAATATTACAAGGAGCATTTTCCGAGGGGTACGAAGGTCGGAACCTTGGTGACCGACAAGCTGCTGCTTGAGTCCGGGCTGCTAGATTACAACCCTGCAGTTCGTCCCATTGAATCCTCAAGGCCGAACTCCGAACTTGGTATGCCGAGCTTGCTCCCCCCCTTTTTCCTCTAACTTTGTGTTGACTCCTGTTTTTGTTTTGCAGTCATGGTTTGCGGATTTGCAAGCAACGTGAAACGCAAGTCCAAGGGCCGAGCCCATGCTCTTGAGGCCGCCCAGAGTTCGGAACCTGCCACTCCTGCCGTGGCAGGGCCAGCCTCGGAAGATCCAGCCCCAGTGATCGAGCTGGAGTCTTCTGAGGGTCCTTCGAGGGAGAAGCGCCACAGGGTTCAGACCGAGGCGGCGGACGTCTCGTCCTTGGGCGAGGAGGTGAGGGAGGAGGCCCCTCTGAAGCGAAGGAGGAAGAAGAAGAAGACCACCTCCCCCTTGAAGGTCGGAGCTCGTGGGGCCCTGCCTGCGAGCTTCGCAGATCGGGTGGACCATCCTGAGGCCAGGATGGGCGGGACGTCCGACGTGACAGCACGGTTCAGAGTCGAGCCGTTAAGTTCTGGGGTGAGGGACCAGATGTCCCGCATCTCGGCTGCAAGTTTGGACCGCTGCCTCAGAAGAGCGTCCAAATTTGTAAGTGACCCGGGGTCCGTCCTGCAGAGGACCATCGACTATGCCGCTGAGGTAAGATTGGTGTCTTCATTTTTGCTCAATTTACCTAACAGGTAGCTCGGTCTAACTTTCTTCTTTGTACCTTTTCTCAGGCGTTTGTTGCTTCCATTCAATCGGCTTTGGCCGTGAAGGCCGAGCTGGATAGGAGGGAAGCTCTGGCAGCGAGGGAGAAAGAGGAGTTCTCTACTGCCTTGGAGGCTGCCTCTTCCACCATGAAGGATGAGCTGCTGAAAGCTCACTCTAAGGTGGAAATTTTGAAGGCTGAGGTGGAGGCCAAGACCGAGCTGCTGAAGAAAGAAGAGGACAGACGCAAGGCCCAGCTCCGAGCTGCCCATGCTATCACCAAGGGCTTGGAGAAGGAGAAGTTCCAACTCCTCAAGGAGAAGGACGACATGCTCCAGGCGCTTGAAGCGAAGGAGGAGGAGCTGAAGCACGCGACTGCTGAGCTGGAGATGGTGAAGGAGCGTCTCAACAGTGGAGCCTTATTGGAGGAATCGTTCAGGCAACATCCTGACTTCGATGGATTTGCCAAAGACTTCTCTGACGCGGGCTTCAAGTTTCTCATGAAGGGCATTGCTTCCGACATGCCTGACCTTCAGATCAATCTCGGTGGTCTGAAGAAGAGGTATGCTGAGCAGTGGGCGTCTGGGCCTAGCGGCACCCCTGGCTTCCAAGCGTTGGTGGATAAGTACGTCAGAGATCTGGACTCTAACTACTCCGACCTCGAAGAGGATTAGGTCGGCACCACTCAGGAGGGCGCTCCTCAAGCAGACTCTTAGGCGATCACCTTTCATGAGGTCTTTCTCTGTCTTTCTTCTCTTCTTTTGTAAGTGTTAGGGCAGAGCTGCAAGGTCTATAAGCCTCGGCTCTGCTTTTCATTCAATAAAGAGGCTTCTCATTTGTTTTTACTTTGTTGCCTTCTTTCTTCGTTTTTTCTTCAAGTTGAAGCCAATGTCACCTCGCGCCTCGTACCTTTGAGGTCGCGCCATTAACTAAAATACTTGAAATTTTGAACTCGGATCGCTGTCTAGTATTCAATGCATGGCACCAACTCTGGACTTTTTAACATCACACCTTTAACTTAAAAACGTTAAAAGGCTAAAATCCTAAGTCCATAACTGTTCTTCATATCGCATCTCGTACCCTCAGGTTCAAAGGCTTGATCATTCTGAACTTTTCACATTGCCCCCTTGCCTTGAAGGTTTGAATTTTAAGTTCACCAACGGTTTTGGCATCGCACCTCGTACCCTTAGGTTTTGGAGGATTGAATTTTAACAGACTGTTGGAATGTGATCGTGTGGGAGTCCGTGGCCCCCATTTAATTTCTGGTCGAACTCGGAATCATGAAATTAAATCATCACATTTATTCCGATCATAATTCTTTTGAAACAGTTTTTACAGATCCATTGAAAACCATTTTGGCATTTCAAGGATAATAACGCTTCAGTTGCTCCGCGTTCCACGGGTGCGCGATGACGTCTCCTTTCAGATCGGCCAATATGTACGTCCCAGGTCGGACTATTCCCTTGACCTCTAACGGCCCCTCCCAGGTCGGGTCAAGGGCACCCACATGGGTTTGGACCTTCCTTAAGACCAGATGTCCGACTTGGAAGGTCTGAGGCCGAACGCGGGCGTTGTAGTGTCTGGCCATTCTGCCCTGATATTCCGCCAGGCGTAGCTGGGTCATTGCTCTTCTTCCTTCCAGCAAGTCGAGGTTGAGGAGCAGCTCTTCCTCATTTGCTGTAGGCTCGTGATGCTCTACTCTGTCAGATGGCATGCCGATCTCAACCGGGACTACAGCTTCGGAGCCGAAGGCTAGGGAGAACAGGGTCTCACCCGTCGATTCTCTTTGGGTGGTCCGGTACGACCATAGAACCTCTGGTAGCTCCTCGGCCCACCTTCCTTTCTTGGAGTCCAGTCTAAGTTTGATGTCTCGCTTGATGATCTTGTTGACTGCCTCCACCTGCCCATTTGCTTGCGGATGTGCGGGGAACGAGCTAAGGTGACCTATGCCAAGCTTGCTGCAAAAGTTTTTGAACTTCGCGTTGTCAAACTGCTTCCCATTATCTGTCACAATGGCCTTCGGTATACCAAAGCGACATACGATATTTGTCCATACAAAGGACGTGACTCTGGATTCCGTTATGTGGGAGAGTGCCTCGGCCTCGGCCCACTTTGTGAAGTAGTCCACAGCAACCACAGCGAACTTGGTCTGGCCTTTGCCTAAAGGGAAAGGACCAATGATATCTACCCCCCACTGCGCGAATGGCCACAGGGCCGAGATGGGGGTGAGCAGCTCGGGAGGTTGGTAGATTATGTTTCCGTAGCGTTGGCAATTGTCGCAAGTTCTAACGAACTTCTTGGCGTCCTGGCTGAGGGTCGGCCAATAGTATCCTTGTCGGATCACTTTGGCTGACAGCGACCAGGCGCCTGAGTGATTGCCGCACACTCCTTCGTGGATTTCTCTGAGGACGTATAGGCCCTCTTCAGGGGTTAGACATTTCAATAGAGGCAGGGAAAAGCCGCGTCGGTACAACGCTCCACTTCGGACCACGAACCGAGCTGCTTGCCTTGCCAACCTTCTGCGCTCCTTGGGGTCTTGTGGTGAATTGCCCCTAATAAAGTCCACAATCGGGTCCATCCATGAGGACTCTGGAGCGTCGATCTCCATCAGATCTGGCTCTGAGATCGAGGGATTATCTAAGATCTCGACGGGGACCGACCTGGCCAGGTCGGTCTCGTACGCTGATGCTAACTTGGTCAAGGCGTCGGCATTAGAATTTTCTGCTCGGGGAACCCGGCTTACTTCGTAAGTTCAAAATTGGACGAGGTACGATCTGACCTTGCCCAAATACTTCTCCATTCGGGAGTCCCTGGCTTGGTACTCTTCCGTGATCTGGCTCACAACCAGCTGAGAGTCGCTGAAGATCTTAACACAAGAGGCCCCCAATGCTCTGGCGATTCGTAGACCGGCAATAAATGCTTCATACTCAGCCTCGTTATTGGAAGTCCGGAAGCCGAACCTCAAGGCATACTCATGAGTCATCTTGGAGCACCAATAAGGATCATCCACGTGTCCAGGGTATTTTCTTTCCCAAACAAGTTCTAAAAGCGATCGGGTATAATACGATTTGCAGAATAAGCAAACTCTAATAGTGTAATGTACAATCATAATCAATTGTACAAAGTTGGTATTGTTTTAAACTTCAATAACATTATGTTTTTGTAACTCTGAAAGAAGTTGAATTTATGCCAAAGTTTTTCTTTTTTTTTTTTTCAATCTTATGTTCACTTTCTTGAAAAAGCTCCAACTTTTTCTTGTTGGGGCTGTCTTTTGGAATCATTTTGTGAACCTTTTCAAGCAGAACAGGGATTTTCCTTAGCTTTTTTTTACCCCTCTTATATTTGATACATTGAAATATCATATGAGCACTTTAGTGGATCAAAGCCCACAACAAAAGTGAAAGAAAAAAAAAGGGCAAATAGATTTCTCAAAATGTTGAATTATTTGATGAGTCACTTTCTGACTTGGATCTAGAGCCATAACATTCAATGGATGATCAAAAGTTTGAAAAGGAGAGGAACCAACTTAACCCTTTCTTTAATCATTTCATTAGTATAATCCCTCTTTTTTACTTTCATGTACTTTAAACTATATTAACCGATCTCGATTTTCTATGTCTCTAACTTTTAAACGTGTATATAAATGAATACTCAACATTTTAGTCGTTCTTTTATTACGTTAGTAAATATTTATATATTCTTTAAAGAATAAATTATATAAAACCAAAGCACATGCAATTAGTGTCAACTAAAAGTTTGAATTCTACCTTTAATCTTTTAAATAATTTGTTTTTTTTTTCTCCTTAAAAACCATATGTTAGCAATATACCTTTAACCTGTTAGAAAATTGATATATTAGAATATAATTAAAAAATTTTAAATGCCATGAAAAAAAAAGAGATTAAAAAGAGAGATAAAATATAGCTATATATATATATATATATTTGAAATAAAAAATTTTTATTAAGGAATCAATATTGCTGAATATTTTAAAAAGCACAAATATTGAAAGAAAAAATCAAGATAGGTTTGTTTTTAGGGATTTGTCGAGACACAAGGAGGCACCAAATCAGATCAATGTGCATCAATCAAGATGAATTTTAAATGAAATAAAGGTATTCTGCACATGCATTCCATATATTTTAATCATAAAACTGTTACTAAATATATAAATATTTGCATTATTCTCGAGATAGAGCATGCATCAGGTTGAGAATATTAAAATCGTTTTTTCTTTCCATAAAGATAATTGGGATGAGAAAGATTTGAACCTTGATAGATATGTGACCATTTGTTGACGAAGTTTTCTACCGAGCTACCGAGGTCGACCACGTGGCAACTGGTCGAGCTAAAGGAGGTGTGACCTCATGCAAGGTAGGAAAAATGAAGCAAATACTTCGACGCTTAAGTCAGTATAGGTGCACGTTCAAGTAGGCTGCTCTCGAAGCAAAATTGCATATCTGAGTCAGAGTAATGAAGGTCCTTTTATAGATAGAGCAAATGGTCAAGTCCATTTTTTATGACTGTTATCAAGGTGGTTGGATGGTTAAGAACTATCAGTCTATAGGTCGGTAATGACTGAGGTCAGCTATTCATTCATATGGATGAACTTAGTAGCTCGATTATGAATAAGCTTAGGAGCTCGACGATAGATGAGCTTAAGAGTTTGACCATAGATGAGCTTAGTAGACCGGTGGTAGGTGAACTAAGTAGCTCAGTCATATCTCATCATGTGGTAGATCATATATTTTTGTCCTAACAGACTTAATTTTTACTAGTTGGTTGTCTTTATGAGATGAGAATTAATCTCTCATCTTGATCTAGTTAGTGTTTTATCTTGTTGGATATTAAATTTTACTTAGTATCGGCAATGGTAAGTTGACATAAAATGAATTGGACTTGAAGTAGAAACCATGGTAGATTTAAAGTTATGATTTGTAAGATCGTAGAATATTATTCATCTCGAATAAGGTGATTTGAATTTGTGATCCAATTCATTCTACTTTCTTTATGAATTGGAAAGCAAAATACATCATTTTAATGCATAAGTTATGAGTATTAGAGAGCATCTTATGATGATATAAAACTATTTATAGATACAATAATACAATTTGGAATATAATAATACAACATCCAATACTCTTAACGATTTGATTTAATTATTAATAAAACTAAACTCAGAGAATACTTAAATAAACCTAATTATTTAAACATTACAGGGAACCATTTGCTTTTTTTTAATGAATATTTTACGCTTCCCCAAAAAAGTTTTAATTAAAAAAAAAACTCCTTTTTTCATTCACCAATCAAGCAAATCCTAATATAAAATAATACTCATAATTCAAGATGAACCTAAGTAAGATAAAAGTGTGAAGAATACTTATTAGATGATAGTTTAGAGGAGCACTGGCATATATGACAAAACAAATTCAATTAAACGTAAATACAATAATTAGAAAAATTCGAACCTATAAATAAAAAAGATCAAAATAGCTTCGAAATATTTATCGGTATTTCTCTAGTTTATAATTGCTATTTTTAATTTAATTTTTTTATTCTAACCAGTGAGGAGATGAGGATTTGAATGTCGGACCAAAAAAAAGGATAAATATTTTAAGTTATTGGAAAATAAATTTGCTGCAATTGACTTACCATTCAAATTTAAAGATCTTAATTAAATTTCATTTAAAAGCAAACAAATTCGGACAGTTAGCAAATATTAAATAGTCAATATTTTCAAAGAAAAAATGTATATTTTTGATGTATCAGAAGAGGAGAATTATTTTGATAGAAGAAATATATATATATATATATTTTATATATATGCACAATAATTATGATGATGAAATAAATAGTGGATGTGAATGAATCAGAGACAAATGCTTTACAAGAAGTCAAACATAAATTGAGTTTTAAAGTTACCAACTTTGAAATTTGGGTGTCTTTGTCTTCTACATGAAGTGTTCCAAAATTTTGCAAAAATTGAATATCTATAATGATTTTGTTTTATATTTTAATTTTTTTTTAAAATTGTAGTCCAAATTTAACAACTAAAAAAAAAAGAAGATAGTTTAGAGGGTTGTGAGAATATATTTCTATTTAAAAATTGTAGCTAATAAATCAAAATCTCTTCAGGTACAATATGTGGGTGGAAGATTGAACTCACAATCTCGTAGTGGAGATATATTGTCAATTACGGTTGAGCTATTCTCACTTTGACAAATTGTTATTTATTATTTATTATTAATAAAATAACTTATAATTTTTCTTTAATTAAAAAAAATCCTTCTGAATTTCAGTGCAATATTCAAACATGATTTCTTCCTTGAAAATGAGTAAAATATTAAATTTTTAATGTAATAATATTGGTCAACAAATCATCACTCATACCAAATTGATTAAACATTAAAAACAATAAGTCATATTTCATATTTCAGCTTGTTTTGTCAACTAATTTCGATTATTATTCAAAATTAGAATGAATAGACTAAATATATATAGTCCCTAATGCTAGAGTATTTTCTTCGATTAAGTCCCTAACTTTTTAAATTTTAAATTTAGTTTTCAACTTATATGATTAACTTACCTAGTATAATACTTTGTGAATTGTCAGGAATTTAGAGAGAAAAAATATCATCAAGAAAACTCGAAATTTCTACCAATTTCTTAAACATTGGAAGAAAAATTCGTAACTTTTCTATTAGATGACATTTTTACTCCTCTAAATTTCCGTCAATTCACTAAATATAATACTATATAAATTTATGATCAATCAATTTTAACATTAACTAAGGACGTCATTAGCAATTAAATTGAAAAATGATTAAATATACTAGAACAATTTGAATTTTTTTTTAACAATAAAGACTAGAATTAAAATTATATATATATTTAACCTAACTATAAATTGAAAATATTTTGGGCTCTAAATTTTGCTCATTTGTTCAACTGAAAAGGCTTATTTTGGTGGGTTTTGCGTTACCCTTACACTAAAATGGTCTATTTCTACCTTAACCATTGTGCTGCCAATAAATCATACTATAAGAATTTCAGTTTCAAGAAATATTTTTGGAGTTACATTTTTTTTTTCAAGTTATTTTATTCTCTTTGTAATAATTAGTTTCAAATCTTTTACTCTAAAATTTGTTACTTTCTATGTCTTTTTAATTTCTTTTTATATATGAAAAAATAGTTCAACGGAATAAAAAAATAGCAAGTTTGGCAATTGCGAAGTGATTTTTTTGTAATAGGATGATCATAAATTTATTCTTAAACCAAATATTAATAATTCAAAATGATTTAAAATCAACATCATTTCGCACTTATAATTAAATTGTACTAAAAAAATCACTTTCGCTCAACCCACCTCTAGATGATGGGTGTGAAAGGTAGAATTAATTATTTTGAAAAGAAATATTTAACTATAATTGATTTTTTAAATCTACGATTTAAGTGATACCTTAAAAACTAAAAAAAAGTGATTTTAAACATATTTTAAATCAATAGTTAATTTGCCAAACATGATAAATTGAAAGGGAAGTGATTTTGATAATGGCAAAAATGATTTGGCCATGTCAAAATCACTCCCAAATACACCCAAAATTCAATAATATAATGTGGTGGTTGAATTTCAATCAAAAGGAAAAAATTATATATTGATATGAGGTATCTTAATTCGAACGAAGTATTTCGTATCTATTGTGCTTGGTAGAGGAAATTGTCGCACCACGTGGAGGACGCTGATTTGCCCATAGAAGAATCATTTAAACTCGCAAATCCACCTCGAACCTGTCGAGGTGAGGTGCTCGACCATTCTCCTGATGTGCAAGTTTATTAGACAATTCAATCTGCTAGGGTTCGATCTGAATAACCTGATAGGTTCGACCTACAACTCGACAAGAATAACTGTCAGTCATGAGGTCTGTCGGACCCTGCACCTATAAATATAGGGTCTCATTCTTATCCCAGATATCAAATTTCTCCCCGAACTTATGACTAAATCTGAACTGCTTACTGCTTGAGCGTTAGAGATTTTGCACTCTTGTGCAGGTTAGTTCAAAGTAGTACGAGTTAACCGGCTTCCGATTTCGACCTTGACTAGGTCAAACCTTGTGCAAATTCTTGCATAAACATATTGCAATTAAAAAAAAAGTTGTTTATCGCGGATGCAACATGATCATGGAGAATATAGAACCTGATTGACAACGTTCATGTTTCTTGTTTTTTTGTTACTTGTTTCCACTTTCGTATAAACATAAAACATTTGATATCTATTTTTGTTTCTGGTTTCATTTTTCATTTTCAAGAAACATTTTGAAAATTGTGTAGAAAGTTTGGTTCAACGAAATCAAATTCCTTAGCTTGGTTCTCATTTCTAGTTTTCCAAAAACATAAATAAAAACATTATTTTATCATTATTAACTTATAAAAATGCATGCTAAATATTAAAAAAAATCAATTTACATATAAAATTGTATTTTAAAATTTTGGAGAACAAAAAAATAAGAAGGGATTATCAACCATATTTTTTTTTTATTTCTTCTTTCACGAAAAAAGAATAAAAAACAGTAATCAAACATGATTCTGATTGTATTTATTAAAAAAGAGGGATCCAAAAATAGAAATGTTACCGAATAATATGAGAAATTGTGTGGATAAGCCTCAGAAGAAACTCATGTTCATGTGTGTTCGTAATTGTTTTTGTAAGTGAAAAGGAGGTAAACCAAAATTTATTTTATTTTTTATTTTGTATTTATTATTTTTGTAGCAAAGCAAAATCATGTTGACCACTTACAAAGTTGGAATGTTGTACACGGGAAATGAAATGTAGTCCATTTACAAATAATACAAACATTAATTTCTTAAATACTCTTCAATTCTATTATTTTATTCATTTCCATGAAATAATTAAAATTATGTATTTCATTATCAATCCTTACATTATTCTAGTAGGTCTACAACCAAAAATTGACATTCCCCAGCTTGGCTTCCATTTGGATATATATTTTAATATCCAATAATATATGAATTTGAAAATAGTAATTTTACGAAATTATTTTAATTTGTCAATTTTCTACAATAACACTCCACATTAAGTCATATAAGATAAGAAAGCTTTTTATTGTATCATGAATGGTATTTCTAATATGATTTTGATATTATGTCAATATTTTGACAGTTTTTTTTTCCTTTTTTTTTTCTCTGACAACGTGAATTTGAGAGATTATTTCAATTCATGAAGGATAATATTGAAATTTTTAAAAGATTAAGAAGGAGATGGATAAAAGATCCAGATAGATTGGTTATTGGAGCAATTAGAGGAATGACTATATTAAATAGTGCGACACGTGCCCGCTAATCAACATTTTTCTTAATTAGTTTACATCACTGGACTTTTTGAGGTTGAAGGCCCAAGCCCAGGCCCAAGAGAAAATGGTTGGCTGGGTTTGAATCCTTTCTAATAGGGGGAATAATTTGGGCCTCGGGGGATATTGGAAGACGTATTTCTGGTGGCAGTGATAATGATGACCCGAAGATTTTCGAAACTTGAGAGACCTCAATGGTTCGAGTACGTTTGGAATTGGTAGGAAATGATTTTAAAATTTAGAATTTTAAATGATAAAAATGATTTCGAATTTCTAATTGTGTTAGAACCAAATTAATTCTAAATTATTGAAATTGAAAATGTTTTTTTGGATGTTCCCGAAAAATAAAAATGAAGTGTAACGTTTTATTATTATGGGCTTAATATTTTGTATGATATTATATCATTAATAATATCATATTTTAATATAAACGAGTAATTTCAACCGTTGACAATAGAAATAATTTAATCAAATCAACCTAACAAAATTAAACTTGTTGTTATAGAGAACAAAAACGACCCGAAACGGGACAAGGAGTTGAAGCCTGAGATCATCGATTGAGGGAGACCAGCCCGCGACATAACGAGCCGGCCCAAAGAACGACCTAGCGTCGAGGCAGAGAACGAGGAAAGTGACCGGCGAAGAACCAACCGGGCAGAGAGGGCTCTGTCCCGACCCCTTCTCGATCCTGACCCCTGGTCGGCCCACGACCCAGCCCGTGAATCTCCCGCTTGTGATCAACGATCCCTCGGGCCCTGCAACGCTGAATTAGGGTTTGGCTACGGAGGTTCTGGAATCATCTTCATGGCTATAAGTAGCAGTGAGATCCAACCCTAAGGAGGCAAGTGACTTATCCTTAGCTAACTATTTTTTCAACTCTCCTTCGCTAACTTAAGCATCGGAGTCCGTGTGACTAGGTCACACCGGTTTAGATCGATTTGATTTTGCAGGTATCGGTTCCCTTATCATCGAGTTAGGTGTGTGCGAGAAGAAGAGCCGAGCCAGAGGGTCAAAATCCACGCATCAACACTTGTCAATATCACATTTATTTTAAAAACTAGACTGAAAAAACTTGCAAAGGTCTGGATTCAAATATTAAAAAAAAAACTTAAAATCAAAATATTTTAATTTATTGGCACCAAGTTGTTTTTTATCATAGTTTTTTCTTTTTATGATTTGCAGTACTAAAAAAGACGAGCAAAAGGAGAAAAAAAAGAAAAATCTACAAATAATAATAATAATAATAATAATAAATAAACATAAACCTA
The DNA here is from genome assembly GCF_013281855.1 of Momordica charantia. NCBI lineage: Eukaryota > Viridiplantae > Streptophyta > Magnoliopsida > Cucurbitales > Cucurbitaceae > Momordica > Momordica charantia. The sequence continues at coordinate 20,407,193 of NW_028275162.1, read as the reverse complement.
TAAAGATCAAAGCAATATTGAAAGGTAAGAAAACTTAAAAACACCGAGAACAAAATAGAAAATCAAACCTTAATTTGTTTGAATGGTTATGAAAATAATGTGTAGGGAGAGTTTATTAGAATTACGAAAAAATGAAAATAAAAGGAAAGGACTGCAAACCACAAATTTATCAAAATTTGAAAAGAAGGTTAGAATGATAAGTATTTCTTCAAATTACATATTTATTTATTTATTTATCCAAATGATTTTTCTCCCCCGATCCAAGTTTCTAAACAGGGGTATAGAAAGAAGACAGAGGAATGGGCAGAAATATTTCAAGTTCACGTCTTGTCAAAAAAAAAAAAAAAAAGGTTAAAGAAAAACTTGATTTTAAAAGACGATCTAGATTTCTAAAACAAAAAACTTACTAGTAAAGAAATGTCAATTTCCCAAATAATTGCCCCAAGTTAGTGGGTTATTCTCTTAAAATTGTTATTTTGTACTCAATAATTTTTGCTTCAGAAGTTTGAGTTAGTTATCCAAAAAATTCTCTAACTTCAGGTTGACAAGTAAAAAAAAAAATTCTATCTTTTTAAAGAAAATTTGCAGTGGATAGCGCACATCTTTTATGTATTTCAAAATATGTCACACGTTTATATCACTTATATCAGTAGTATATCAGACACTCATATCAATAGTATTTTAGATGTATATCATATCCATATTGTACATATTGCACAACACTCATATAAGTAGTATGTCAAATGTATATCACATACATATTGCAAGTATATCAAACACTCATATCAGTAGTATATTACATATATATATCAGTAGTAAGATATATTACAGATGTATATCATTTGAGTAAAGTTGTCATTTTAAAATTACACTTTTTTTTTGTTTTAAAAAATGCTATATTTGAAAAAATGGATTAGTACATAGATGATCTATTCAGGAAATCATAATTATGTAAAATGATGGAAAAGTATAGAATTTACACTTTTGCCATCAAATAATCCCTAATTAAATGGTACCCATGACACAAATCACTAGTATATCCTTAGGATCCATCTCAATATTAAATAATTATTAAAATTTAGAATTGGTAAATTGGGTGGTCAAATCCCTTAAAATGTGTTAATGATACTTCCCAAAATTAAAAAATCCTAAAATCCCCAAAACTCATCCATTTTCGAAACCCACCCGTTTCTTCTTCCTTGTTTTTCTTTTCTTCCTCTGACCATCGGTTTTCCTTCCTCCGACCCTCTGTTCCTCTTCTCCGACCGTCTGCCTTCCTCTCCGTCCGGCTCTGTTTTTCTTTGTCACAAGAGCATTTCATCTCCGACCACCTTCGAAAAGAGATTTTTGTCGGTTCTTATTCTCCGGGCGTTTCTACCTGCCTTTGTCTCTAGTCGACGTTTATCTGCCTTCATCTCCATCGCCTCTATTTTTCTCAGTCGCTAGAACAGTTCATCTCTAGATTGAAAGATTTGCATTCCAACAGATGTTTTCAATTTCTGATTTGGTGTGAAATATTGTATATGTGAGAATATATAGTATAGTGATTTGATTAGGATATATCTTGTAACTCAACATGTATGGATATGCGGATATATACTATAGGGATTTTGAATGTATATATGCTGATATATAAGTGGATATATCTTATAACTAAACTTGTATATATGCGGATATGCGAATATATACTATAGTAATTTTGAATGTATATATGCCAGTATATAAGTGGATATATACTATGATTTTGAATATATTTTTTGAATATGCGGATATATGTTTATCGAGACTTCAAAAGATGTTTATGTGATTTTGAATTGTTGAAGATTGAGCATCAATGTGGGAGTGAATTAAAGGAAAATCTATATTTTTTAAAGAGTAAATTAAGGTTTTGAAGGAGTGAATTAACATATTTGTGTTGAAAATAAATATGAGACCTACAATAATTAAAGGATTATAATAATAATTTATGGAACTAAATCTTTTATATTTCAAAAAAAAAAACAAATAACTATAATGAATGTAAATACCATAAATAAGGGTAAAATCGAAACTCCGAACACATTATCTGTCGAAAAAACTAGATGTGGTTGCTATTTTTAAATATTTTTGTCTGGTCCTTTTTTAAGATCTCCCTCAAAAAAACCTTGTTTTAACAAAAAATTTACAACCTCAGTTTTTTTTCTTCCTTAAACTAAATTTAACATATAAATAAATATATAAGGACCTGCATAAGTCAAATCTGAAATTTTCGACAAAGATTCCTTGCAAATTAGGATCTATCAATCTAGGTTTTATCTAGGCAACTCAAAATAAATTGATATATCCTACATCTTTATAAATAAAAAAGGAACCAAATTCCATTAGAGAGAGAAGTTATAAAAATTTGTCAATAAAATTTAGAAAAAATCCCAACTTAAATTCTGTAAATTAGCGTTTAATGGGTAAATTAATTGTACATTTGAAAAAACAAAAAGGTAAGATTTAAGAAAAAATGCCCCTTAAAGTATGATTTTTGCTACAATTGCATCCTCAAACTTTCAATAGTAAAATTTAAACTCTCAAACTTTATAAATTGCAAATTTAAACTTCCCAATTATAAAAAATTAAATACTAAATTGAAAAAATTAAATCAATTTTGGTTTCTAAAATTTCCAAAACTCAAAATCTTAACCATGGTGAGCATCCCCAATGGCCCATCAGCCCTCGGCATGAAGTAAGCAGCCTGGGGCCTTCCTCGCTATGCTGCACTCTCCCAGGTTTCAACAAGTCCATTCCTTTTAATTTGACTTGAATATTTCTTTTACCTAAGAAATAAACAGCAAACATACATCCATAGCATTGAAGTTGCCTCCCAAATTTTGGACGATATAATCTACAGACCCAGAATTCTATATCCAATTTCAGTTCAACAAAGACACAGAAATCCTTATTTCCTTTCATGTTATCTAATCTACAAGCCATGAAACTGTGTCATTATTATTACCTAATGCATCAGTTTACAAAGTCAGAAGTGGCTCATACCATCCTTCGGCAAACCCTTAGCACCAGGAACATCAATCCATTCGATCTGTATCGTCACCTCACCGCACTCTACATTCTTCAACCTAAGGTGCATGTCCTGTACAATTTTCCCCTTGTTCCAAACACACTGGCTCTCATCCGATAAACAGTTTGTTCTGTTTGGATATACTCTCTTAACCACACACCCATCTGGGAGGCTCTCCAGTCCTAACTTCAAACACTCTATGTATGGTTTGATGTCGATCTCGGCATCTCCCATCTTGTCATGGTCTGTTAGTGTGTCTTTGTCAAACACTGACTAAAAAAGGGAAACAAGAGCATACAGCAATAAGTTACATGTGCTCCACATCAAACTCATTTTATTCATTGTCATTAGAATATATTTCCTTTACTCTATCTGGTGGTTGGCATGAAGCTCTTATTTGTAATTATCAAAGAGAAATATTACTTACTAAAGTGATTGGAATGTTAAGATCCGCAATCGAAAGAGTCAACTGATCATTCCATTCAGGATTGCAATTATTTTTCACCACATGAGTCTTCAAAGTCTGCACCAATTTGAGTTATATCAGAAGAATACTTAAAAAATGTAAACCAAGTATCCAAGAGATGGCTTAAGAATATCGATGAGGTGGGTTTTGGTTCATTATTTTGAAAGCTTGAGTTTTCATGGTTAAGATTCAGGGGACGAATTTTGGATTTAGAATGGGCTTTACAAACCTGTAGGTTTGTGTAACTTGTGTTTGTTTTATAAGTTTTGAAACTTGTACAAGTTAGTACAGAGCCTAAGAAGTGGTTTACAAAAATTAGTAAAATCACTAGAAAGCCAAACTTCTCAAACCAAGAATCAAATGACCCCTCAAAATAGACCAAGATTCATATGGATCAGCTGATTTTATCATTCATCTTCCTATTGGCCTTGGCCAAAAAATTTTCTGGCAGAAGAAATAGTCTAGTAATACCAAAACCATTTGATTAAAAAAGAACAAAAATTTAAAAATAAGTTATATCTCAATTCCACTTGTTTTTTTTTATGCTTCTTCCAATGTTACCTGTTATATAAATTGCCAACACTCACAATTTATATCCAAACAAGACACAAACCTTTCAGAGTTGAAATGTTACATTACTGTTGGAATTGGAGGAGCCAAATCGATGTTGGAACAAGCTAGGGATGAGTCGGGATCAAGTCGGGATGCGTCAAGACGAAGAAGGAATGAAAACAGGTGAAGTGGGACGCTCAGACCAGGAGTGTCGAGGAGGCAGCGCCGAGCGCTATCCTGTTGTGCGCACACGGACGGAAGTTCTGTCTGTAACGCCATGGCACTGTATCAATGTATATTCAGTTTCGGGTTTTAGGATTACCCAGTCGAAATTAGAGCCATTTGGATCCGATTTCAGAGCAGTTTTGTGGTGGTTTCGAGGCAAAGGCTTGGGGGATTGACAGGGACATTGAGGCATATCAAGATCGTCTTTATTGGGGTATTGTATGTTGATCATATTGTGAGTTTTCTCATTTTTGTAACTAAGTAATTGTGTTAGATTGTTTAGAAGTTAGGGGGCTTTTGTTGGAAACTCTAGGAGATATTTTTGGGAGAGTTGATTGTAATTCAATTCTTGACAATATTAGTGAATTAACTATATCTCAGTGCTGAGTAGAAGATTGCACGTAACGCTTAATTGGTGAACCAACACTGAAAGATACAAACTCCCTTACGATAGTAGGGAGAAATCCCACCAATGGAAAATAACAAAGAGAAATACAAAAGAGCCCGTACTTTAGATAAATATCAAATCAGCTACATACCAACTAAATCCCAAGAATTTTTGCTAACAATATTACAAGAAAGCCCCCAACTACCACAATTGATTTTAATCACAAGTGATTTACTTCTTTTTAAGCTCAGAATAGCTTGGCAAAAAAAAGTCATCGTCCAACTCAAATAAAATTCGAATGTCTTTTCCTTGTCTTCTCCCTTTCTAAACTGATATCGACCAAATCGGATAGATTATAATTGATTCTAATCCTTTTTTTTTCAACTCTTCAAACAAATTACCAAATAAACGAACAATTTCACTCTAAACACGTTACACGGGCAAAGAAAGGATCAGAGAACCGCTGCAAACTGAATAACCTAAAACGAGCTAAATCAGCAAGCAATGATTCAATCAATTACTTCAGAATACACACTAGGATCACCAATCTCATCAATAACAAGAAACTTGAAGCACAGGGGAAAAAACATCCACATACCTGCTCGCCCATCGTGACGACGACAAAAGGATCGCTGCTGCGAGTATCACGAACAGCCAAATTAACACCGCGCAGCACTCGGATTCGGAGAAGACCCAAGATATGTTCCATGGCGGAGCCAAATAGAGCTCAGTCGCGAAGACGATGAAATAAATATATAATTACAGGACGAAATTGAGAGAAAACTTGGTATCTGTTGGGAAATTTTCACAATCAACGAGTGAAAATCAGGCGTTGGAAACCCTAAGGATGCGTCAATGGAGAGAAAATTAGAGAAATGGAGACGAAGATTGAATTAATGGACGCTCCGGACTCCGGAGTTTGTTTGTGGTCGACCGTCGTTGTCGTTGCGCTAAACTGCAGTTTCGCCGCTCAGGTTCTCTCTCTTCTCAGTCCTCTCCATTTTTATTTTTTCTTTTTTCTAATAAAAGTAAATTTTTTTAAAATAATAAAAGTAATTTCTAATATATACTAAAGATTAAAATATGTACTTGTAATCTCAACTTTTCTTCATTTTCGTCCCCGTAGTTTCGAGACATTCATTAGTTTCAGGTATTAAAAAATAATAATTTTGGTACCTTAATTTTTTTTAATTGACTTGATACTATATTCAATATATTTGATATTTTTTGAAATGTAATCATGACTTTAGTATAATTTATGTTAACATTTTGAAAATAGGGACAAAAATAGTCATTTTCTAAAAATATAACGATTAAAATAAACATTTTGAAAGTACAAGAAACTAAAATTTACCAAAATTGAAAGTATAATACCAAAATGAACATTTAAAATACATGGACCCAAATTAACCAAAAGACTAAACTAGTATTTTAACCTATATTCAATAAAACTTTTTTTTCCTACTACTTTTACCCAAAAAAAAAAATAATAATAAAAGTAATTCTGTTCTTACCTCAAATTCGGCCTAATGGGTCCATTTTAAACCTATGTTTGTTGCATGGTATTTATAAAGTTTCAAAAATAATTGAGGGATAAAAGTTGAAATATTACTTTATTAGTTAGGAATGCTATAGTTGTGTTATTTTCTGAATAACTTGTGAGGAAAACATAGGGCATTAAAAAAAGTGCAAGTTGTGATTAGTTTAGTAAGGATTTTGAGAATTTTAGTTGAGAAACAAAACAGAGAAGAAAAAGTCCTTAGAAAACTTCTTTTTTAAGTGACTATAAGAAAAATATTGGGTTTGTTTGAGATTGATTTCCATAAATGAGTTGTTACATTATGAAATATGTTATGTCTGCTTTCATTTAGTAGTTGACATTCAAATTTGTGTGCCTTATTGGTAAATCTCTTTGTTCAATTTGTACTTTGATCTTGTGTGCCTTATTGGCATTCAAAACTATCTTGCAGTATGCTTAACTTTTGCAACAAACGGACACATAATTTATTTGTGAGAAAATCACCTCCTCTACTAACTCCATTATACCAACCACCACTTTAAAATACAAACACTATTTAAACCCCACATTACTCAGGTAAAAGGAAAAGTAAAAACTATCTTACATTGTACGAGGTTCTTTTAGGTAAAAACTGAAAAGCAAAACCTTAAAATTTTATGTAAAAAATAGATAAATATCATATCATTTTAGAAATGATGACAGAAGATTTTGTAGCATTCATTGTTGAATGAGAAGAAATTTATGTAGCCTAATCTTTTCATGCACTTGGTACTCTTTCTCCCATCAACCCATCAAACATATTAGGTGGCTTTAATAAAAGTATCAACATTTTTAATTAATTATTATTTTGAAGAATAATAACATAATGTATAATATAAATTTAGAATAGCTATAAAAAATCAGAAGTTTTTTTTTTTTTCTTTTTAAGCCACTTTTTAATATAATATAGACTGAATTTTAGTTCCAATGACCAATCTGATTTGCTAGAATTTGATCTTGCATTCATTAGTTTACTTTTTTTTTTTTTAATTGAGTAAATGTAACAAAAACCTAACAAAAGTAAGAATTGCAATTTCCCCTGCTTATTTGACGTATTTCCCAAACAACCACAGTTTGGTCCTTAGAAGTCCTCCATTTTCCAATTTGGCCCTCAAATTTTAAAAATTCAATTTGCATTAAATTCTAATTTTAGTCGTTCTCATTAAAGTCATAACTTAAATATGAAAGATAGATAATAAATAACGTCATATCACATCATCGTCAGCTTATAGATAACCTTTCGAGACCGAAGCCAAATTCTATATTTAATAAAAGTTGAAGTAATGATAGCTTAAAATTTTAGGAAATAAAATAAAGAGAAATAGGAAAAAAGAGATTGCATAACAAAATCCCCGTCTAACAAGTTCAACGACCATGGTGAAAAATAGATTGTATTCAAGAATCAAATTTATATATACACCTAAACTATTTTACATGACTTAAAATTATATATATATATATATATATATATATTTTTACATGGCGATAAACAATAACATAAAAGCATTAATATATTTATAACACAAAAATAATGGTTAAATTATACATTTTTATTCTTTTACTTTGAGTTAATTTGGTCCTGTACCCTACTACAGTTAGATCTCATAAATAGTTAATGTCATTAAAAATAAATAAAGTCCATATCATTAATGAACATAATTAATTTTAACGAGAAATTGACCTGACTTGATGCTATTTATACCAATTTGCAAAGTGACATTGACTTTCTAATTTTTTATTAATTAATGTTAAAATTTCCATGGAGGTGAAATCCATTAACTAGTCACCGACCCTATTGATAAAATACATGTTTAAATACCATTTAACCTTTCTCTCTTTTAGTTTCGTGTATGTAATTTCAAAACGTTTATTATTTTGTTCTATGTGCTTTCAACTTTTTTCAATTTTAGTTTCTATACTTTGGAAACGTCTATATTTTGTCCTTGTACACTTCAAAAGTTGACCATTTTGTAGTCTCTTCATTTTCATTTTTATCTCATTTTCGATCATAATTTTAGCATGATACTTCATTCACTGAATTTCTTGAAAGGTAGTCATAAACTTGTATTAAAAGATCTTCATTATGTATAAATTTTTTGTTAAAATTGTTCAAATAGGGACTCAAATTGATCAAAGTACGGAGACCAAAACATACATTTTAAGAGTACAATGACTAAAATGAACAAAAGTTAAAAGTACAAGGACCAAAATGACATTTTTACCGTGACTAAAAAGAATCAAAGTTATTAAGTCATTTATTTTAACAATAAGTTTCAAAGAAGAAAAAAAGAATTTCTAAATTACACACAATAATTTCTCAAAAGAAAGATATCATTTTTGTGGTATGAGACAACAATAAATTATAGTAATTTCTCAAAAGAAAGATATTATTTTTGTGGTAGGAGATAACAGTAAATTACCTACATTGACTGTACAACTTCAGTTTAAATAAATAAAACAAAGTCTATAAAATTTCAAAAGACTCATGAACTGTGATTACTCTTTAAGAAGAAAAAATAGAAAATCAAACTGTGAATGATTTCACTTGTCTATTAAAAAATACACATTTCTCTTTAGGGTTAGAGTATCAAAAGCTTCTAGAAGGAACATAAAAATGTGCTAGAAGAATATTCTCAAACCAATTAGTCAAAATTACCATAAGGGACAATATGAAGAAATTAATAACAAGTTCTCGACCATATGAATAATTTATTAATATTTATCCGTGCAATGATGACGTTGAAAATATAATATCAATCAAATTGCATTTTTTTTTCCATATATATTGCAAAAATATAATTTCTTTTGCTGCACTCAATACAAATTCTTCAATAAAGATTAATGATTAATCAAAAAAGGAGAAAGAAATGACTCAAAATGTCCTAACCTAATTTACGATGTGATTTCTTTGAAGTTTTTAAAATATAAGTTATCCTTTATTAACTTTTTTTTTTTTCCTTTTTGCATATGATACATTTATTTTAAGGTTTTGAAAACTGATAAACTAAATTCGCTAAGATTTACTTTTTCACGCACATATATATAACAAACAGAATTAGAATATAACACTATTTAAAGGAAAAAACTTAACTCACGAACATTCAGCAACTTTTAATATCTCATCATATCTCTTATATTTTTCTTCTTCTTTTTCTCTCTCTCCTTATTACATCTCATCTCTCCCATTTTTTCTCTTCTACAATGTTTTACCTTCATTTTTATATCTCTATTTTTTTAATTGAAATTTACTATCTTTTTATCAATTTTTTTAGTGTACTTTTCAATACCACATATTTATATTTAAAAAATAATATATTTTTCATTGTTACAAAAAAATCTTATGTTTTTCTCCTTGCAACATAAAGTAGAAAGTTGAACTTTAAAAAAAAAAATATTTGTCTTTTGGTTTATCTTCTTTTCTCATGTTTTTTCCTTTTTTAAAAGGTGTTAAAACTAAAATTATAGCTACATATACACCAGTCCCTCATTCAATATTTTTTCTATAACATAATATTACAATGATTCAAACTTTTAACCTATAAAAAAAAAGGACGAATATCTTAACCAATTCATTCATGTTCATAAAATTGACACCCACTCAAAATACAGTATTGTTACAGAAATTATGGCTATTAAAATATTAATATGTTAACCACTAACAATCAAAAGGGATGAAAAGACTTCTGTTAAACGACTGACGACAAGAAGCCAAGGAGAACTTTTTACAAAAATCAAGGACTAAAGAGAAGTTAATAATCCAAAAGAATGAACATGAAAGCTCAAAAACTAAATAGGATTCTTTTGGGAAAAAAATAAATAAGATTTGAGCCATATTTCTTTGCGTGTGTGTGTGGGGATATGTATGTGGGGGCAAGAGATCACAACAAACCATGCTATATTTGATGCGAGAAGACGAAAAGAGAGGAGGGTGAGGCATGGGGCCTCAGCCTCGGGATATTGACAAATTTCATGTGCCGTAAAGTGAAGAGAGAATCAAGGAAATGCCAAGCAGAAGTGGTCATAAATTTAGGCTTTTGGGTGCTTCATTTTTCTACCTGTTGTTGGCCACTACTGCCTCCCCTAAATAAAACCATCCAAAACAGAATTATACCCTCAAAATAATGGCTTCACCAAATGCTGGGGTTTGGTGGTGGACATAGCAGCTAGCACTACCACCAGCATTGTCCAAAATACTCATATGAAATGATCCCCCACTCTTTCTTCACCTTGATTTGATGCATTTTTGCCTCAGATATTTTGGTGTGATGAGTTTATCTTATACCAAAAGCTTGGTAAATTACCCCTATTCTATTCTCTAAGTTCCAAGACTTCAAAAGTTACAATTTAATCCTTGAATTTTGACAAATAATTCCATTTAGTGTATCTAAGTTTGTGTTGGACCTTTTTTTTTTTTCTCATTATTGTGGCCAACAAAAAATGGTAATGTCAGGTCAGACACCAAATGCAACTATTTATTCAAATTCCAGAGCTAAATGGACCAAAAGTTTAAAAAGGAAAAAACCTGAAGTTCTTAAAAAGGGTAATTTATCTAAAGCACTCTCCGAGGGTTGCTGAAATCTTTGGTATTTTTTAGTATGTTTTACATTAAACAGTTTTTTAGGACGGTTTTATAACCACATTCAAATGGGAAAATTTCTTTGTTATACAATACTACTCATGACTCATGTTTGTTGTTGCTTTTAGAAAATATACAATCTAAATGAACTTTCGATAAGAAAGCATTTTAAACATCATTCTCAAACAATGCATTTCTTTCTTCTTCTAGATAAAAAAATCTGCAATTGATTCAGAAAACCAGAAAGTTCAAAAAAAGAACGGTCTTAAATATCAAAATCTCGGGTGTTCACACATGTGTGCGAACAGAACCAGCTACCCAAAAGGAAGAAACTTCTATTGACAAATGTAATTAAAAAAGGTTGCTTAAAAACTGAAAAAATTCTCTTAGAGCTTGGAACCTACTTTCTAAAGCTGGGGCTCAAAGTGAAGCATTAACTAGGCAGGGGAATGGCTAAGGCAAAACTGGAAATGGAATGAGATGCTGATTGCAACAGCCTCACACTCCGAGGGAGAGGCTCTAATTGCATCTTGGTGGATGTCCATATCACAGCACATCAATCATATATTCTCCCCCCACTTTCCAATTCATTAATGTGCACAAAAGGGTTAAATTAACTCCTTTTTTCCTTATAAAATATCCCGAAGATGAGCTAACATTCAGTAGAAGATTGAGATATCGACCAAAATTAAATTGGTGGACTATATTCACACTCTAATACAGCTAATCTAGCACAACAAGCCCATGCCTCGTCCTCTCTTTACTTCTTTACCACAACTAAAATGAACGTGTCATATGAAAAAAAAAAAACGCTTGACATTCAATGGGCATTTGACTTTTGAAGTTAAATCGAAATTAAGCACAAACGACAGAAATGTGGTAACTTTAACCGCAGAAAATCAACAACTTCACAATGCTTATCCAATTAAACAAGACCCACCTCCCACCGGCAACACCAGCTGGACAAGGCTTGAAAAGTGAGGCCGATTTCTCAGAGGCATTTACACAAACAGGTGGTGCGCATGCAATTGCAGCAATAAAAGAAAAGGGAAAATAAATATATCCCAAACCCAAACGAGTGGAAAGTGAAATGTGTAGTGTGAATCGAACACAAGCAGACGATCGAAATCGGTCCCGGCCTCAGGGGCAGGGGGCCACCAGGTTGAAAACAGATTAATAAACAAAAAAAGAGAAGCATACAAGATTTGAATTTCGATTCCGTTTGACTCACCAAATTAGGCAGAGAGAGCAAGAGGAATTGAAGAACAGTAAAAGTAAAGAAAACTCACAGTGTGAGGAGGCGCTGACAGCGGCATGGCTGGGGGTTCGAATCTCCATTATCGAGAGGGATCTGTGTTGACCGTCGAATGCTCCACGTGCCCTCTCTGCCATTGAAGAACAGCTTCTACGCTTACGTACATGGAATGATAGAATTGAAATTTGCTTTTCGTACAGCCACTTTATCACATCACATGTCTTCGTCCCTTTCTTTATCTTGATTTGATTTGATTTCTATATCTTCGGCCTTTTTCTTTTTGGGAAAAATATCATTTTCATTATTAATAAGTTGAATACATACAATTAAATATCATTCCTTCGCATCATACTTTCATCCGCATCTAAATATATTTATAGATTCGATATTGATATGAAAAATAAATTAAAATTTTTATTATAGACAGAATATGAAAAATATCATTAATATATACATAATATTTATATTAATCATTTTAACTTATTTAGAAATAAAAAAATATTTATTTGTTAATTTAAATTTTTTTACAATTTTTGAATTTCTCTAACTTTTATTAAAATATCGATTGATATCGACGTTTTATCGATATTTCCATAAAATTGAGAATTTGATATTTTTATCAATATCGACATTTAAAACCTTTGTTGAATCCATTCCATAATAATTTTGTTTTTCTTTGTTTTTCTTTCTCTTTTAAAATATTGTTTTAATATTAAAAATGATGCTAAATATATCAAATGATACTTAATCTGGTAAGAATTCTAAATTTTAGCATAGCCCATATTATCCTCGAATAAAGATCGAGCTTCAAAACACCTCATGTGTTGTTTAACTAAAAAAATAGAACTTCTCAATTTTAGTGTTGATGTATTAAAAAATTTCAATCGGATCATTTTGTAAAAAGAAATGATAAATTTTGTTAATAACAATGTGATATATCGTTAAATTATTGTTATATTAATATATTTAAATATTACTTGATGCATCTAATTTGACCCTTCATTAACCAAATTTATTGATGTATCTAAATATGTCAATCAATTTTAATATATTATTTTACCGGAGTACTTAATTGATAAATTTTAATATATTAAAAATAACTTTTAAAATTTTAAAAGATTATGGACTAATTAATTAAAGACTATCTAGCTAGACCACGACACTATAATTGAATATATTTAGCCTTAAAAATTTAATTTATAGTCTCTAATTTAATTTATTTTTTATTATTAAGATGATAAGTGTTTTTGTAAACAAAAAGTTTCAACTAAACATAGATGATTTTTTTCCAAACGAAATGATTAAAACAATTTTGTTTTAATTAAAAAAAAGTGTAAATGACTCATTTTCGCAACTATTTAATCGAAAAATAACAAGCTCTGTTATTAGCCCACGTAAACCTAGTACAAATGGATTAATGCATATGATGGATCAAAATGTTAAAGATTCAAATTCTATATTGTCCAATTAAAAAATAAAAAAAAATATAGGAATTTTGATGAGTAAATTTGATCAAATAAAAAATTATAAGAATAGTATATATTATGACTCATTTTTATTTAAAAATAAATAAATTATTTTATAGTTGTAATATATTATATTAATGGATTTAAAACGTTTTAAAATATATTTTAATAAATTTTAGTAACCACCCATCATTAGAGTCCAAGAGCTGAAAGTGGGATGTTGATTTAGGACTTTTATTACAGTTGAGAATTGAGATATCATTTGATTAGTCATATGTCAATTTCATTTGATAAATAATTTTTTTTTGAAAAGGAATAAATAAAAAAAATTAATATAGAAACATTTGATAACTAAACATAAAACCATCTTTTAAAGATGTAACATTACTGTTTTAGCATTTTAAATCATTTAAAAAACCTCCAAACTTAAATTATTAAAACAATATAAGGACTACAAAACTGTATTGGAATCTTTTCCTCTACCTAATCAATTTTAACTTTAAATTTTTTATTTCATCTGAATTATAAACTCGAATGGATGGAAAAGCTATTTTCTTTTATAAAATGATTTTTGGTAATTAGGAGTATTATTACAATCGGTAGTCGAGTGAAACTATTTTTGAGAATATTTTTTTTAGTTTGACAAATTGAGGTATGAAGCTTTGAACCTCTGACCGTAAGAGAAGGAGTAGATATCAATACCGCAAAACTATGCCTATACTAGCTTTGTGAATACTAATTATTCTCGTCTTATTGAATGTTTTTTTAATTGAGTTGGAGCATTTTTCTTACGTATTTGATTTTGTGATTAAAACATTTTCACCTTTTAGTTTGAACATTTATGTGGTTTTTTGAAGGTTGAATTTTGCATTACTTTGTATTAAATATTAATTTGACTATTTATTCAAGTTTAGAGTTTAATGCGATGAAATTCAAAGTTTAAATTATAGTTTTTTTAATTTCTTTTGATTTTATCAAACTTATAATGGGGTTTGACAGAACTTTTGAAAAAAAAAAAACATTGGGTTTGATATAACTTTTGAAAAGGAAAGACATACTTTGAAATAAAATTTTCGGATAAGCACTAATTAAGCGTCTTAAGAATTTTTAAAATTACTTCGGATTATCGAGAAACTTAGAAAAATTTGATAATTGTACCGATCATCCAAACCTCACACTATTATTATTTCTAAAATGTTTTAATTGAAAAAAATATAATAAACCAAAATAAAATAATTAAAAAAAGTATAAATATTGAACTTTTTTTTATATAATTTGAAAACGATCCATGTATTTTAAACTTTTATTAATTTAACTTTTGTTGATGCGTGGATTTCGATCCTCCGGTTCTCCTCCTCGCACCCACCAAACTTGTTGATCTAGGACCAGTACCTGCAAAACCAAGCCGAGCTAAACCGGTGTGACTCTAGTCACACGGGCTTCGATGCTTAAGTTAGCAAGAGAATAACGTAAATGTAGTCAACTTTTTAGATGCCCTTACCTCTAAGGCTGGATCGCTACTTATAGCCATGAAGTTGTTCCAGAACTTTCCGTAGCTAACCCTAATTCCGTTGGAGGGCCTGGGCGAGATCGTGGATCGAAGACGGAGGGTCGCTGGAGGGCCATGGGCCGAGCACCAGGTCGGGACCGAGCCCCGGGTCGGGACCGAGCCCCTCGCGGCCCAGTGGGCTTCCTCTCGATCATCACCTGTACTTCGACTTCCGATTCCCATTGCATAACAGTTGCCCCTACTCCCAATGTGATGCTTTCGATCTCATTGGGAGTATAGCTTTTGTAGTGACCTATCTTGTCATATAGACCCGAGTCGATTGAGTTGTCGTATCATTGTGGGGCTCATGGCACCCTAGTTGCAGTGAGCTGTTTTATCTTCACGGGACACAAGGAAGTGTATGTCAATTTTCCCTTTCCTTGCAAGACCCGATGCAACCTGCCATGCAATTGTCACATCTACAGTAGACCCGTGCTTTGAGATCTCGAGGTGTTGGGTACCGAGCCGAGAAGTCACAAGAGTGTTGGGTACCGTGCCGAGCACACTTCAGTCCGTTGGGTAAAGACCTCTGGACCGAGAACCGTGCTATGAGTTAAGGGCTATTTAAACCCTTTCATCCTCCCCATTTCTTGTCAACCTCCCAACAAGATATTCATCTCTCTGCCCTGCTCTTTGTCGTATTTTCTTTTTTATATGGCTGGCCTTAATTTCGAGTGGATCTCTTCGGATGATGGGTCATCATCACGTCCTTCATCAGAATCTCAGTCATATCGTCCGTTTTGGATGGATAACTCCACTCTTATGGCGAATGACCTGCGTCGCTTGCGTTCGAAATACCGTATCCCGGATTCGGTTAGCCTTCGTCTTCTGAATCCGGGAGAGAGTATTGACGGCTTTTATCTCGGTGAAGTAGTATTTTATGCTGCGATGTTCCAATTTGAAGTTCGCCTACCATTGCCTCTTTTCCTTCAAAACTTTTTAGCTTTTAATCAAATAGCTCCTTTCCAAATCGTCCCGAACGGGTGGTCTACTTTGATCAGTTGCTTTATTTTGTGTTCGTACCTCGGGGGCGAGCAGCCTCTAACCACCGCGGATTTTATGTCGCTTTATTATCTCAAACATAGCCCCGAGGATAACTTTCATTTTTATGTTAGCTCCCGGAACCAAGTTCTTGTTATGGGTCCCTCCTCAGTGAAGTATTGGAAGAACGAATGGTTCTTTGTTGGCGGTGACTGGCTAGCCCGTGATGAGAGAAGGTTGTATTTTCCCGTCCTGACCGAGTGTAGGGATTTGGGTAAGTAGCTTCCGAGCTCCACCGGGACTTTCGCAAATGTCAATTCTGATATTCCTTTTCTTGTTGGCAGTTTCCAGTAATTGTGAGCTTACCGCCGAGGCAACCACTTTCTATCATACCGTTATCCAGCTACCAGATATCGATCGTTGGGGCCCAGATTTGGTTACTGAGCAAAACTTAGTGGATTTTGGCTTGGCCCCTTCCGTGCAACCCTTCAGGTCCTTGTCAAAATCCTCTCTTCACTTTGCATGAACGTCGCTTTTTACCTTTACCTTTATTTGTAGACATGTCGAGACGGAGTGCTTCCTTGTATGAAAAAGAGCGTCGCCGGAATGCCCGGGGTTTGGGGGCCGGCTCTAGTCGGGCTTCGGATATCGAGGTAACTGATTTGACCGAGGAGGGGCTCCCTTCACAACATGCTCGATCTTCCATGCCTCCGACAGCTCCGAGGCGTTTCGCCCGACTTCATGGGACATTTATCCCGTCCTCCCCTCGAGGTCATCCAGGGAGCTTCTCTCAAGTCCCAATCTTCACTTTCTCTGGCCCATATAATGCTGACGCTGACAGGACAGCCTACCTGGAAAGAGCATTTAGTCTCTGGCAAGGCCTCGGCGATTCATCAAGCGGGTCAGACTTTGGTCTGTCAAATCCTCAGCACAGTATCAGCACATGCCTTAGCGGTCTCCACCAGGTGAGTGCTTGGTAACCTCAAGTATTTGTCATAGCATTCTCCCCTAACGTCGAATTTTATCGCTGGCAGACTTTCAACCGTCTGGTGGTATTCTCGGGTCGGGTTGCTGATGAAATTAACTATCTCCGCTGCCATTATGCCCCTCGGGAGGAGCTGGAACAGACCATTTCTTCCTTCAACCAGGCCAACAACCTTCTAGAGGGTACCCAACGTGAGTTGGAAACAAAAAAGAGAAAATCTCGAGACGATCCAGCTAACCTGCAGAGGAGACTTGACGAGGCCAACGCTCGACTCTCTAATTCTGAGTTCTTCGCCGGAGAATTCAAGAAAACTCAGGAGTACGTTGACTTGCAAAACTCTGTCATGGAGTGCGGTGTTTTCTAGTCTCTCCGTCAGGTTTCTACTCAACACCCTGGCATTGACTTTTCCTTCCTCCTGGAGCGTTTTAGGGTCGAGCGTGACGCTCCTGACGACATGGATGACGACCAGGACGAGTAATAGGGTAGCTTGAGCGAGTCATTTTACAGTTGACTTTTATGTGCTTTGTCACCACGTTGCTTGTATTTCTTTTCTTTGGAATCATCAATTAATCCTCTTACCAGTCACTTACTGGCTTACGGCTCTAACTCCGATGGAGTTTTGTTGCTTTCATTTCCGTAGGTTTTTAACCCGTTGGTCATAGCCAATGGTTTTACACCCGCTGTTGTTTTTGCCTTTTACTCCAGGTCAATCGACCCGCTTCTGGTTTGGCCGTGTTGAGATTGTTTAATTGTTCTTTCCAAACGTGTCGATTAAAGTAGATTCATGCTTCGTCGCACGTGATCGACGTCGAGTGGTGGTCGGACCCGAGCCGTGTTCAGTTGAAAATAAGACCTATTGACAAAAATAGGCTATCTCATAAAACCACCGATTAATGTAGATTTGTGCCCGTTCGCAGTTGGTCGATGCCAACAGCGGTCGAACCCGAGCAGTGGTCGGTCCCGAGCCCTGCTCGGCCTGCTCGGCTATAGCTGATTTTACCGTCGCCGTGTAGAGTTGGATTTACCAAGCTTACGTTACGTCGTTGAGTAGTCGTAGTCAGTACCCATTGCCCCCTACTCTCAAGTGTATTGTCGATATCTTTTGAGAGTACGCTTGTAGACGAGGCAAAGTGTTTTATCAAAGTCGCTCAGTATCTCGTTTTGGATTTAAGAGATATAGTTGACAGAGAACCAAACAAATGAATACTTTATTGATCAAGAGAAGTAATAATTAAAAATCTTGCTAAAAGTAGAGAAACAAAAAACAACCACATTTGAAGGAAGAAAGGAAAAGTCAACAGCCCCCCTTAGTAGAAGTCCTGTCGTTGTCTCTCATTGAGGTATAGTAGCATTCCCGCGACACTCATTGTTCTCCTTTAATCTCTCCTACCCTACCTGGTGTTGGGAACTTCATGGACTGGTGATATGTGGATGGTATTGCTTTGAGCATATGCATTGTCGGTCTTCCCAATATTGCGTTGTAGGAGGATGTGTAGTTAACGACCAAAAAGTCCACCATCTTGGTGACGCTCTTCGGCCCACTTCCGAACGTTACATGCAACTCTATCCTCCCTTCGGGAATGACCCGTTCCCCTCCAAATCCTACCAGTGGTGCTGGACTGCTCTTAAGCACCTTTTCTTCTAGATCCATAGCTTTATAGTCTGTCTAGGAGATGATATCCGCCGAGCTGCCCCCATCCACCAAGATTCGATGTACCTTCACATTTGCTATCTTCAAAGTGATAACCAGTGCATCGTTATGAGGGTGAAGGAGGTGAGTCGCTTCGTCCTCTGAAAACTCAATCGTCACCGACCGGTTTGTAGTATACGCATGGTAGACCTCATTTTGCTCGCGACTCGGCCTAGCTTCTCGCACGTCTGCTTTTCTTTTTCTCGCAGATTCTCTTTCTATGGGGCCTCCCATTATAGTTCGAATCTCTCGGGCGGGAGATTTCTCGCTTTCGCCGTTTTGTGTCGCTTTAGGTTCCTCTACATACTCTTGGAGGTAGCCTCTTCGGATTAGTCCTTCTACCTCTTCCTTGAGATCAAAATAATCTTGAGTTGCATGGTTGTGATCCCGGTGGAAAAGGCAATATCGGCCTTTACTTCGCTTAGTTGACGGGACCTTCATCCTCTCCGGCCACTTAAGCAACCTTTGGTCTTTGATCTCCATCAGCACTTGCTCGAGTGGAACGGTGGTCGGGGTATACTTTTCAAATTTTCGGGGTGGATCTTTCTGGCTACTCCGATCCCTCTTCTCCCATCTCGACCCCTGCGGTTTATCTCCCGACCTCTCCCTCTTTTGGTCGGTTCGCTTTCCGTCTGGCTCCCTTTTTGAGTAAAAGAACTCACCAGCGCTCATGTACCTCTGAGCTCGGCTCAGCGTCTCCGAGAAGGTACTTGGTGTTTTCTTTCCGAACGAAAACGACAAATGTTCATCCCTGACGCCGGACATGAAGGCCAGCAGAGATACAACGTCTGTAAGGCTTTCTATCTGCAGCTTCTCCTTGTTGAACCGAGCTACATAGTCGTGCAGACTCTCTGTCGTCCTCTGTTTAATGGTTAAAAGATAGGCCACGGGTCGGCTCCGACACCGTCCCCCTACAAACTGGGTCACGAATGCTCTGGCCAAGCTCTTGAAACTCGAGATTGACCCTCGTTTAATTGTCGAAACCATATTCTGGCCGACCAGTTTAATGTAGTCGAGAATACCCGGCACCTGACCGCTTCCGACACTCCGTAGATATCCATCCATTCCTGATAAGCATCTAGATGATCCACTGGGTCGGTCGTCCCGTCGAATTGTTTCACTGTGGGTAGCTTGAATTTTGGAGGGACCTTCTCTCTCATGATCTCCTCCGTGAATGGTGAGTCGGCTTGATCCAGTAGTTCTTCGAGGTCGAATCCCTTCTCCTTCTGGTTATGTCGCTTCTCTGAGGACTCTGGCCGATCTACCGGCTTGCCTTTGTCGAGACTTACCAGCTCAGAGTTTCTGTCATCATGGTCCCTCTTGCCCTCATTTGGTGCCGGGGATTTATGTTGCTTTTTCATCTTCTGGGAGTTGAAAATTCGGGTTCGTCGCCTGGTACTTCCACCTATCCGCAACTTGCTCCCTGCACTGTTCGTTGACTCCTCGGTCTCGCTTTGCGCTGGGCCCTTCCCCTTTCTCGGGTCTCTGACAAGGGGCACCTCGTCGGACTCTTGTCGCTCGAATTGTCGAAGGACTTGGGTCATGCGTTGAAGCATGCCCTGTACCTTGTCTTCCAAGACCGCGAACTGCTTTTGGAGTGGCTCAGGGGTCGTTAGTACATGCGCCTCGGGCAACCCCTCCTGACGTTCTAGGTTTGGCTGGCTGGTCCCATCCTCGGGTCCTCCAACCTGGGGGTCGTCCAAGTTCAGCCTCCTCTTGGCAGAGCAGTTATCATCAGAGCGTCGTGGACTCCTTTCTGGTGTCATGTTGCTCAGCTGGATGCTTTAAATCTTCTCTTCCCCACAGACGGCGCCAATTGTTGATGCGTGGATTTCGGTCCTCCGGTTCTCCTCCTCGCACCCACCAAACTTGTTGATCTGGGACCAGTACCTGCAAAGCCAAGCCGAGCTAAACCGGTGTGACTCTAGTCACACGGGCTCCGATGCTTAAGTTAGCAAGAGAATAACGTAAATGTAGTCAACTTTTTAGATGCCCTTACCTCTAAGGCTGGATCGCTACTTATAGCCATGAAGTTGTTCCAGAACTTTCCGTAACTAACCCTAATTCCGTTGGAGGGCCTGGGCGAGATCGTGGATCGAAGACGGAGGGTCGCTGGAGGGATGTGGGCCGAGCATCGGGTCGGGACTGAGCACTGGGTCGGTACCGAGCCCCGGGTCGGGACCGAGCCCCTCGCGGCCCAGTGGGCTTCCCCCCGATCATCACCTGTACCCCGACTGCCGATTCCCATTGCATAACAACTTTTAATTTTTAAGAATAGATATTTCTACTTTTGAAAAATAACTATATTAATTTCTTAATTTTTCTATCTCATTTATTTTGATCATAATTTTAACATAATAATCTACTCACTAATTTTAAAGTATTTTGTTGCGTATAAAATTTGTGTTATAATTTTACAAATAAAGATATATTTGATAATTTTTTAGAAGAATAGATATCAAAATAGACATGTTTTAGAAATATAAAATTTAAATTAACTAAAATTAAAAATAAAATAACCAAAATAAACACAGAGGAATAACATATAAACTAAAAAGACATTTAAACCGAGAAAAGAAAAGTGAGGATGAAAATAGAATTAAAACGAATTTATAACGCGTGGGGTTTTCCAGAATGACAAGTCGGTGAGAAGAAGCTGATTTCGAATTCTTCAACGACACGGAAATCAAGAGCGAAGAGGAAAAGGAAAAAAAAATAAAATAAAATAAAATATTAAACATATTTTTGTTGTTCGTTTCACAGCCCCAAACGAAACCCTAACCCTAAGCTTCGTTCTGTTTTCCTGTGCCACCCGCCATTGATTTAAATACCACCAGCTTCCTCATTCTCCAACCATTCTCAATTTTCCTCCATTATTTTCTTCTTCTCTGGGCTCCCCTTGAATTTTATTCGACCCCCTCTTCCCCAATCTCTTTGATTTTCGGGCCTCTGCAAATCGATCCGGTGGTTCCAGTTTTTGACTCTGGATCTTCTTTTTCTTTCATCCGCCGAAATAGATCAGAGAATTTTTGAAAGGGTTGTGAATGGTGGAAGAAAATTCTAGTAGTAGTAATTACATGCGCTCCCTTTTGGATTCAAGGGCGAGCGCTCGTCTTCCTCTGTCCGCTGCTTCTTCTTTCGCTTTTGGTTCTTGCAAGGAAGGCTGGTACTACCGCTGCCTCGGTGTTGACCCTTGAGATCGCGATCTCGTTTCTCGCTCTCTCTTTATCGATACCCCATTTGAAGGATTTTTTATTTTTCTGATAGTTCGTTTTTTTTTGTTCGATTTTTTGGTCGCCACGCTAGCTTCGGTAAGTTTCTCGGGGCTATCGTCGGTAGCCGATTCTCTGTTTCGAATATAATTTGAGGGAAAAAGAAGGGATTGGAATATTTGGGATTTTGATTTTCTTTCTTTACAACGCAACGATGTTGCTGTACAAGCATAAGAAGAACCAGAATGTTAAGGGCAACAGGCTCTTGATCAGCATCAATGTGCTGGGAAGCGCTGGTCCGATTCGATTTATTGTGAGCGAGGAGCAACTTGTTGCTGCTGTTATTGATACCGCGCTGAAATCCTACGCGCGAGAGGGCCGCCTGCCGATTCTTGGCTCCGATCTTAACGATTTCCAGCTATACTGCCCAAATGCTGGACCAGATGGTAATTCGAGCATATCTTTTTCCTCAATTCGATCGTATTGCAATTTTCACTACACTTATCTACTGCATGTTTCGAATCTGAAAGCCTGGAGATAATTAAGATGCTATTCTTAAATTTATCATTTCGTTTCTTAAATTTCTGTGTTGGGATCTCTGTTCTGGCATTTTGTGATGTGGATCTCTGTGTTTAATGTTGATGTGTTATGATCAGGATAGAAAATTAAAATCTGGGATATTGTTTTTCTGCAGCCTTGAGTCCATGGGACGCAATCGGCTCACACGGAGCTCGAAACTTCATGTTGTGCAAGAAGCCACAACCAGAGAAGATGGGAGAAGATGCAAAATCACCACCAGGGCCACCCATCTCCTCCCGAAAAGGGCCAGGGAGCTGGAGATCATGGATCAACAGGTCTCTGAATTTGAAAATCTATTCCCATTGAATCCGTATGTCGACAATGATGGGTTATTGCTGCCAATTAGGTTTGTTTTTCGTCGTTTATTGTGCCCCAATCCCTTTTGGGGGCCAAATACCTCCGAGAGGAGTTCTGGACCCTTGGCAATTTGGTTTTTTTTCTTTCCCCTTTTCTTTATGTAGTCTTGTCGGACCCAAGCTTCAACTCTCCAAAAGTTGGGTGGCTCCCTTTAGAAATAAGCTCTGTACTTCTTCAGAGTTGTATCCCTTTGAAATAAATTACATTCTAGTTTTTCACTAGCCATGTATTGTCGAACCTGCTTAAGTCTCAGGAAAGAAGATGAAGTAGTTGTTCGGTTATGCTTTTTTGAGCTCTTGAACTCAAATATGCTAGAATTCTTCAAGTTGAGTTTCATGTCTTATGATCAATCTGATTGGTGAGATTACTGAACATATTCGGGTGAATATTATTATATTAGAAGTGTTGTTTGGATCGAAAAATGAAGGGGTGGTGTTGAGCAGTTTGAGGAATTGTATAATTGATGATAATGTTTAGTAAAAGCTGCTGGTGGTGTGATGTGATTGTGAGATTTGTATGAAAATTTGATGATCCGTACCACGTTCTTGTGGAATCTGATTATGTCATTGGACTGAAAGTCTTTTTCCACGAATGGTGTATGGGTCACATCTATCCCTTTTCTTACAAATTATAATTATAATTATTGTTACTTTAGGAACAGAGATTGTTTTTTAATATTTTTGTTGGGGGGAGTGATTTGAAATCTTGATTGGTTTGTATATCTTTCTCCATCCCTAACTTTCTTGTTGGGATAGCAAAGAATCATCCCTAATTAATGTAATAGAATTCTCTTTTTTTTTTTCCAACAATAAATCAAGTCCTATTTATAAAACTTAATTCCCACCCTACCTACTATTACTCTCGTGCTCTTCACCAACTGATGTGACTTCAATACATGTTTACTTAATACAAAAACTACAATGATTATTTTAAAAAAGACCAAGAACTAAAAAATATATATTTTGAAAATTAAAAAAGCAGAATGAAATAAATCTAAATGAGACTTAAAAGAAAAAATCTCCCATATATAATAACTTGATGAATATTATAGGAGAATTGTTGGAACCCAAAACCTTGTGTTGATGAAAAAGGTATTATAATATAAATAATTCAAAGTAGCATGAGTAAAATGTGGTGGTGGTGTGTGATGTGATTGTGGGTTTTTGTAAATATTTTGAAGCTCCCTACACAAAGTTTCTTCTTTCTTTCTTTCTTTCTTTTTTTCAATTTTTATTTTATGTACATAAAGTTCTCTTATGGAAATCTGACCATGTCATTTAGATTTGGATTACAAGTCATTTTCCAATACCATCCCTTTCAATTATATATCAAATAGTGGGTCACTATGTCTATTGACTATAATAACCCCACTCTTATCTATCCTTTTTTTTCCTCTTCCTTTTCCACCAAGTAATGAAATAAAATTATATGTTTCTTTTCTCTCTCCAAACTTCCATGTTTAATCGGACTGTTAAGATTGTATCAATTTAATCCTTCATTAACTACAATGATGCATCTAGAACGCTTTCAAATTCGTGTCTAATAAATTTAAATAATAATAAATAATTAATTACTTTTTAAATAGAAATATTTTTTTTAGTACAATATGTGAAAATGGGAGTTGAAAATATATGTCAATTATCATTAGTTATATTCATTTTGCATAAAAAAAACGTTTAATGCAAAACCATTATCAATTAAAATAATAATAGCCCACTATCTAGAGTACATGTTACTTTTAGTTTACCACGCCTGTTATATAGAGTACAAAAATTCAGTACAATATTACACATCAGACCAATATTTCACACCAAACCAAACACATCACAAAAAAAAAAAGGGAAAAAAAACAATTTCAGTCTTATTTTTTAACATTATGATTTGAATTTAATCCATCATCCCCATTATGTTGTGTTTAAAGATTATGAAGGATGTCCCAAAAAGAAAAATTCAATGCAAGAAATTATTTATAAATATAACAAGCTTTGTCCTGACTAAATAATTCATTATTGAATATATAATAATGTAGCATATATTTAAAATTTTAAATTGAGTTTATGTTTTAAAATATTATCTTATTCAAACAAGTCAAAAGAAAATTGGGGCAAATCATTTTTTTAGAGTACAACTAATGGTACTCATTAGATTCCTTGCCTTCTTTAAAAATACAGCTACTAATTGGTTGTAAAGATTGGAATTTTGTTAATTTCGGAGAATGAAAATTTTCGAAAAATTAAGATTAAAGTGTAGGGAAAAAAATGTACGTTAACTAAAATTGAAATTGATTCATTAATAGGATGAGTTTATCTGACCGAAGATAATTTTAACTATATACATATAAAATAATTGCAACGCAATACTCTTGTAACTTTGATTGCATGCAAACATGATATCAATTCTACTTCTCATACACAACGGTCCATTTGACAATGCAACCTCCTTCTCTTACGTCCCCCTCCTTCTTTATGTATGTCTTTAATCAAGTTCTTACTTTTATAACTAAATACTAATCAGTATATATAAATTTACTATCAAATTATGTTATTAGTATATAATAATATTGCTTAATAGTTGCCAACATGTAGCTCGGTGGTAATTGACATTTATTTCTTAAAGTCGGAGGTTCAAACTCCATACCCACAATTTGTTGTACTAAAAAAAAACATTGCTTGTGATCTAATATTTTCCATACTAACAAATCGTTTCAAGTATCAATCCGGACATAGTTCAGTAGATAAAAGAGACTTGTTACCATCTCAACCATCACACGCGGAATTCACTCATTTAAAACATCACACAATATTATTTAGTTAATTATATTACAAAAACAATAAACAGATGAAAAAGTATATCCAAAACGTTTCACACCAAACCAAACACAGCATAAAAAAAGTGGCAATATCAGCCATTAAATTGAAATCAAAAGCTTATTATTCATTAAGAAGATGAGCCTCTGTGGCTGCGATCACTTTCACTGCAAGGTCCATGTAGGCCTCTGGACGTGCAACCTCGTCGTTCCACTTCTCGTAGTCGATCGTCAATTTCACGACGCAACCCTCCTTTTCTTTTTCCCCTTCTTTGTTCGGGTCAACTTGAATGGTAACCTTAAGATGCTTATAATGGTGTCTCAGAAGGTCTCCTTCCACCACTTTAAAGATTATCGTTCTCTTCTCATCATCCACTTCTTCTACCTTTTCTTTTAGGTTCAGAGCCTCCCCGTCTAATCAATTTGAGTGTTATTAGATCAAATAGCATGAAGATAATATTTACTATAAAGTTTAAAATTTTAAAAATGTAACAATTAATACGTAGGTTAATCAAGATAAAAATATATGGATTGATTTTCATCATCCAAGTCAATCGATGATTAGTAAACTTAAAATGTTAAATTTGTGATTTCTTTTTAAGTTGATACATTTATAATTACTTCTGCACAAAAAATATACACATTTATAAATATTTTGGAGAATGAATGTGCCACTTCATGATAAATTTTGAGCAAACGCCTTTTGGGCCCATTAATTAACGGGCCTTGATTCAAGCAGCAGGTCACAGTACAGTACAGGTTGGTTCTGCTGCGGCCCATACGTTTTCTAAATGATAATATTTTTATAAAAAGAAAATCTTAAAATTAAAATTTTTGTTAGATTATAAATTTGGTACATATAGTTTGAACCTAACTTCAATCGGGCCCCTAAAGTTTGAGTTTATTAATTTTAATTTAGTCTATATTGTCTAATAGTTTCAATATTATCTTCATAGTTTATTCAAACCTCAGCAATAATCCTTAACCTACTTTTTTATCCACACCCAAAAAATCGACTCACTTTTCCCTATTTTTTACTGTACCTAAAACATAATATAATTAGCTAACACAGTCAGCCACGGACTCGTTTTTTGTTTCTCGTTTATAATTTTATTAAAAAATCTAATCATTTGGCAATTATTTATGTTCTTGTTTCTAATTTGTTTCAAAACATAATAGAAATATTATCATGAGCGTTGAGGCCAAACAATTCTATTTTTCTTTATTAAAAAAAAATGTGAACGTTGTCAAACAACC
Source organism: Momordica charantia (assembly GCF_013281855.1). NCBI lineage: Eukaryota > Viridiplantae > Streptophyta > Magnoliopsida > Cucurbitales > Cucurbitaceae > Momordica > Momordica charantia. The sequence continues at coordinate 20,380,245 of NW_028275162.1, read as the reverse complement.
CAAACTTATATATATCACATATTTAATATGATAACCACCCGAAAAATTAATGAAAATTTAGTTATAACTGAAATTAAACCCAAACTAGAACTAGAAACTAGATTGGGCAGTGAACCCAAAATCATAACAACCAAGTAAATAAAGCGCACACAATTATCATATTATCCAAAATACTATAAGTACAAAAACTAAATTATTACGTTTTTATAGTTTGAAGTTAAAAATAAATTATAAAGAGGTGAAAGCGAACATAGCTAAGTGGTAATTAACGGACTAAAAAAGTTGAAGTTGTACTTAAAAAAAATTAATAATAATAAAAAAGTTATAAAGGGATATATATGTGAGTTATGTTAAACTCACCCAAGTGGTAGTTCCAATGCTTGACAGATCCCACAGTGTCCCAATCACCATGATGCAGCTCAACAGATTTCAAATGTTGGGAACAAACAGTGGGTAACAAATGCATTTCCTTTCTAAACACTTGGTAAAACCTATTTGCCTCTGCCTTTATCTCTATTTCTCTCTCCAATTTCCCTTCCAAACCCATTTTTTAAAACTTTAAAACTTTTCCTTCTTTTGCCCTTCTTATATAGAGAAATTTGCAGCATATCTCCAACCCCAACCATTGATTATTGTTTCATCCAAAAAGTCACAACACCATTTAATTTCTTGTTATACAATATGAAAGTGAAGTATATGGAATTATTTTATTATTGGTCTAACACTCCCAATATATCTATATGAAATATCTTGTTTTTGTATTGAGATCGTGTAAAATATGATACGATTAAAGTATTAGAATAAGTTCAATGAGATATCTCGTGAATATAATATATCTATGTTGGATATTGGTTGAAGATTTTAATCAAAAGTTTAGATAATGGGATTATAAAGTCAAAGATTGATGAAACTGAATTGATTCGGCTGATTGGAAGAAAATGTTGATTAGAGGTTAGATTTGAAAAAAAATATTTTTTTGAGCATTAGGCATGTTTAGTTTAGTGACGTTACTATTTCTTATTTTATATTTTTCGTTTCTCGTTTTTTAAATAAAGAAAAATAAAACTGTGTTTGGTAATTTGTTTTTTTATTTTTTATTTAAAAAATAATACATTCGGTAACTATTTCTCATGCCCTTTACAATTTTAAATTAAAAAAAGTAAAAATTTTATATGAAAATTAATCATTAAAGTTTAACATTCAAAATTTTTTATGCTTTATTCATTTTTTAAATATCTACAATGAGAACAAGAAATTTAATGGTATTAGTTTCTAAAATTTCTACATAATTTTATATATCGTTTCTTAAAACTCATAAACGAGAAACATAAATAGTACCAAACGTTTCCAAAAGAATTGGAAAAGAGAAATGATTGGTTATTTTATTATTGTTGTTCTTTCTTACTATATTCTTTCTCAATTAAAACTGACTTTTCATTAAAAAACAAAATGTTAGGATAATTTATTTCAAAGTTTTTAATTTATAAGGTTCATTAAACATCCATTATAGAGGAAGTGTCAGCCAACATAAACTTAGCTCAACAGCAATAATTGGATATAACTGTTTTTTTGAACTTATGAGTTCGAATCTTCCATCACCCCATGCTGTATTAAAAAAGAATGCCAAATTTAAGTCAATGGATATTTGGAAAAAAATCATATCTATTTGAGAGTGAAATTTCTATATTAAAACATTAAAAATAATTTTCAAAATTAAATGCTCAACAAAAACAATCTTTTCTTTAAAAAAAAAGGGTTACTTAATACAATGGTCAATCCAAGAACAAAGAGAGGAAATTTTCAGACCCGAATAGTTTATTGATATGATGACTATTAATCATTGGGTACTCAAAATCTTTATTGCCATGAAATTAATTAACAAAATGGCTTGATACTTAATTTTTTTTATTTAAACAAAAAAAGGATTATTTAATTCTTATTCATCTTTGTAAGCAAGATCTCACACTTTGGATTTTTTTTATTTAATTATGAATCTCTCTAGATTTTGGGCATGATCTTATACTTAGATTTCGATTTTGTTATTAATTTTCTCCATTATTAGTGCCTACAAAAATAATTTGTCAACTTCTAGAATGGTACTAATTAGTCATCAATATTTCTTTCAATATTAATTTTATTTGAGAAGAGTGAACACAAAAATGAGATACAGGTATATTCGTCATAATAACATGTTAATTTCTAATAATCTAGGATGCAAATATGGCAAAACGACAAACTTATTATAATGTAGACATTATTTATCAACTATTAATGATTGACCAAAGCGTGTTTGTCGTACTCAACAAATGTTTAATATGTACCAATAAGATGCAAAATACATTCATAATGTGAATATTTATCTTTATATTTTATTAATAAATTGTGTTTAAATATTTGAATTTGATTATAATTTATTATTTTTTGATTAGGTTGAAGATATTGTAAAAGAACAAAATTCGAGCTTCACAAATTAGAGAGATAACTCAATTGATAACGTGTCAACACTCGTATCGAGGCCATACGCTCTAGATTGAAAATTATGAACTTTTAAGCTGTTTTGTAAATAAAGATATATAATCCAATTGAGAAATATGACACAAAATTTTTAATTGTGATTAGGAACTTTTTTATAGATAATTTTTTTTCCCATAAGTTAGGATTTTTTATTAGACACAATTACTTTCTTTTAATAAATTAAACTTTACTAGTTAAAGACACCAAAAACTCAAGATGAATCCTAAAAATATCTTTGAGGTGACTTTTATGCAAAATCTCTTATCTCTTATTTTTATCCACTGTTATTTATTAAATTCTCAAAACTCCCAATTTTAAATTTTAATAAATAAATCAATTACCAATTCTTGTGGATTCAAGGATCTACCTTACCATCTAAAATTATTTCTCATGATTATTTATTAGATTGTGTTGTACATTTTGATATTTATCGACAATCAAATATGAGTTTCTTTTTTGTATTTAATTAATTAAAAGTTAAAATTTTGAGAGTTTTTATCAAATTGCATGGGATGGAAACGTATTATGAAGAGAGATTAACAAAAACTTATTTATTTCTTTTTATATGTTACTGCTTCTGTATTTCCTATAAATATCTCTCTTCCTATCCTCTTAATATACACCAACACAACCTAAAATTCATATTCTCTTATCTAGCTATTTTCTCTATTCTCTACTTTACTCTTTTAAGAGCAATTGGCCAAAAGAAGGGTATTCTTTGTTGTGAAGCTTTGAGCTAAACCTCTAGTTGCAGAGACGTTTCAATTGGGTTGTTGCATCCTGGAGGGAACATGTCAGAATACCTATTGCACCGATGGTTGATAAAGAAATATATTACACCGCATAAGACTTGAATCTCTTTAAAGAAAGTGAGATACCCGTACCTCAACCTAATTAATTACGTATTTGTTTCTCAATATTTACTCCATTTACCTCTGTTATTTGTAATTTTCCGAACAAATTTCAACACATGCATCATGTACCCAACAAATATCAAATAACAATCATATTCAATTTGTTCAACCATTACTATCTTACAGACTTACACGTGTTTATTGTGCTTATCAAGTGTCTAACATGTGTAACATATTTATAAGAATAACACATTTTCCAAACTAAGATATCCATGCCACATTCATAGAATTGAGAGTCAATGAACTAACTACATAACTGTTTTTAAGAATTTTTAACAGTTTTTTTATTTTAAAATTTGAAAACTATTTTTTAAAGAAAATTTTCAAACAACCTACTGAATACTCTCAACATGAGAATAGCTAGCCCAATGTCGATATCTTCCAAAGTTCAAAGTTGATCGGACTTCACCTCCAAATTTTGTTGAATTAAAAGAAAAAAAAATCCACGAAATGTTACTTAATAAAACTAAATATGTAAACCAACACTCGATACATATCTTCAATGAATAGATCTGAGCTTTAAATCTCCAATATTATAATCACATGTTTAACTAAAAAGAGGGTAAAAATGTAATGTAATTAATGTAAAAGAGAAGATTTGAAAAGATAGAAATTTGTAAAATGGATATAATGTAATGATGATGCAAGGAAGATGTATGCATTAATTGGGTTTGGATGTGAAGGATTCTTCTTCTTCCAATTAATTAATTAATTATACATAATATCAACTTGCTGTCTTTTGTGTATTTTGTAATTATCATATATTTTGGAAATATTTCCTCTTTATCCTTATTTCCATTTTCATGAAATTATATATATAACGGTGTGATTATTCAATGATTCATTATCACATCACCACCTCTCTCTTTCTCTCTCCCTAAAAACCCTAAAAAACAATTGGGAAAAGAGAAGACATTTCTTTTTAAACACATAATTAATGCCATAACACAATTAACAAGAAGGTCTCTCTCGCTAAAATCCTTAAAAAATTATGGCAAACAAAATAGGGAATTTATGAGGTAGAATAATTTCTTTTTATTTATTTATTGTAGGTTTATAATTTACAAAAGTAAAGTATGCTGCTCTTGTGAGAGATGAGCAAATTTATGAGGTAAAATAATGATTTAAGTTAAATATATATTTAAAAATAGTATCGAATCTGGCAACCTAATCATAGTTTAACTGGTTAAGACACCTATTTTCGATCAAAAGATCGTGAGTTCGAATCTTCACTCCACATGCCGTATGTCGTGCTAAAAAAAATAATATCGAATTCACAATTTTAAAGTATATAAGTCCGGCCCATGAGCTCCTAAGGAGAAGTCTAGTCGATCAAGACATAGGGTCTCTTGATCATATTAGTTTAGAGGTTGCATATTCAAACCTTCCGATGAATTTAGTATAAAAAATCTTTTATGTCTCTCAAATCCGAACTTTTGAGAGGGGTCGAGTGTCCTGGGCATATGAGAGCAAAACCCGACCCATGAAAGGTGGGTGGAAGCAATAAACAAAAGGGTGGAGTTTAATTGAGGGGTTAAGGATAACAGAGAGAGGGGGAAGTAGTTGGAGTCTCATCAATTTTCTTCCCTCTTTTAATGCCTCTTTTCACACCCAACCAAACATTCATTTCATTGGGAAAATTAATGTTTTTTTCTTCACTTCTCTCTCTCTTTCTGGTCTTTATTTTAAAAGGTTTTGTTTTGGGTTAAACAAACTCATTCCACTGAACCTTCCATTGCTCATTTTTTTAATGATGGGTCTCTTCTCGAGAGCTTGAATTGAACCCTATTTTGTCCCACGATATTATAAGAAAAAACATACCATGAAATATCGTATCATTTCTAATGGTATTAAAAATAAATGGTATTAAAAATAAACAAGTATATCGTATAACTTCAACGAGAAGTACCGAGGGCCAAGGGACTTAAATCTTTAACGTTTATAGAAATAAGTAATGTCCTAACTAGTTTAGCTTAAGTCTTAGAAATTGCTCGTGATCCGTTGCTAGTGATCCGTTGCTACAAAAAAAAAAATATATATATATATATATATCTTTGTGTTGAATTAAAAGTTTAATCGATGATAAAGGGAATAGATGTTTTAAAATAAATTAAAATTAATATATGATGAGTATTGAAAATATTTTCTTATTAAAGAAAAATATATTTATAATTTAAATTTAAATTCAAATTGAATTAGTTGTTGGAAGAATAAATAAAAATAGACTTAACAAACCCACTTTGGGCAACAGATTTTTGCAATTTTTTTAATATTATTTGAAAAATAATGTATTCTCGGAAGTGTTGACAAAAAAAAATGATACATCTGTTGAATATTCTGATTTTTTTTTTTGATAAATTGAAATATTGTGATATATAAATTGTCTATTAGCTGGTCTTCAAATATCAAACAGACGAGTTGCCAATTATTTATCCTAATTATTCTTAAATAGTAATTATTTACAATTTTCTGAAGTATTTTCGCTTTTCTTTTTCCTTTACTTCGAGAACTTTTTTTTTTTAAACGCTAAGTCTTAAATAGTAATTAAGTTATGGTTATCTCAACCTAAGATATCTGTATAAGAGACTATTTATGTTACCCATTCATATTCGTTTGCATAATTCCTGAGAAATATATAGGAACAACAAAGTTCTTATTATAAAAAATCAATAGTTTTGAAAATATTTCAAAAACTATAGTAATTTTACTTTTTTTTCCCGTAATGGAATAGATAAAATAAATAGAAAAAAAGGATTTTTGTTAGTTGGGGATGAATGCATACAAATCAAATTTTTGAGGCAGATTCCAAATTTAAAAGAAAAACAGTTTGTACAATACTATACATTATATATGACATTAGGTCAAGACGGGTAACGAGTTTCATGTTGGTGGGGAGAGGCATTTTGTGTTTTCATTTTCTTAACGCCTCATTTCCCTTTTATTGAAATTCAACGTCATATGTATATTATGAAAGGTAGGTATAGTTGAGGAGTTGTTGCATAAAGTCTCTTACAGACATGGTATTAAATATCCGTCGACGTGTCCATCGACATTTCTATGTATCCATGGGTTCGACGACATCGACACGAGAGGTAAATCGACATTTTCATTATTATTACAAAAAAAAATGACAAAATATGAAAAACATCAATAAAATGTCACGAGTATATACATAATATTAATATTAATCATTTTATACTTATTTAGAAATAGAAAATGTTTATTTCTTAATTTAAACACTTTTTACGTTTTTTTAATTTCTATAACTTTTACAAAAATACCTATGGACAACGATAATTTGTCTATTGCTATGAAATTGAGACTTCGACATTTCCATATATCGTCGACATTGACATTTAAAACCTTGCCTTACAGAGAGTCATCTTAACCCCTCACATACTATGTTCAACTCATTCGAGTCCGTTTGGTAACGTTTCCATTTCTTATTTCTCGTTTTCAATTTTATTAAAAAACCTAAGTATATGACAACTATTTATGTTTCTTTGTTTCTCAAATTTTTTATAAACATTCTCAAAATTGTATATAAATCTTAAAAACAACAAAAACAAGTTTCTTGTTTCTAGTTAGTTTCTAAACTTGTTCCAAAATGTAAATAAAATTTTTTACCTAATAAATATTGAAAAGTAATAATAACATAAAAAAATTAAGTACTTATTTAAAAACTAATTTTCATATAAAATTTTAACTTATGAATTTAAAATTTAATGGCTACCTTTTTTTCAATAAATATAAAGAACAACAATATTGATGTAAATATTTCCATATCCAAACTTTCTTTTAACATATATAATATATATTTAAGAAAAAAATCCGATACTAAAAATCCACCAAATAAAATTATAATTGGTTCATTGGTTCAAAAGAGTCAACATATATTTCCTTAATAATCAAATGTAGTAGGATCTATTGTCCACGAATTTGAAGATATGTCTCTATTTAATTATTAGGGTAAAAAACTAAGCCTTTAGCTCTTAAATGATGTTTAAGTATATCAGTTAGTTGTGTAAGTTGACTTAATTTTTTAAATGAAGTATCAAATTATATTAATTTTATAAATGAGACTTCTAAATTGTAAATAGAATATAAAACGATATCTTCCATTTATGAGAAAACAAATTATAAGGTTGAAGTTAAAGGTCGTATGGGTGGTTACCATAGACTGCGTCACGTACGTCGTATCACGTACGTCCACGTGGCCATGACGCCACGTCAAATCTGCCATGCATTGCACCGATCTTGAGATAATTCTGTGATGAACGGCCAGGATGGGTCTGTCTGGGTGATCTGGTGCGGCCTGGCAGATGGAGAAAAAGGGTGTGCATTAAATGCCGCCTCAGTGGGGTTTCTGTTTTGAACCGTTCGATGTAACGCAATCAAAGAAAACAACTACTCACTCTTTAAATATCATCTCAAAAACTGAACCTCTAAAATAAATCATTTTAATTAATTATAAATAGTAATCTCTCTATGTTTGGAAATCTTCTCTTTTTATTATTTTTTTTCTCAATTTTACTATATTCCCCTTTTGAAATTTCCCCTTCTTCCTCTAAATTTATTGTCCCCAATTACCTCAATTAAATTACTCCTCATCAAAATAGCTTGTTTGATGGATGATAATTTTAATATATTTTTTCTTTTAACAAAGTTTTTTTTTTTAATAAATGGCTCAACTAAACAACAAGAGTCAACTTATCAATTCATTAATTACATCATAAATTTTGTTCTTTCGAAATATGATATAATTTACTAAGGGATATATATATATATATAATTTACTTTTCATGATTGTAAAGAGATTGCCATTTCATAACTGCATTCTCAATTTTGATGATCAAATTATAATACCAAATGATTGCCATCATTACATTATTTTCCAATAATTGTTTTTTTGTTCTCATATTCAATATCATTTTTTAATAAATCTAATGTCATCATAGGATTATAATGATATGTAAGCTTATTATTCGATGCTATATTATAATTTGAAAAAAATTAGTATTTTTGAAGTTTATCTTTAACATTTCCTATATTTATTTCAATTTTTTGTTCTTATAGTTCCAAATATCATAATTTAACTCAATTTACAAATAAAAATTCATTTTGGTTATTTGACACTAAATTTCTATATTGCATTATTATTTAACAGGTATTTTGCATGACAACTTACAAACTTGCATAATCAAAACTTCGAATGAATATAAATTTTTATGAAAAAGAAAAAAAATAACTCATCAGGTAGATTATTATTATTTTTATTAAGTATTGTATTGTTTAAATATAATTTGAAAATAATTACTATAAATGCAATGTACTATATTATTTATTACTGTTATTATTTTTGGGTAAATTCTGGTACAGTGTTTTTGCAGTGGTCAAGAAGAATAAAGAAGAAGAAGAAGAAGAATTAATACACAGAAATTAAATTCAAACACAATTAGTTTGTTACAGAAAGTACAGAAAAAGAAAAAAAAAGAACAGTACAGTAGAAAGAAAGAAACAAGAGCATCAAACAATTAGCCCTCAAAAATTAATTTCCCTCAGAAAAGCTAATTTTTTATGCTCTTAATTCTTCTCCACAACAAAATAAATTCAAACCCCCCCCAAAAAAAAAAGTTGCTAATTAACACAAAGATCTAATCTACCAGCTCAAAAAAAAAATTAATTTTATTTTTTTGTAAGATTTAGTTGTGAAGAGGATTCGGACCCGTATGAATTAACCGCTTGTCGTCTCCGTAAGCGGCGGCGGCGGCAGCTGGGGAAGTTGCCGGTGGTGCATGGCGAAACGACGCCGTGGAGAACCGTACTAATTTCCTCGGCGGCGGCGGTGACGGCGGCAGCTTGTGGCAGAGGCTGGCCGGAGCTAAAATGAGAACGACCCAGAGGAAGAGAAGAAGCGCGGCGGCGCTGCAGCTCCCCGTTCGTACTCTCATCCGGCCGCCGTGAAACGGAGGTTGGTTGTTGGCCGTGGGGGTGTTTGTTTCCCGAGAAAAAAAAATTAAGGGAACGAGAGAAAGAGAGAAAAAAAAAACATACAGAAGATTTTGCTGCGTGTCTTATGGGTTTAACCACATGATCTTAAGGCTAATGTTTGAAAATCTTCTAAAAGTTTCAAAAAAAAATTTAAAAGACATTCTTGGTCTCTGTTTTTTTGTTTTTGTTTAAAAAATTAAATGTGGGACTGTCATGTATTAATAGCCGATGTCTCCGGGATAAAAAAAAAAATAAGAAAAGAAAAGAAAAAAGAGGAAAAAAATAATATAAGGGAAAAAGAGAGTTGCATTGGGAAACAAAAAGAAGGGAGTCCGTACGGTTTTCATGGAAAAAGGGGAGGTTTTGAAGTTAATGCAAAAAGAAAAAAAGGGGAAAAAAGTTTTGGAAGACCCAAAATCAGAATTCAGAAGCCCTTTTTTTTTTTCTCTGGGATTTTGTTTCTGTGTTGGGTTTACCATTTCCATGTCTTGTTTTTTAGGGTTTGACTATAGAGAGAATTTGCTGCTCGTTTTTCTCCCCCTTTCTTGTTTTGGATTTTTGTGATAATTATTTATGTTGTAATTTGTTGGAATTGGAATAGGAGTTTGGTTGACTTTGGAAGTGGAAGACGAAGGATAAACTTTTTTAAAAAAATGTTGTTTTAGAAAAAGAAGAAATTAATCCAGGTTTGTTTTGTGAAGAGATTAGTAGTAATGTATTTTGGGATTTAATTGAGATTTTGTAAAATTTACATGAAAAGTTGAGATTAATAGATATTGATGTGCCTAATTGAGAAATTAGTGACATGAGTTATGTACTTACTTAGATAATATACGAGTGTTGACATGCAGAGTAAATCTAGTTTATGTGCGATTTAGATGCCAGATTCAACTTTTAGCTTGATGGCACTTGTGCCCCTCCCAACACGTGGTTCTTTGGGGTTTGAATCTCATTAATTTATTACTAATTACTTTTATATATGAATCAATTCAATTATTTATTTGAGGTAGTCTTAATTAGTTAACTAAAACATCATTTAACATTATAAATATGAGCATAGCTCAGTGTTAATGATCCCACGCTGAAAAGATGAGTAACCTAACAATGGTTTATGATAGATATGAATTACTCCTCTTATTGTCAATTGATTTTGAGATAAAATCCATAAATATTGATATGGTATTACAGTCCAAGAAGCTCAAACGAGCCTCCGATTTGGTCAAGATTGATGCTCCAAAAGAGTCACGATCTTAAAGGGATACGTCAAACATCTCATATTAAAAAGAGAATGGACCTAAGAATGGTTTAGTTTTGAGATGAAATACATGAATATTGATACTCAATTAAGGCATCTACTCTGTTTGGGGAAGAGAATACCCTGGACACGTGGAGGACCCCTATTGGTGCTCCAAGATGACTCATGAGTTATGCCCAGCTCGGACCGCCGAGATCAACACCACTAGCGTTGACAGATACTAAGTATGAGGGCCGAGGTGAACCTGGCCGAGGTCCGATACCAGGAGCTCGGTGGGGGCCGAGGTGAGCTACTGTCAGCGGCGTGATTATCGGGTGTAACCGTCGGTCCCGAGATTACCGGGTGTAACCGACGGTCCCGAGATTACCGGGTGTAACCGACGGTCCCGAGATTACCGGGTGTAACTGCCGCGAGATTAGCGGGACTACCACCCATAAGTAGAGGACCTCACTCCGGGATCAGGTACGATGATTTCTGACCTCGAACTAAACTGGGAATCCGACCTATACTGACTTGATCGTTGGAGTGCTCACCTTTTTGTGCAGGTCCGCCCAAGTACTCAGATCGGTCCGGAGGCCGAGTTCGAGCTGCAATCTGAAATACACTGTTGTGCATATCCTTGCATAAACATTTGACCCAGATCACGGAAGAGTACCAAGCCAGGGAACCCCGAATGGAGAAGTATTTGGGCAAAGTCAGATCGTACCTCGCCCAATTTCGAACTTACGAGGTAAGCCGGGTTCCCCGAGCAGAAAATTCTAATGCCGACGCCTTGGCCAAGTTAGCATCAGCGTACGAGACCGACCTGGCGAGGTCGGTCCCCGTCGAGATCTTAGATAATCCCTCGATCTCAGAGCCAGATCTGATGGAGATCGGCGCTCCAGAGTCCTCATGGATGGACCCGACTGTGGACTTTATTGGGGGCAATTCACCACAAGACCCCAAGGAGCGCAGAAGGTTGGCCAGGCAAGTAGCTCGGTTCGTGGTCCGAGGTGGAGCGTTGTACCGACGCGGCTTTTCCCTGCCTATATTGAAATGCCTAACCCCTGAAGAGGGCCTATACGTCCACAGAGAAATCCACGAAGGAGTGTGCGGCAATCACTCAGGCGCCCGGTCGCTGTCAGCCAAAGTGATCCGACAAGGATACTATTGGCCGACCCTCAGTCAGGACGCCAAGAAGTTCGTTAGGACTTGCGACAATTGCCAACGCTACGGAAACATAATCCACCAACCACCCGAGCTGCTCACCCCCATCTCGGCCCCGTGGCCATTCGGGCAGTGGGGGGTAGATATCATTGGTCCTCTCCCTTTGGGCAAAGGCCAGACCAAGTTCACTGTGGTTGCTGTGGACTACTTCACAAAGTGGGCCGAGGCCGAGGCACTCTCCCACATAACGGAATTCAGAGTCACGTCCTTTGTATGGACAAATATCGTATGTCGCTTTGGTATACCGAAGGCCATTGTGACAGATAATGGGAAGCAGTTTGACAACGCGAAGTTCAAAAGCTTTTGCAGCAAACTTGGCATAAGTCACCTTAGCTCGTCCCCCGCACATCCGCAAGCAAATGAGCAGGTGGAGGCAGTCAACAAGATCATCAAGCGAGACATCAAACTTAGACTGGACTCCAAGAAAGGCAGGTGGGCCGAGGAACTACCAGAGGTCCTATGGTCGTACCGGACCACCCAAAGAGAATCGACGGGTGAGACCCCGTTCTCCCTAGCCTTCGGCTCCGAAGCTGTAGTCCCGGTTGAGATCGGCATGCCAACTGACAGAGTAGAGGGTTACGAGCCTGCAGCAAATGAGGAAGAGCTGCTCCTCAACCTCGACTTCTTGGAAGAAAGAAGAGCAATGGCCCAGCTACGCCTGGCGGAATATCAGGGCAGAATGGCCAGACACTACAACGCCCGCGTTCGACCTCGGACCTTCCAAGTGGGACATCTGGTCTTAAGGAGGGTCCAAACCCATGTGGGTGCCCTTGACCCGACCTGGGAGGGGCCGTTTGAGGTCAAGGGAATAGTCCGACCTGGGACGTACATATTGGCCGATCTGAAAGGAGACGTTCTCGCGCACCCGTGGAACGCGGAGCACCTGAAGCGTTATTATCCTTGAAATGCCAAAAGGGTTTTCAATGGATCTGTAAAAACTGTTTCAAAAAGAATTACGATCGGAATAAATGTGATGATTTAATTTCATGATTCCGAGTTCGACCAGAAATTAAATGGGGGCCACGGACTCCCACACGATCACATTCCAGCAGTCGGTTAAAATCCAATCCTCCAAAACCTAAGGGTACGAGGTGCGATGCCAAAACCACTGACGAACTTAAAATTCAAACCTTCAAGGTAAATGAGCGATGTGAAAAGTTCAAAATGATCAAGCCTCCGAACTTGAGGGTACGAGGTGCGATATGAAGAACAGCTACGGACTTAAGATTTTAGCCTTTTAACGTTTTTTAAGTTAAGGGTGCGATATTAAAAAATCCAGAGTTGGTGCAATGCATTGAATACTAGACAGAGATTCGAATTCACAGATTCAAGTATTTTTGAAGGCGCGACCTCAAAAGTACGAGGTGCGAGGTGACAGTGGCTTTAGCTTAAAGAAAGCAAGGAAAGGAAGGCAACAAAGTAAAAACAAACGAGAAGCCTCTTTATTGAATGAAAAGCAGAGCCAAGGCTTATTGACCTTGCAGCTCTCCCCTAACACTTACAAAAGAAGAGAGGAAAGACAGAGAAAGGCCTCATGAAAGGTGATCGCCTAAGAGCCTGCTTGAGGAGCGCTCTCTTGAGTGGTGCCGACCTGATCCTCTTCGAGGTCGGAATAGTCAGAGTCCAGATCTCTGACGTACTTATCCACCAACGCTTGGGGGCTAGGGGTGCCGCTAGGCCCAGACGCCCACTGCTCAGCATACCTCTTCTTCAGACCACCGAGATCGATCTGAAGGTCAGGCATGTCGGAAGCAATGCCCTTCATGAGAAACTTGAAGCCCGCGTCAGAGAAGTCTTTGGCAAATCCATCGAAATCAGGATGTTGCCTAAACGATTCCTCCAATAGGACTCTATTGCTGAGACGCTCCTTCACCGTCTCCAGCTCGGCAGTCGCATGTTTCAGCTCCTCCTTCGCTTCAAACGCCTGGAGCATGTCGTCCTTCTCCTTGAGGAGTTGGAACTTCTCCTTCTCCAAGCCCTTGGTGATAGCATGGGCAGCTCGGAGCTGGGCCTTGCGTCTGTCCTCTTCCTTCTTCAGCAGCTCGACCTTCAAAATTTCCACCTCAGAGTGAGCTTTCAGCAGCTCATCCTTCATGGTGGAAGAAGCAGCCTCAAAGGCAGCAGAGAACTCCTCTTTCTCCCTCGCTGTTAGAGCTTCCCTCTCATCCAGCTCGGCCTTCACGGCCAGAGCCGATTGAATGGAAGCAACAAACGCCTGAGAAAAGGTACAAAGAAGAAAGTTAGACCGAGCTACCTGTCAGGTAAATTGAGCAAAAATGAAGACACAAATTTTACCTCAGCGGCGTAGTCGATGGTCATCTGCAGGACGGACCCCGGGTCACTTACAAATTTGGACGCTCTTCTGAGGCGACGGTCCAAACTTGCAGCCGAGATGCGGGACACCTGGTCCCTCACCCCAGAACTTTACGGCTCGACTCTGAACCGTGCTGTCACGTCGGACGTCCCGCCCATCCTGGCCTCAGGATCGTCCACCCGATCTGCGAAGCTCGTAGGCAGGGGCCCCACGAGCTCCGACCTCCAAGGGGGAGGTGGTCTTCTTCTTCTTTCTCCTTCACTTCAGAGGGACTTCCTCCCTCACCTCCTCGCCCAAGGGCGAGACGTCCACCGCCTCGGTCTGATCCCTGGGGCGCTTCTCCCTCGAAGGACCCCCAGAAGACTCTAGCTCAATCACTGGGGCTGGATCTTCCGAGGCTGGCCCTACCACAGTAGAAGTGGCAGGTTTCGAACTCTGGGCGGCCTCAAGAGCATGGGCTCGGCCCTTGGACTTGTGCTTCACGTTGCTTGCAAATCCGCAAACCATGGCTGCAAAACAAAAACAGGAGTCAACACAAAGTTAGAGGAAAAAGGGGGGGGGGGAGCAAGCTCGGCATACCAAGTTCGGAGTTCGGCCTTTAGGATTCAATGGGACGAACTGCAGGGTTGTAATCTAGCAGCCCGGACTCAAGCAGCAGCTTGTCGGTCACCAAGGTTCCGACCTTCCTACCCCTCGGAAAATGCTCCTTGTAATATTTCAACGTGTCGAAGGAGGCTTGCGTGAGCTCGGGGACTGGTCGGATTGAAACTGCACAAAGACAAAATTCGAGTCAGACCTGAATAACAAGAAAGAAAGTTATCACAAAAAGTAAGAGCTACTCCATACCTAGGTTCCCAAACCTAGTGGGTACGTCAAAGAAGGAACGACCCGACTCGTCCTTTGCAAGCCATTCCCCGGAAGCGTAGAACCACTTCCTCACCCATCCTTTGATGGAGGTCGGCCCCTTAACTATACCGCCTGCGCCTTTCCTTGCGCACATATAGAACCGACCAGGCTTCTTAGCTATCCTTTTCGCTTCGAAGCACGCGAGGAGCTGGTCTACGTCCAACAGTTCGGCCTCTTCACTATCCCGAGCTCGTAGCCAAAAAAGGATGGCCAAAGCGAAAATGACACCCCACCCATTGGGGGCCACTTGAGCCGGAGCCAACCTAGTTCGGAAGATAAATTCTTGGACAAAAGGGTGAAGGGGAAGTCTGAGGCCGTACTCAAACATTTTGAAGTAGAGAGTGACCCATCCCTCTGGAGGATTGTCAGCTCTCTCCCCCTCCTCCGGAATCCTAAGGAGGATGTTTTCAGGGATAGCGAACCCCCTACGAAGGGATCCAAGGTAGTGCCCAGGTATCCTAGAAGGGTATTCCAAACCCTGACTCGAGGTGGAGGCATCACTATCATCCCCGTCATCGGAGAACCTAAAGTTTTCTATCTCCTCGAGCTCGGACTCTAACCTACGAGCTAAATCCTCATCGGACCCTAAGTCGCTGCTAAAAGAGGACGACATGGCAACTACGTTCGAAAGAGAAAGTGAGGGAAGAGACCGACCTACCAAGGGTTCAAGCTGCCTTCAGATCGAACTCCAAGAATTCAGGGAACGTAAGGTATGACCTGAAGGATTGAGGGTATTTATAGCTCGTCGGAAAAATTTCCCCACCGTACACGTGTAATCAACGAGCGGCTAGGATCCTCCCGAAGATCCGAAGCGTCGGAATATTTGAATATTCCGACGATAAATCCACCGCAACGGTTATATTTTCCCACGAATAGGAAGTCGCCACGCGTCCAAAGCAAGTCGAATGAACTTCTCTGCCGGGTCGAGATCAGACCAGACAGAGAGGGGGCTAATGTTTGGGGAAGAGAATACCCTGGACACGTGGAGGACCCCTATTGGTGCTCCAAGATGACTCATGAGTCATGCCCAGCTCGGACCGCCGAGATCACCACCACTAGCGTTGACAGATGCTAAGTATGAGGGCCGAGGTGAACCTGGCCGAGGTCCGATACCAGGAGCTCAGTGGGGGCCGAGGTGAGCTACTGTCAGCGGCGTGATTATCGGGTGTAACCGTCGGTTCCGAGATTACCGGGTGTAACCAACGGTCCCGAGATTACCGGGTGTAACCGCCGCGAGATTAGCAGGACTACCACCCATAAGTAGAGGACCTCACTCCTCGATCAGGTACGATGATTTCTGACCTCGAACTAAACTGGGAATCCGACCTATACTGACTTGATCGTTGGAGTGCTCACCTTTTTGTGCAGGTCCGCCCAAGTATTCAGATCGATCCGGAGGCCGAGTTCGAGCTGCAATCTGAAGTACACTGTTGTGCATATCCTTGCATAAACATACTCTTTTCTTAAGTCGGAGATTTATATTATTCTTCGCATTATAGGTTAACATAAGAGATACAATACTATATTTGTAATAAAGTAAAAAGTTAAAGTCAAAAGGTTTGTTGTCCAACTATAAATAACATTAAAGAAGTTAAATTAAATTACAAATTCAATTATTCCTGGACTTAAAAGAAAATAATAATAATTTGTGCCTACCAACTTTTTTGTGGATTTTTGACCTTTTTTTTTCTTAGTACTTGTTCTGGATTTTTGAACTTTCAAAACCCAAGCTTTCGATATTGTGTTTAATAAGTTACCGACCTATTATAAACATTATTTTGATGTTTTGTCCTCACTCACATATTTCCTAGTAAAACAACTATGATGACACCAAACCGATCGAAGATTGCTTGCTTTTATGACTGAGCCACCGAAAAGGAAGGTGTACTTTGGTCGTATAGGTAGTGACTATCCATCATTTTAAACCTTTCTTGACCATTTTTCCATGATCTCAAGATCCCTCTTATTCAGATGTGGTATTCGTATTCATGTACCTCCCCTCCCTACTCAGTCGTCACAAGTTACTTACAAATTCGTTTTAAAATATTTAGAAATATGTAACTTTATATAAAAAGAATATAGTTACGAAAATTAGAATTTCTACGTTTTAGGATTCGTTAGTCACTAATTGACTTGATAATGATAATCAATTCATTTTAAAATTTTAAAATATTAATTAGTTAATATAATTTATAACCAACAACACTCTCTAATCTGAATTTAACTCAATTGGTTAAAGATATCTATATCGGACCAAAATGTTATGAATTCGAATCTTCACCCCACATATTTTTGTGTTAAAAAAAAAACCTAATTGGTCATGGAATTGCACAATATAGCATTTGAGTGGTAAAATTAGATCAAATATTTAACTAATATATTCTTTATCCTAGTTTTTTACATTTGAAGAATACCTTTCAAATTTTATGCTATTTTTTAAAACTTTTTTTTTGTTTTGAAATTTAACAATAATTTTAAAAAGTAGATTATATAATGAGAAAAATTATTACCTTATAGAATAATTTTTAAATAATTGAAAAATAAAAATAAAAATAATATTATCCAATAGTTTATCTGGGCTGATTTGATAGCATTTTTATTTTTGTCACACTCATTTGATAGCATTCTTATTTTATTTTATTTTATTTTTTTTCTTTTACTTGTTTACATTTCATTTGATAACCACAAGAGTACTTTTTTTTTCTTATTAAAAAAAGAAATAGAGGTGCATTTGGTAAATTGTTTCCATTTTTTAAAGTATTTATAATGCGTAGCAAAAGAATTTATTGTATTTGAAAATATAGCCAAAGCATTTTTG
This sequence comes from Momordica charantia, assembly GCF_013281855.1. Lineage (NCBI taxonomy): Eukaryota > Viridiplantae > Streptophyta > Magnoliopsida > Cucurbitales > Cucurbitaceae > Momordica > Momordica charantia. The sequence goes on along the minus strand of NW_028275162.1, from coordinate 20,362,327 downwards.
GTTTTCCAAATATGGCAAAATTTTTAAAATCAAAATTTCTTTTTTTTCCAATTATATAATTGATGGACCAAATATAAAATATATCACTAATATATATAAGTTACATTAAAGATATGAATCATGTACTTCATATTACATATATTAGTTAAATAAATCTTATTTTGGGTTGAACATTTTGATTTAAGTAACATAATATATATTAGTTAAATAAATCTTATTTTGGATTGAACATTTTGATTTAAGTAACATTATAAGTTTTTTTATTGATATATTAAGAATATTAATCATACTATGTATAGTATTGAGATATTTCATTTTGAGGTATATCACTGGTATAACTAATATACCTAATAAGAAATATAATATTGATATATTTGATATTTGGTTTACTATCACTTGGGATATAATTATCTTTTTCATTTTTTTTTCTTGTATTGGACCTCCCTTTTTCCGCTATACTGGTAAATCAAGAGAATGATTGTTATATTTGCAATTAACTATTAATTTTTTGCTATATATATGGACAAACAGACTTTTTTTATAAATCTAAAATTCTAAATGAAAATAAAAGTTTTGCATATTAATAAAATATTCAAAATCACCATGTCGTGTTTATTTTTTATGTTTATCGTACATTTTATCAGTAAAAAAAGATACATTTAATCAGGTTGGTTGAGAATGGAGATGGATATTTTTTTCTCCAATTTAATTATGTGGAGGAGACAATGTAGGGCTTGTTTGGTTGTAGTTTCATTTCTTGTTTTTAGTTTTTAAAAATATGAGCATTTTAATAATTATTTTTGTTTCTTTCCTCAACAAAAAAAATTAAAAACTATTTTTGTTTTTCGCTGAGGTTGCCCATTTATTTCAAAACATAAATAAAGTATTATTTTATCATTTTTTAATGATAAAATACAAAATAAATGTTGAAAATAAATTAACGTTACATTTTTAAATATTTAATTAAAAAATTAATTTTTATTTAAAACTTTCACTCTTTAAATTTAAAATGGTATTGAACTTTATTAAGAAGGGAAAAAAAGCGTTACCAATCCAACTCGTAATTGTAATAATAGTCCTAGCTCTTGCCCTACTAGACCCCTCTCAAAATTTGGTCATTTGTTTTTTTCTTTTGTGTTTTCAGAAAAATATATATAATATAATAGTAACTAACCAAGTTCCAGTGATAAATTCAACAAAATAAATAAGGAAAAGAGAAGAAACGATACACTGATTTAGAGTGGTTCGATCAACGTAATCTACATCCATTGTGACGATCCATCCATTTCATTCATATCACCAAGAGCAACAACAAATACATGAAGTATTCTCAACAACAACGAGCAGAAAATTATAGCAGAAAAATCCCCTAAAACAACATACCTCTCTCACTCACCATCCATGGAATTGATACAAAAGAGAGAAGAAGTACCAAAGAGATTTTTGCAAGAGAATACCCACTGAAGCTCTTTGTTTTAGCACCTCACACGCTCAAGGTAAGAGGAATTCCCTCATTCGGCACCCCAAGAAGAGAAAAAACAACAACAACAACCACCTTTTGTTGTTTTGTTTTAACTCATGATGATAGTGCCTAAAAAATGACCACCCATAAAAAAGTCCAACCCAAGTATATTATTTTCAGCACACAAAAATGGGCCCAAATTGAACCCATAGCCCAACAAATCTTCACCTTGCTGCAAAAAAAATCCAGCTCGCTAAGAACTCCACCTTGGTTCAAGAATGAATGAATGTAACACCACTTATTTTCTGATCCTGAAGGCCACTGTTTAGCCTGCTTCAATTAGAAGCAGGTTCATGCATTTATCAAATTTTCTACTTCGTAAACGCATCAGCAATATTATCTTTAGTAGAAATCTTCTCAAGAACCATAGTTTTCTAATAGATAATTTGAAGTGTGGTGCCAAAGTTTTTACTACCTTTGAATCTATCATATTAAACATGTTCAATAGCTTTGAAATATACCCATTCTGAGACAAAAACAAAGATTTAACCTTCCAATCTCTTGAGATTTCAATGCCCAATATCTTCTTTGCTGTCCACCTTCAACTAATTCTGAGCTCAACTCCACCTTCAACTTATCTATCTCTACTTTATCCCTGCAAGCTATAAGCATATCATCAACATAAAGTAGCAAATAAAGTTTGGTTGCACGTCGTACCTCTTTAAAATACACACAATGATCAAACATACTTCTTTTAAACCCCTTAGACAATACAAAACTATCAAATCTCTTGTACCATTGTCTAGGAGATTGTTTAAGTCCAAAAGGGACTTCTTTAACAAACATATTTTGTCTTCTTCACATTTTATCTCAAAACCTCGTGGTTGCTTCATATATATTTCTTCCTCAAGTTCACCATGAAAAAACGCAGTTTTGACATCCATTTGCTCAAGGTAAAGATCAAAGTGGGTAGTCAAAGCTAATATCACCCTTATCGATGTATGTCTGACAACTGGTGAAAATATTTCATTATAATCTTCTCATTCTTTTTTGTGTGTATTCCCTTGCTACTAGTCTGGCCTTAAACCTCATCTCATCGTCATCTATCAGTTCAGGTTTACGTTTGTAGATCTATTTACAAGATACAAGTCTTTTACCTTTTGGTTTGCTAACAAGCTCCCAAGTCTTGTTTTTGTTTAATGAATCAATTTCTTCCTTCATAGCTTGCTCCCATTTTTCACTATCATTGTATTTTATAGCTTCAATGTAGGTGTATGGCTCAAGTTCTGCAAGTTCATCAGTAACTGCTAGTGCATAGGCAACAAGGTCTGCTTCATCATATTTTGCTGGCGGTCTGATGGTTCTTCTCACCCTATCTCTGGCGAGGTTATAATCACTCAAATCAGTCTGCCCAGTCCCCTGTGCTTCTGATTCCCGATCACTGCCATCATCCTCATAAATCTACTAAGTACTAACTTCTGGTTCAGTACTTGTTGATGTGCTTGGTATGTTGTTAGAAGTGACTTGCCTTTTGATTGAAGTGGGCTCTACCTCAATCTCAAATGTGTCTAAGCCTTGAGATGTTTCCTCTATTGATGTTTTTGATTTTGAGTATGACATACTTCATTCATCAAACTTAACGTCTCTACTTATTATACATTTGCTTCTATTCGATTCCAAACACCACAGTTTGTAACCCTTTACTCCTTCTGGATAGCCTATAAAGATACACTTTAAGGCTCTAGGTTCAAGCTTGCCTTGATTTATGTGAGCATATGCAGTACATCCAAAAGCTCTCAAGTGAGAAATGTTTGGTTTTATTCCACTCCACATCTCCTCAGGCGTTTTGAATTCAACAGTTGATGAAGGTGTTCTATTTATCAAATAACGCGTTGTGGCTGTTGCTTCTCCCCAAAACGACTTGGGCAAGTTTGATTGGGATAACAAATACCTTACCCTTTCCAAAATGGTTCTATTCATACGTTCAGCAAGGTCATTTTGTTGAGTGTTACCAACTATTAAGTGTCTAGCAATACCATGCTTCGAACAAAGTTCATTAAACTCTCGATTTACAAACTTAAGTTCTCTATCAGTCCTGATTTTCTTCACTTTCTTCCCAGTATGATGCTGAACCAAAGTAAGCTAATCCTTCAACTTTAACACTGTCTCACCTTTATGCTTCAAAAAATAAAGTCATACTTTTCTGCTATAGTCATCCACAATGGATATAAAGTACTTGGCTCCTCCATGAGTACTCACATTTGTTGGCCCCTATAAGTCTGCATGAATATAATCAAGCATTTCTTTCGTGCAATGTGTTCCCTTTGTGAATTTTACCCTTGTAGACTTGCCAAAGATGCAATGTTCACAAGTAGGAAAATCATCCACTTGCTTCAAGATTAAAATCCCTTGATTACTCAACTCTTTCATGCCTCCAAACGTGTATGCCACAGTTTTGTAGCTCTGACATTTATATCCACATCATCAGAGACAAGTGAGAGATTTCCTGACACTGTTTGACTACTCAGCACATAAAGCCCATTTTTTAGCTTTCTCTTTAGCTTCAATAGTGAGCCTTTATATATTTTCATCTCACCATTTGCTATCTTGCTGGTATAGCCAAGCGTATCTAAAGTTCTAAGAGAGATAAAGTTTCTTTTTAAGTCAGGGACATATCTCACATCAATCAAAATTTTCACCAAATTATCATGAAGTCTCAGTCTCACCGTGCCAATCCCTTTGATCTCATAGATCTGATTGTTACCAAGGTAAACTTTTCCAGCCTGCAACGGTTTAAAGTTACTTAAGTATTCCTTGGAAGGTGTCATATGAAAAAGACAACCTGAGTCCAAAACCCAATCATCTAACCATTCATTCCCTAAAACCAACAAAACCTCACCTGATTCGTAACCATCCAATACATTTGCTGAACTCTCCCCCTCGGTCTTTTCCTGGTTAGACTGTTTGTTCTTTCCCAAGGACAATTTTTCTTAAAATGCACTTCTTTCTGACAATTGTGACACTTCTTATTTTTGGCTCTCGATTTTGACCATGATTTCCCTATCTACTTGCTGTAATTTTTCTTCTTTGCTCAGCCCTGAGTATACCGTGCTTCACTGTCCTTCTTCTCTAGCTTGATCTCAAGTTCTTTTGATTTCAAAGCATTCAGAACTATCTCCATATCCAAGTTGTCTCTTCAGTACTTAATTGTTGTATTGATTTCTCTATATGAATCGGATAGTGAATTTAACAAAATTACTACTTGATTTTCATCCGACATGTTTTCTCCAATATTGAAGCTAAATCAAAGACAATTTTATTAACTCATCTAAATTTGCATCCAATGGTTTTGAAGGATCCATCCTAAAACCAAAGAATTTCTCCTTGAGATATATCTTGTTCGGCAAAGACTTGACAAGATATAACTTATCTAACTTTTCCCATATCTCTAAGGCTGTGGTGGCATCATCAACCTGTCGTAAAACATTATCCGACAAATACAAAATCAATGTACTAAAGGCTAAATCAAGCATTTCTTCCTTCTCTTATTCCTTCAATTCAGCGGGGTGCTTATTTGGATCATCAAGAGATTGTGCAACCTTTTGTTGCACTAAAAGCGCTCTCATCTTCTTTTCCATAATCCAAAATCATCTTTACTGTCAAATTTCTCTAGTTGAAACTTAGTAGTCATTTTCAAGATTCACCAATAAAAATCTTTCCAAATTTTTCTGATAAATGCTTGCTGTAAAAATACTCAAACGAGGCTCTGATACCACTTGTTGGGTGAATCCAACTTACGCTAACAACATTAAAAATTTAAGAAAAATATATAATAGCAACTAACTAAGTTCCAACGATAAATTCAACAAAATAAATGAGGTAAAGAGAAGAAACGACACATTGATTTATAGTGGTTCGATCAACGTGATCTACATCCACTATGACGACTCATCCATTCCATTCATATCACCAAGAGCAATAACAAATACATGGAGTATTCTCAACAACAATGAGCAGAAAATTACAGTAGAAAAATCCGCTAAAACAACATACCTCTCTCACTCACCATCAATGAAGTTGATACAAAAGAGAGAAGAAGTACCAAAGAGATTTTTGCAAGAGAATGCCCACTAAACCTCTTTGTTTTAGCACCTCACACGCACAAGGGAAGAAGAATTCCCCCCTTCTGCTATTGCTCTTCGGCACCCCAAGAAGAGAAAACCAAAAAAAAAAAAAACAGCCACTTTGTTGTTTTGTTTTAACTCATAATGATAGTGCCCTAGAAAATACCACCCACAAAAAGGTCCAGGCCAAGTATATTGTTTTCAGCACATAAAAATGAGCCTAAATTGAACCCATGACCCAACATTTTTTTTTTCGTTATGTTTATTAATATATACTTTGTATTGTTATATGGTATATAATATATATCTTTTTAAAAAGTCATACAGGTAATAGCTCTTTTCCAACCCTTTTCTGACGAATGTTGTATAATATATAGTTTTTAATATGCTCTACGCGATGATAAACATATACTCGTCCAATGTTATATAAAAATATTAAGTTATATATATACTTTGAAGTATATGATGCATATATCCAAAATATACTCCATATACCTATACAAAATATATACCCAGTATATACTCAATAACAACACAACATAGACCCCACAAAATAGGTCATCCTTCTTATTCTTTGAAAAAAAAAAAAAAAAAACTCTAGGTTTTCATTTTTCCCCCTTTCTCAAGTAGCCGCCCTCCCAGTATTCCCAACCGTCGACCCTCCCCTCGTCGACAACGACCTCTTAAATACTGTAACATCCCGATGACTTATTTAACCACAAAAATCGACGACCAAGGAACCCCAATGACGATCCATCACGATGTGACAAAGAGATTCGATAGTGCATCTCCCCGATGATTAAGATCTGCAGCTATTTCCTCCTTCGACGACCCTACAGTAACGACATTGCAACCCAAGTTGACTATGGACGGCGATCTACAGCAACCTACGACGCCTGAACCAAATCTGCAATCTCTAACGATGCTCCATGAATAGCATCCCACGAACCTGCGGGACACCGTATGTCTATGATCAATAGCTAGCAGCTCAAGAAGCCAACAACTCGAACGAAAACACCCATTTGCAACAACCTGTTACAGCACAACTCTCCTACAGTAGTGCGTATTGATCTCAACAACATGACCTGACGGTAGGAGCCCCTACGACGATGCAACCCGATGACAGTAAACCCTAGGTTGGCAGATGATCTTCTATTTAGTGGCTTGCCTTGTGCTACAACATCTAGTCGACGACGACCCACGTACAGCGACGCGTGACAACAACCGCTGCAGCTAGTAGCGAACTTCTCTAATGTGGCTCACCTTGTAGCTGACATCCAGATCTTTGACAACTTGATCTGTAACCTCGAGCTCGATTTGCAGCAATAGAGAGGGGACGGTGGAGGAAGTGAGAGAAAGAGAGAGAGGTATGTGAGTTTTCACTCGGAGAGAGAAAGAGACTAGAGTTTCAACAATTTGGGAATGAATAAAATTGGTTGTTTTCTTTCTTTGTAAATTGTTTATTTTTTTTATTAAAAATATGTTAATATAGGTAGTTTGGTAATTTTCATATGGGCTCCATCACAAGCCAAGCCCTATTTAGACAAATCTGTAAATATTAATCTAATAATGATCTTTTGTGTAACTACATCAAGAAAAAGTGTCTCGTATCTCTCATCAAGAGGTGGAACCTCCGGCAACAAAAAATTATTGGAGGAGATTGCTGTAAAGTGATTAATAATTTTATATAGAAAATACTTGGTTCCTTACATATATATGATTTGACCAACGGTCACTATCGATGGTTTAACAACGGCAGATAAATGCAAAAATAGACTTTTATTTTTATTTTTTTAAATAATGAACTTCAATGGTGGTCAAGTTCCTAATTTTATACTTTTGGAAGTAGGAGAGAAACCTAAAAATATTCCGTGAGGGACACTATTAAGATCCTGTATCTAATTATTTTAGATAACAGCCACATTTTGGCGGGGAGATTTCACCAACTATTAAGATTCGGAATGCGAATATGCGTGCTTTGGAAGAAGAAGATTCGTTTCACTAATTCGCATCTCCTCTCTCATATTCTTTTTCTCCTCCATCTTCCTGCTCCCAACCTCCCCTGATCCTCCTCAATCTCGCCTGAAACCGCTGCCAGCTCACCTGAATCTCGCCGCTGATCCCTCCTCCTCCTCTCCGCCGCCGCGTCTCAATGTCTTCGCCAGTATCTTCTTTCAGGTTATCTCTTATTACCACCGGAATCATGTTCAGGGTTGTACTCACGAGTCAAGTTCCTAATTTGAGTGAAGTTCCTAATTTTACCCCTTTTTTTATTTTTTTTATTTCTTCGATCTGTTACCCTTTTCAACGTCGAATCCTTTCTCGGTTATTGTTGTTTTCGTGCGTTGCTCTTGAAATGTCGAATTTTGGAGACGCCGTTTTGTCCAACTGCGTGGTGTGCGAATGGGTATTTTTGTAATGCCGGTAAGGTGTTTGATAATATTCTTCGTGATTGATTCTGTCCATCCTGCTTCCAAATTAAGATGGCAATAACCAAAAAGTCTGAACAGTAAGCATGAGTATGGTTTAACTTTGATTAAATTACAAGTTTGATACTTGAACTTTCATGTTTGGTCAATTAAAGGTTTCTAATAGCTACTTGGACTTGTAAGGTTGTGTCTATTTGGTTCCGGTGAGTGTTTCTGGAATTTTGATTTTGTATCTAATAAGTTTAAATTGCACTCTTAATCCCATTAGTTTAATATTTACCTGACATGCTGGTTGAATAATTTAAGAATGATATGATGATCTGATTTCTAGCAAACTAAGATATTCGGTGATGTAAGCATGAACTATTAGATACAAAATTGAAAGTTTAGAGATGTACGAGAATCTTTTTAAAATATAGGAACTTTTTATTATTTAAATTTTCGAATTGTCGGATGTTCACTGATTCTTATACATATCACCTAAAACTTCTCCTGAGTATTAACTCTTCTCCTGAGTATTAACTTTTGTGGTACACAAGCACAAAGATATACACAGCTATTATTACCACCAACTTACGTGATATACCAAAAATTGGATCCCACTGTTCATAAAGATAAATACTTCGCAATTTAATTAGAAGAAACTTCATTTCTCTCTCTTTAAAAATAAATCTATCTGCCCCTCATCAGCAAGCTTATTGAATTGAGCTGTACTTGATTAAGCAATGGTTTCCTGAAAGAAGTAAGGTCACATAGGCAGTGGAAAAAGTTGGTTGGCTGCCAATTTTCTTTTCTTCTTACCCAAAGCGCAAAGCGCGTGCAACTCAATGGGTTTCCTTTTGTATTTAATTTTTGGAATGTTTATGTCCTCAAACGAAGATTTGATTTTGAAGTGAGTTAATTTGTTAATGTTTATAGCAACTGTAAGTAACTGTGATTTCCACTTGTGCAGTTCAATATAGAAGTTTGCACTGGACACACTTGTTTTGTCTAATGCCAGCAGATTCTTGCTGGCACTGAAAATGATTCAGCTTATTACTGAAACTCTGATGAGTCCCCAGAATAAATCAACCTCTAGTAGAGCCCTTGAAGGTCTGCACGGGGTTAAGGTTGTGCCTGATTCACATTTTGCATTGGAAAAAACTACACGCGATGGAGATTTTTCTCTGTCGAGTTGTGGAAGTTCTGTTATAGGTGCGAATCAGCCATTGATAATGCAGTAAGTGAACATATAAACTGGATCTGCTACTCGAGTCTGATTGCCACCAGCTTTAACAACTACACATAATAGAGTGAAGAACAAAATGTCACCATACCATGGTATTAACAGCTTTTTTCCATGATCTTCAGATGGGTATGGGAGCAAAGACCAGCCTGCTTGAGACCTGTTGGGGGTTGTATACAAGGTATAGTCTTGAAAATGCTTCTCCTTCACTGTATGTTTTCCTGGAATGAGATTTGTTATATGGCATTTTTTTAATATTGGGGGATTGGGGGCTCACTTCTTAGATTATATACTCATACTCATGGCCACTCTCATCCTCTTGTAAGCTTCACCAACCCCAAAGCCAGCTCCAACAGACAGAGTGTTTTTAGTTATCAAGTTTTCGATCTCGAACATCCCAACTCCATACTACCAGAATAGGATACATCTTGGGGGTCCGTTCTTTGGCATTAGCTGTAAATTATTCCTAGATATTTATTGCTTTTTAATTTATTGGTAGGTGATCAGACTCTTGCAGAGAGGGTGGCGAACGTTCTTACCTCACTACCTTTTATTGCTCTTGGAATCCAAGCACCAAGGTAACGACTGCCGAAAGTTTTCTTGCAACAATAGATGCATCTGTCCAGGTGTTTGTCTGATTATTTGTCTTATACTTTGAACACAGGAAGAATTTTTCAATGAAGTTATATGCTAATTCATTAATTGGAGTAGGAGTTGCCTCAAGTTTATATCATTCTTCCAGAGGAAAATTGAGACAATACCTAAGATGGGCTGACTATACAATGATAGCTACAGCCACAGTAGTAAGTTAAAAATGAATTTGTTTATTAAAATAAGGCATAAAACTTGATAATGTGGGCTATGAAAATTTTTACTCTAGTGTCCAGGATAATGTTTGTTATGCTGATGGTCATCGTACGGTATCTCTGAATATCAATGCTACCAAATAAAAAGACAATTATGCTTCAACTTGTGAAGTTTTGAGTTTTCAATGATTTATTGTGTCTTTGCTTAATTTAAAAGTACCAAAGACGTTTGTTAATAATATTTCTGTTTTCTGTAGTTATATTTACTGATTTGCGATGCAAGATTCTTGGATTTTCTTATGTCTCACTTGATGTTTCAGTAGTAGTTTCCAAAAGCCAAACTTTCAATTCTAGAAACCATCTTGCAGTGTCTGACAGGAGCTCTCAGAAACGACAACCCGAAGTTGTTGATGGCTGCATCTGCATTTCTACTGCCTGTTAGGCCTTTTATGGTTTCTGCTGTTCACACTGGGGTGATGGAGGTAACTTTTTTGGTGCTGGTTTTTATCTATTACTCATTCCTTTGCATGATTCATTGGTCAATAGGAGTTGGTTCTGTATATTTCTGCAGTCAATTGGCAGCATTATATAAAAAGACTTATAGATGAAGTTGCATTTAAAAAATATTACTAGTAATTACTGTCTTTTTGCTCACATGGGTCAATAGGAGCTGGTTCTGTATATTTCTGATGTCAATTGGCAGCATTATATAAAAAGACTTATGGATGAAGTTGCATTTATCAAATATTACTAAGAATTACTGTCTGTTTGCTCACGTGGGGTAATAGCTTTAGAAGGAGGAATGAGTTCAAACAATTGTGGCCACTAGTGTAGAATTTAAAATTCTACCCGTTTTCTTGACAACTAAATATAGTAGGGTTAAATGGTTGTCCTATAAGATTAGTTGGAATGTGCTCAAGGAGGTCTAAACATTCATAGATATCAAAAGAAAAATTACTATTCATTTATCTAATTGCATGGTTTTAGACGTTGCAATCATAACTACGCATGATATATCTAGAAACTCTGTTCAAGTTGGCATGTTCCTTAAAATTTTATTCACCAACTATATACGGTTTAGATTTTGACAAATACAATACTAGTGGTTTGTTGATATAATTTATAATTTCATTTTTATAACTCAGGTAATATTTGCAAAAAGAGCTTTGAAAGATCCAGATTTAAGGATGGCTCACAATGTCCATAAGATGTCAACACTTTTGGGTGGTGTGCTTTTCATTGCTGATGATGCTTTGCCCAAAACTCCATTTCTTCATGCAGCTTGGCACCTTGCTGCTGCTGTTGGTGTTGGAACCTGCAATAAGCTTCTTGAGTAATTGTTCATAGCACACACATTAATTTGTCGACATCTCGGTCTTGCTTTCTCAAAGAGCAGCATTATACGCTCGAAAGATTGTCTCTCCTGATTCATATGCATTCGTGATCCAGGTTCGATGAATGATCGCTTTAATCTATTAGATTAGTTTCCCGCATAAATTATTGTTCCCTCAGAATTGTAACTTAAAACAAGAATAGATATGTCAAATAGTTTCGATTGGAGAAGCAATATTGTTTATGATTAATGAAGAAAGAAAACGAAAGAAGTACTTTTAGCTTGATTAGATGTGAAATATTTAGTGAATTGTGAGCTTTAGATTGAATTTTTTAAAAATCACTTTACTATTATCAAAGAAAAAATTACTATTCATTTATAAGATTAGTTATGCTTTTATCATAGGTGGCAACATGAGGTGTACGTAAGCTGGTCGGGACATTCACGGATATAAAAATAATAATAAATCATTCAACTTTAACGATTTGGGCCTCATCATTTGAGAGTTATGTATGACTTTTCTATCTATTTTTCATTTTTTTTGGTTCTTTTATTATTATTATTATTATTAGTATTATTATTATTATCTCATTCTAATCATTTTATACTTTTTCATTTTTTCTTGAATGCATAAAATATTGGGATGTACTAATCTCCCCGTGAAAAAGTAAATCTCTAAGTATATTATGTTTAATTCTTTATATTTTTTAGATTCATCATTTTTATAAATTTTGTCATTTTGAGTAAAAATATTGTTGAACTCAACTGATACTACTAAAAAATTTCCCATAATTTCTCATGGAAGGAAATGAGATTTTTGAGAAAAGGGGTTGGGAACCATCGAAAGACTAGCAACCAAATCAATGGTCAACCCATAACATAGAATCCATGACGTATTTTTTAATATATGTAAATTGTTTATCATATTTGTATGTATATTAAAAAATAATAAAATAAATAAAATTGGATATCAAAATGGATAAAAAATAAAATAGGTTTGTATTTACTTTTAATATTTTTGTTTTTATTTGAAAATAAAGTTACAAATACAAAAGAACATATAAAAAGGTAACAAATAAAATCTAATTATAATATTGATTAAATTACAAAATAATTATTTAGCTATTTGAAAATATACTTGCAAACAAAATAAAAAATATCAAAATAAAATAAACAAATATTCTTTCTTATTTTAGAAATAAAATAGATAATATTATATATAATTGTTTAAATACAAATTTTATTGGTTTGAAGAGAGAGAAGAAAGTGAAATTAAGAAAAGAAAGTGAAGATGTCAAATATAAATCTAGCCTAGCTCAACAGGTATATATCCTGACTAAAAAATTGTGGGTTTGAACTTAAACCCGTACCTATGTTGTACCAAAAAAGAAAGTTAGGATTTAAAAAAGAATTAAATAACAATGAAAAAAATGAAGAAATTAAATTTGAAGGAAGAAACAGGAAATAAAAATGAGAATGAGAAGGAGAGAAGTGAAGATGTAAATAACAGTGTAGAAAAATAAATAAATAATCACATAATTAATAGGAGAAAGAATGGCCATTAAACAGAGAGAGAAAGTGAGATAAGATGGAGTAATATTATCAAAATATGTGGGCTCTACAAAAAAGTATATACACTTTTATTTATATAATAATAAAACCACTTCACACGTGGCACACCTTAATGGAGGTAGTATGTAAAATTTCAATCTTGGGGAGGACTAGAAATTTTCCCAATTAAGGAAGTCATTGAAGGGTGACTGAGACATCAGCAACATCGATTAAAAAAAAAAAGAAAGAAACATTAACAACGATACATCATATTTAATTTAGTCAAGAAACCTTCCAATTATGTTAAGATTATTTAGAACCATTTTCCAAACCTAAGGAGTAAAATGTCTCTTTTGAAACCTTAAATGCTACATAGACACCAAATTAAAATCTCATAGACCAAAAGTGTATTTTGTCCAATATAATATAACTTGTTCTCCAATAACATCCATATTAATGCAAACCATTGATCTACATCTAATTGTTAGTAGGTGTTGATGCCCTTTTTTGAGTAGGGTGACACATCAGTGTCACAAACTTGGACCGATGTGGTGCTCAACTAACTATTCTATTAATGCTTAAGTTAGTACTACATCAGAACTAGTGTCAAGTTCAGCTTAAATTGGATGGCAAGAAACTGCCTATCTTTTATAAGAAAAAAATCTTGAGAATCAACACGCTACTACTGCAAATGTTATACCTATCATTTAACAGATTTTTCGCAGGCTATTAGAAGATCCTCTAATAGTAGAATCGTCTTAACGAATGTTGACAGATTTTTACTATTGGTCAATATGTTCCCTAGGTCGGAGCGGAGTTGAGCTCTACTCGCCTTATCACTAATCTTTTCTCCTCGTCTTTCGGGTGTTCGAGCAGAAATCCAGATACACATCTAAGTAGGCTTCGAGCAGAAATCCAAATACACATCTAAGTAGGCATCCGTTTACACTTGCATACGAGCTCTTGACAGTTACATGCATCCGTTTCTCCAATATGGCACTTTGAGAGATTATGGGGAGCTTCAAGAATCTCAATAGTAAAAGTAAACTAAAAATCTTTTGGACAAGAGGTATATAAGCAATTGAAAAAGTCCTTTACACTTGAATGTTCTGTAATTATAACAATAGAGACATAAAAAAACATGGAAGGGAAAGGGAACAATGATACTAAATGGCAATAAAAGAAAAAAAGAATATGATTGATATCTAACAAAAATACACACACTTCTACAGTATTCATTTGCACTCTTCTACCTAAAAACCTACCACAATTTTGGAAAACAAAGAAAACCAAAACTATTGTTGTGAACAGAAGAGAAAAGTGTCTTCTGCAGCTTGTTAGATACAGCAGCTGCAATTCAAATGTAGAACAAAAACAATGCTTCAGCCAAAACCCTAAAACCTCTCAACCGACATAGAACTGTGGTCGTCCCGAATCAATCTTTGTGGCATCGAATACCAAAAAAGATGCAACTCCCCCCACAGAACCTATTTTCAGAAAGAACCAGATCAATGTGACCCCCTACTACAAATTCTTGAAGATCCCGAATCAATGTGTGCCCTCTCGGCCGTGTGTCGAAAGGGGAAAAAATGAAAGAATTACAAAAGAAAAAGGAGGGTTAGCAGCTTTCTGTGTTTGACAACATTACATTTCCAAGGGTATTAGACATCATCAAGTCTCCCGCTTCGAAAATCAAGGGGCTTGTCACGATCTTGTATCGTTTGATTTGTTGGTATGACACATGCAATCTGGACAAGGGAAGGTGTATATCGAGTCGTTCGGTCTTTTGAGCTCAAATCCCTTGGAATCGCTATGACTCCGCATGTTCAACATTTGTCTTTTGAAACTCTTCCATCTGGAAAAAAAGAAAACAGGAAAAGACAAGATTAGCCATGTGTACATGAATGAAAACAGCATAGATAGATGGAAATCATTCATTTTCTAGAAAAAAGGAAGATAGATTCATACTTTTAGATGAGAGGTTTCATTCATGATCAAGTCTCAACCCAAGTGTGCTATTATTAACCAGAAAGATGAACAAAACTAAAAATCATATTTGTTAAGGCCTTGCCTTACTTACTCATATGCGTCCTCAACTTAATAAAAACAATTTAGGCGTAAAGCAATTTAGGAACGCCGTGAGAATTTATTAAATTGCAAATGGAGATCTTTGGATTTGAAACTAGGCAATTCAACTATGATAACATCATTTTCTCATCCTATGAGGAAGTAATTTCAAGACCTCCACTGTGGGAGACTGGGAGTCCCATTGCAACCAAGAGTACCAGAACGGTAGCTGCGGCTGCGGTTTTGCATTCTAGTGTACCAAAGCAACATCTTAAATAGTCAGGGGTGGAGATAGCTGAAGTGAAGCCTCTTGATGGATATCTTGTGAATAGAGTTGGAAGACCGTTTGTTGGTCTATAATTACAAAGATGGGGAAATTTCAGAAGGGGTTGCTCCCTTTTGATCATTGGTGACTTGACCATTTTGTTAGGGCCCCAATTATGAAGACTTACTCTAGAAGGGGTAGAAAGGGAATTGTTATCGGGGCAAATGTGTAATTGGGGGAAAAACCGTTTTGTAGAGTGGGACCAGCAATAGAACAGTGGGTGGTAGAAAAGGGGAAGGAGGGGGGCTAGAAGATAATTAGCTTGGTTGTGAGTGCAAGGAAGTTGTTAGGGAGAGATCACCCACCCTCCCGAATTGGTGGGGTACCTGTATTGCCTCTGGGCTTTTCTTATTCCTATTATCAATTCCAAAAGTGAGGAGATACCTCACACATTTCTCCATCAAGACAGGAAACAAGAGTTTGATTGCATGAGACGCTGGGTCATATTCATGTAGGTCTTTCCTTGAGACCTCAAAAAGTTGAAATTCTTTGATTCTTTATCTCTTTGTCTCTCGCTCTCGTTTGGTGTAAATTTTCTACTTACTTTTGCTGCTATAGCCTATCTTCTCTCCTTGCTCAGTGGAAGTGTTTTATATAATTTCCATTGGATGGGGGAGATTTCTCAATAAACGAAAAGTTTCTCCCAAAAAAAAAAGTGAAATTCTTCATCTTGTCATCTTCATGAGTTCTTACAATTTTTGCCTTACTTGGAGAGTTTTGAAATGACAGGTTCTGGAAGGTTTCCAGGCCTCTCGATATTTGTAACTTAATCTTAGTTCAACACATATTAAAAGCTATGCTAATCAGACTTAGACTAATGAGATTGGGATTAGTAACACATACCCAATGTTAGGGTTGTCAAAAAGTAATGCTAACTTCCGCTTGTCCGGCCTGATTGTTTTCGAGTGTCCGTTGTACAAGTATCTTCTATGGCCCATCAAAAAATGAGGGAAGTTGCCACCCTGTGTTGTCACAAACACCTCACTGTGGAGACAAACAGTATAGTCTATAGCAGCCATCCTGGAAGAAAAATTCTGAAAACAAGAACTCATGTCAATAAAAGACGAATAAAGCAAGTCCCCAATCAAATATAAAAATGTAAAACAAATAACTGTGAATACAAAATCACAAAACCTTGAATGGAGAAAGTTCTTCAGGCGATGCCAGCATATCCTTTGTAAGTAGATTTGGAAACATCTCCAAAAGCGGGGCCATATTTCTCTCAGCATCGTATATCTTTCCAGATGCCAAGTAAATAAATGTGCTTCTGTCAAAGCCCATTCCCCTAAGCATCAAACCCACCTGTTGAATGTAAGAATTAGATGCATAAACAAGACACTGCAAGCTATAGAGAATTGAAAATGCTAGTGAAGCATCATGACGAATAGCAGGAAAAAATGCAAAAGCAGAAACTGCAAGCACCTCTAAAGGAGTCATTGGACATTTCCCGTTGGTCCTTATGGCACCAGGACGTATAACCCTGCCAGGTTTTGTGAATTTCCCTTTCCATCCTTTTTCTCTGGCTGCTTTCATGTCTTCCAACTCTTTATGACCACCATCAAAAATACAACACGAGAATGCAACCATATCCTGGCACATGATGTTAACCATGTTTGAAAGTGGAAGAAGGCAACTAAACTGGCAACCTTGTCGTAAGATCATTTATGGGATGAAAGTACACTCAATAAAAAAAATAATAATAAAAAAAAATACCTCCTCAAAGCGAAGATGAACAGAAATATACTTGCCGCCATTGCTGGCACTGCGTTCTCTCATCCTAGCGACCAAAATCTCCCCCAACGTTAATATGGGGGTAGAGAACCTCAGCGCTTTATAATTTGCTAAGCATCGAAGTCGTTGAACAATAGGAGGAGCATCAAATGACAATCGATTTGCAAAAGGTGAAATTCTTATAACCCTGTAACAATGAACTCCAAATTATTTCAACAATTAAGATTAAATTATTCACAGCATGAATACCAGCAGATTGGGACCCACCAGACATTACACAATGGCGTACTCCACCTATTCTATGGAAAGAGTTCTTTAAATTGTTTCTTTAAATTGTTTTAAAAAGTTGTATTCGAAAGAAAATTCTTAGTCTACTCATAAGGCATACATTATTGTTCACTTGTTCCTACAATTAACCACCAGTATGTTTTTTATTATTATTATTATTTTTCTTTTTTTTTAGAACCGGGAATCGGACCTTTGCTCCCCCATACTAAGGGCACCTGCGCCTGCCCCGAGGCTCGGACCCGAGATAAATCAAGGGTTTTGGATATTGAACTCATCAGAAAATTCGAACTTGAGACCTTTAAGCCAGTATGACTAAGAGACCCAAGCCCAAACCCTTGCCAACTGGGCTGCCTCTTGGGGACATTCACCACCCATATTCTTCATTGTTCTTAAGAACAGCTACAAGTTTATTTCAAGTTAATTGCAATTTTAAGAACATCTCAACTAGCATATGAAGATCACATAGAAAATATGATGGGGGAAAAATCCCTTCCACAAAAATTCAACCATGCATGTCTGTGATTGTCAAGAAACCACAAGCTAATAGTTAGACCATAGACCACTCACAGTTCTTCAAGTAATCTTGGGAGCACCGTATCCCTATAATATTGAATGGACGACCATGCCTTTATTCTGAAGTTGTAGACATTAGTCATGTTGTGGTCAAAGCGTTCCATTATGTATTCCGGAATCTTGTTTACAATGCGTACATCGTTCTCTAAGGTCTTGATAAAATATTCCTCATCATATATTTCGCTGAATTTGCTGAACAAGAAAATCCAAAGTTAAATAAATCAGCCTTGAAATAATAATGCATTGTGCAAATCAATACGCAACATGTCTATCAAAGGCAAGCCATAGTAGTCACTAGTCAGCCACAGCACTGCCCCCGGCATAATTTTTAAATGAAGCAACATGCACCTGATAGCACCTAATAGAATCAGAAATTTATTACACACACAAGTCATTAGCTACAAATAGCATCTAATAAACAATGTCATCAGCTTCCAATTTAACAAATGTTTATCCCACCTCAGAAGAAAGGAAACTGTTGACTTGTTTTCTATGGTAGTAACTACATAGGAGCTAATAAACAAATAGCTTTCTTGATCCAATGATTAAAAGGCTAGCAATGACAAAGATCTCCTTATAACTTAATGGTTGTAAGTATCATCAATCCCAGCAATAGTTATAATGTATGAAACTAATAAATAATACTATATAAGACTTGCGTTATTCCTATTGTGACATGCAAAATAACTTCAATTGTAACTTAAATGAATGCTTATTGAGCTTTTATTTCTTTTCTTTTCTGCTTGCTTTTCCTCAAGATATTAAACATAGCTAAAGAAACCTTAATGTGATTCAGAAGGACATAAACAATACAAAAATATTGCATAAATTGAGCAAGTATGAAGAAAAGAAATGCCCAACGGAAAAGATACACCAATATCATAAATATTAAATACACTCCTAACTACTTCTCTTTATTTATTTCACCAAAGTTGAAGCATATATTTAAAAAATTCTATAGCAACAAAGTTCTCATATTCATAAAATAAATTTCTATGTTATTGACATATGCTCGACAACTTAACAAAAGTTTAAGGCATTAGCCTTTTCTTAGCACCTTAACATCAAGCAAGGACAACAGTGTTAAGATTTGTAGTACAAAATAAAATGTGGACAGACCTGGGATCTCTCCAAATGCTGTGAAAATGAAAATTGGGGATTACAAGTGTTGCATTAAGATAGCCAGCCACAGCAACTGCATTGCAAATCTACAATACGTAGATAACAGTAACAACACAAAATGAGTATAAGCATTGTTTACAGAGAGAGCTATTTCTTAGAGAACAATACTTTCACGGGGTCAGCATAGGATTGATTTAAAGAAAGAAAGAAATTAAAGAAGAGGTCAAAGAACCAACTGATGTTCTCTGCTGATTTAGACCACCATTTGCCTCAACATAAATATATCCATTTGACTCAGGTAGGCCTATAAAACATAACAGAAAACCACACATGAAATTGTAAAGAATAAATGAAACAGAAATTTGAATAAAAATTAGTACAAAAATTAAAATCATAGGGCAAGTGAATAATTTGTTAGAAAAATGCAACAATTCTGAATAAGAAAGGGTGTAACAAGAGGAGGTAATAAGAAATTAGCCAAGACAAAGTTCAACAACAGAACACCACAATATTTTAAACTAAGACAAAGTTCAACAACAGCATCTCATCAGAATAATATACAATCTCTCATAAAAAGTTATATGCGATGAGTGTTTGAAAATAGAGTACAGTTGTCATAATAAATTATCTCAACAGCTGGTAAGAGGACAAAGGTAGACGAAGGTAGTGAGCAGAAAATGTAGTAATACTGCAAATAGCAGAGTAACTTTGTAAGATTCTGATAGTGATATCAACACAGAAGGAACAGGAACTCAATTGGAGATGCCGCCACCTCCCAAAGTGGCTTTGAGACTAACCTCAAGCTCAGAAACTGAGGACCTTTGGCATAAAGTGATTTCTATAATTAAAATGTAATGGTAAATGGGATTTCCTTGAAATTTATTTTAAAATCATTCAAAAGTTTCCTACCTCCTGAAGAATTGCTGATGCATGGTCTCCACTGACCACCTTTATAGGAGTGTTTCCATATTGTTGATATCTGCAATTATTTTGTGTATTTAATGTCAACTAGAGAGTAGCAGAAAAGGCATTGACATATAACATTTAGATCATAACATCTTAAGAGAAAAAAGAAACACACGTTTTTTCACAAAAAAAAAACCACCAAAAGGTCAAGGAATAAAGATATAAAAAATAAAAAAAATAAAAAACATCAATTTCCAAAGAAAACTCTCTTCAGAAGATTTAAAAAGTGCAGATATAAGAAAGGAATTAAAGAATTTCTTTAATTGCACGCCAACCATAAGTGGTGAGACCCATAAGAAAAAAAAGCCAAGTTTGCACACTTCCAAAGTAACTCGAAATTTTGATCATTTTCCACAAAATATCCTAAAGTTCAATAGATTTCAGACCAATAACCAATTTTTTTATCCAACTTTCATCAATAGAAGATAGGATTCAGACTTCTGTTCATCTATGTTGGAGAAAACAGCCTCGCCTGAATATTTTCAGGATATATCATCTAACAGAAGCCTAGTTTCTTTTTTCACACTCAAATAACATATCCTTTACAACTCCACCCAAGCTGTCGATAACGTGATGCAGTCATTTCATACTTTCTAGTCAAGTGATAAGCTTACAGCAGATGGTTGTTTGAAATCAAAATTTGCCCTGGCTAAATTAAAATTCCAGGATCAGAAGTATGTAAGAAATAGAGTTATCAACTTTCTAATTTCAAGAAAGTCCCTCATTGGAAATCACACTTGGGAGTTTTTAGCCCCGGATAGAAAGATGACAAAACCAAAACAGAGAACACATTTCTTTCCCATAATTTCAAGAAAATACCCTAAACAAAACAAAAGAATTCAATTCTTGTGCATCAGTCATTGCCAGGGCAAGTGCAAAATACCGCATTCGTTAAGCATGCAATCTCCAATAAAAGACCAACTATATATGATTCCAAACTAAGAACAGTAGATCAAGAAAAGATAGCACAGCCATCGGAGAAGAAGCTCAAGAAAGCCAAATCAACCAATCCCAAGAAACAAATCAAATTTAAATCTGAAATCTCGCAAATTCTTCTACCCACTACTCAGAAATGGAGAGAAGCGACAACACCCACGTAGCGATTCCGATGAATTCGTTAAAATTGGGCAAACGCAAATCAACCCCACACCCAAGAAACCAAATACAGAGAGAGAAATACGAACCGCATCAGCGGAAGAGTTGTCAGCATCCATCTCGGGACGAAGCTTGGCAAGGAGTTGGGGACTTCGATAAACAGAGCCAGGAGCAGGGCGGTGCTTGATGACTGGAACGACATCGAAGGAGACAGTGCCCATATAAAGAAGCATACCGGAGATGTAGATAAGAGGGGCGAAAAGGAAGATCCCTTGGCGACGGAGTAGAACGGAGAGGATGAGCCAAGCGAGGCGCTGGGGAAAGGTCCGCCCCGGTTGCTGAACTGGAGTGAACCGGCCGCCCTTGGACCGAGAGTGCCGCAGCCGAGGGGAGCGGAGAGGCGACGGCGGCGGTGACGGGGTAGAGTGGCCACTGCTCGGCAGCCGATTATATGGGTGCATTTGGTACCCCCCCCAATTTCCACTAATCTACATCACATCGATCAAAAATTGGGAAGTCCCACGACTTAAACAAACAGATTTCTCTGCGAAAAAGGGCAATACAGAGAGAAAGAGAGAGACCCTTTTGTTCTTGATTCGAGAAGAAACACGTGCTGTGATGGAGGATGTTTGAAGGGAAGAACAAGGACGAGGGACGGCGAAATGGAAGAGCTTCGTATTCTCAGAAGAGCTATTTTGGGTTTTCGAAGAAAAGGATTTTGGTTTTTGGTTCCAATTTCCAAAGGGAAGAGAATTACAATTACTTGTTGTCTAAATCTCCTTTTGCTTTCTGTTTCTTCTGCTGCTGTTTTTCTCAATTAAAAATCCTTCCCTTTTCCCATTATCATTAAATTTTCTAATCCACTTTCTTAACAAAGTGTGTTATGTTTAACCCTTTTTTTCTTCTTTCTTCTTTCTTCTTCTTTTTCTTTCCATGGAAGAACATTTGACAATCTATGATATCATCGCTTCTTGTTTGTTCTTTTGAGATTTTTGTTATTTTTAATATTATATAAATATAATTCCAAAAAGAATTCTCCAAACTAGATTATTACAAGATGGATCTTGTTCTTTTGATCAAACAAAAATTAAGACTTAATTTTCTTTGTTTATTACAATAAAAAAAATTATATGTGTACACCAAACTTAATAGTTTTATAGTTAGTTGATGTATGATCTCAAAAAATTCATTGACTTTTCTTTTTAAAAGATCCAACATTGTAAAGAACAATACAATTAAAAATTTTAGAATAAAATATAGTTTTGATCAGAGAGGTATCTTAACCACTTGAGCTATATTCGGTTTGGCTTGATAGGTTAAAAATGCTAAAATTTGAGTAAGAAATTAATTAATTTAAAAATAAAATGCATGATATATTTTATTGTTAATTAAAACATCCATATGTATAATTAGTAGTTTATAAGACCAAGATGGTAACTTGAATGGTATCATGTATATTTGAAATTCGTATAATTTTAATTTTAATATTTTTTATAATACAATTTTAATATTTATTTTTAAAAAATATCAATACTTTTCATTTTTTTTTAAATATAGCATAAATTTTATATTTTTTTCAATATGTTTTTCGTTACATTTAGTTAGAATTTAAGTTATACTATTTTTATAAAATTTTAAAGTTCTTATTATATTTGAAAATATATATTTATTTTATGTCATTTATGAAAATTAGTGGATGAGAAAGTGTTAAATAAAATTAAAGCATGTTTAATAATTAAAAGAAAACTAGTTAAATAGGTAAGAAGATTAAATAACTATACATTTTTAAGCATTAAAAATAAAATATATATATATATATATATATTATAACAACAGGAAAATGATTTTTTCCTGTACCCACCCCTCTAATATTCTTTTTTAAAAAAAAGGTCATGTCATTATTTTCTAAGATTTTAATGGAAAGTATTAAGACATTTTTCCATGAATAGCAAAATTGTATATTTGAACTTTCAAATATAGTATTAAATATATAACTCAAAATTTAAAGACTGAGATATGATATAGTTTTAAAAATTTTATAAATTTACAATATGTTTAAAATCAAAATGATTTTACCAAAAAGATTAAGAATTAAGGTGTTGCGTGACCTGTTTAGTAACATTTTCGTTTCCAATTTTATTACGAAATCTAAACAACCATTTAGATTTGTTATTTTTCATATTCTAAAAAACATTTTAAAATTGTACAGAAATTTTAAAAACAGCATAAATTGTTTCTTGTTTCGGATTTGTTCAATGTAAACAAAAATGTTATTTTACTATTTTTGCAATTATAGGTGTTAGGGCTACGCAATTCTATTTTTATTAATTAAAAAAGAGGATATATTCATATCCTAATTCCATAATGCGGAAAGATTAGGAAATTTTATTTAAAATTAAAATGAATATAATCCAAAAGGAAAGAATTATAAAATTGAGAGAATTTAAATTAGAAATAAAGTAAGATTTTGGTACAATGAAAGACCAGGTCATCGTGGTTGCAATTTTATTTAATTTACTAATTTATATTATATATATATATATAAATTATAATTTTGGGGGTTGGGGGAGGGGCACGGGGACATGTACCTTAATGGAAGGGCGTAGGGTACCCCATGCTTACCCTATTAAAGAGATGCCTTTCTGTTGGGATGTCTATGATCTTATTAATTCCTTTGGAGCACTTTTTTTCTTTGTCTTAGGAAATAGACATTAAAAGAATTAAAGTACAACTCGATTGAACTTAAATTTTCAAGCCAATATGGGAAAGAGTTGTTCTACTCCTTCTAGGTGATTTTAATTTTTTGAATCACGATAACAATTTAGGCCTTTTAATATTGCCAAAGATTCAAGAAACTTAATTGAAAGTCACAAAGCAAGATTATCATAGTAGAACAAGGGATTGGACTAGTTAACCAGAGAGTCACAAAGCAAAGCATGAACAAACTACATCAACCGAGAATGGTCGATTCAAATTGTTTGAGCTCGATTTTAATTGGATTTTTATCATTTGAGAGGTATCAATTTAGTTATTATCTTTTGAGTTAAATTTCCATTCGGAATCGTTTCAAAATTGATTTTGGTCAAATTTCACCACTTAGTCTTTGTTTTAATTAATTATTACCATATATAATTTGTTAGGTGTTTTTTTTTTTTATTACATGACAATAAGCTAATATTTATATTTGGGAGCTATAGAGTGTTGTTAAAAAATAGGGAGAAAATTGATGGATAAAAAAGATTTATGGATGATTTGTGAAGTTTCACCTGGACTGTTAGAATACGAATTCAAACATTTAAAATCATATGAAAAAAAAAATTGAAATGAAACTCACACTTATAAGTATAAAAAATAGTTCCTACCCATCTGAGCATAATTTAGTAGTTAAAGCATCTATACTTTTTCATTGAGCCAGTAGACTTCAATTCTTATTTTTGTATATGTGAAATGATATTAAAAATTTGAAAATAAGTACTAAAAGATGAAAAATATAAATTATAGCAATTAGCAAATGACTCTGCATTGGAATATGGTACCATATCGTTCTTTTGTCAATTTTAAAATTTTGGTTCCTATACTTTTGATTTTTATTAATTTTTGTCTCGTATTTTTAAAACGTTTATTTCGATTCCTGTACTTACAACTTTTGTTCATTTTAATCTCTATAATTTCAGAACTTCTATTTTAGTTGTGTACTTTCAAAAAGTAATTATTTTGATTCTTACGTTTTAAAATTAAGGATAAAAATAATACAAAACCAAAAGTAGTAGATAGAACTTTAAAATTTGTATTCTAAATTCTATTCAAACCCTACATTGTCTTTAATATTTAAAGATATAAGTGGGAGCGAAGAAATGATTTTACATTATTATTATTATACAATAGACCATTTAGAGTAAACTGACACGTGGAAGATGGTGAATTGGAGTTTGGGAGGTACCAAACTTTATAAGAAAATGAGGCACGCCACATTTGTTGGGAAATCCACATGGCAAGCTCGAGAACTTCTCCACATGTTCTTTATTTTTAAAATGCCAATCTCCAATAATTTACTACATCTCTTTCCTCACATTTTCCCCAAACTAATTTTCAAAAAGAGAAAAAAATAATTTAATTAATTGAGGTTACTATTTGCACCAATTATTTCAATAAGGGCTTTGCGTGGTACATTTGGTTATCAATAAAACACATAGAAAACTAATTTTTTAGATAGACAGACATGATGAGATTTGAACTCATTTTCTCTAAATCGTTCTTATTTACCTTGATCCATTTAGATCAATGAGCGACATATGATAGTTGTAAGTTAGAAATACTCAAAGCACCTCTAGTTGAGGGATATGTATATTGGTAAAAGTAAAATATGTTTGATACTGTTGGGAGAATTATAAATAACCTAGGTAATTAGAATAAATGTTGAGAAATGTTAAGGATCCCACATTGATAAAAGAAGGGACCTAACAATGGTTTATAATAGACATGAGCTACTCCTCCCTGTTTCCTCCCGAATACAACAACTTAATTGAAACATTGTATAGCTCAAACCACTGTATAAATAAAGTAGGGAGGATAGAAAATATATTGTAAGTATTATATTTATTTAGATTAACTTTTAGATTTAGAAATTTTATACAAAATTAAGTAATTATAATGTAACCTCTCTTTCAAATACATTTTCTTCCTAATTTGATAACATCTCTCAGAACTCAAAATATTAAATTAAATACACCTCATATTTAATTATTAATAAATATTAAAGGTAAGAACATACACAAATTTAGTTAGTTGTGACGACCTCACATTCATAACAAGGAGGAGAGTGATGAGGACCTCATTTGAAGGAATATAAATTATTGTTGTTCCTAGGCTTTTTTTTTTTTTTAACTTTTTTCTCATGGAAATAAAAAGCAAGAAATATCTTAAATGCACTAAGACGATGATTGGCAAATTAAAAAATTGATTTTAAAAAAACTTAAAATCACTTTTTATTGATTTTTAAGGTATCACCTAGATGGCGATTTTAGAAAATTAATTATACTTAA
Organism: Momordica charantia; assembly: GCF_013281855.1. Taxonomy (NCBI): domain Eukaryota; kingdom Viridiplantae; phylum Streptophyta; class Magnoliopsida; order Cucurbitales; family Cucurbitaceae; genus Momordica; species Momordica charantia. The sequence goes on along the minus strand of NW_028275162.1, from coordinate 20,336,188 downwards.
ATATATTTTCTCAAAATCACTTCTTCTATGATCATTCTCAAACACACCCTAAAGATGACTACATCGAAAGATTTACGAAGACTCAACTTATGGAGCTAGGCTTTGAAAATGTCACGAGGATGACATTTTTTAAGGTTAAAAAAAATGTTTAGGATACGGCTAGAGTTTTGGTGTCATGTACGTCTAGTTAAAATAAATTTATTGTGTTTGAAATGATTAGGCATAAATTTTGAAAAATTTATGGAACGAGACCGGCAATAATGTAGCTGCCCCAAATTATTGTTTGGGTGTTCGAAATATGTTTGTAACTTCTCTCTTGTAGAACAATGAAGTGAAACTACTAGTCACACTTTATTTTAGTCTTCTTTACCGAGGGAGAATTTGGTTTTGATTAAGGCTACCTTCATTATATATTTGAAATGCCAATATGAGCATAGTTCAATGGTAATTGGTATGTATTCAGTTTCTGGAGATCGGAGGTTGAACCTCACAAATCCCCAAATTATTATACTAAAAAAAATTATATATTTGAGATTTCTTCTAATTCTAACTAATTATGTAAAGTTATATTTGGATCCTTGAAACTATCATCAAATAGGAATCTTCTCCATTTCTAATTGATGTGAGGCAGACCACTGAAACTATCATCAAATAGTCATTCATTTCGATATAAATCATAGGGTGAAATGACAAATATTGACAACTTTTTGTCACACTCTTAATAATGAGTTGTTCTACTATCCCTATAATAAGGCACTAAAATCATTTATATATTGAATAGAAGCGAGTCATCAAGCGACATATATATCCAAATGATGATTATCTAACTTGCTTTATTTATTTACATAAAATTAAAACATCACTATTCATGTCGTTGAAATTGAAAAAAGAAAAAAAAAGGTAGATTTGTTGGGTTTGTAAAGAGTGCAAACAAAGTCTCATATTGGTTAGGGAAATGGGTGATCCATGATATATAAGGGAGGACAAATAGATGATATTAATTTAGTTCAATGACGTATCCTTTTAGATTTATAAATTAATCCAGAAAATATTCTTATTTACTTTTAATTTAAGTTTTAAGTCGAAATATTTTTTTGTGCGTGCAGAAATACACCATCCTTTTGTATACCTCTTTGAATCCAATTTTTAAAATTGGATTGCTAAATTTTATATAAAAAAAAAGAACAGAAATTCTTAATGAAATTAAGATTATTGTGTATATCAAATTAAAAGGAGTAACTGATCAATAATAATTTATAAATAAAGGAGGTTAAGAAGATTTAATTTTATGGTAAAAAATTCATTCAGCTCAGTTATTTCGCAAGAAGAAAACAAAGAAAATGCAGGATCCCTTGAATTTCAAGTATTCAGTTTCACCCCTGGGAGATATAGATTATAGTATTTGGTTACTGCTTTGTTTGAAGTGTCAAACAAATAATAAAAACATTCATTTGTTATTGTTGGGGACATAAGAGATACAATAACGAAATTAATATTGAAATGGACAACATTTGGAGGGTGAAATTTCCCTTTTACCCTCTTAGTTATTGCTTTGTTACATCAAGCTGATCTCAAGGCATTGTTGTAATATTCACAAAATTGTACTGAAAATAGAAATGACATTAATGATTCATTAATTAATATTTAACATTCCTTTCCCACGTGACAACAAATAATGGATGTACACGTGTTAATCCGTAATTGATGGTGACGGAGGTTCGGTGATAGACGACTTTGTAGATTAGAATAAATATGGTGTAAACATTATAAAACGTTATCTAAAATTTCCCATCTCATCCTAGTAATACGAAAGCTATTATACTTAAAAAAAAAAGAGCAAAAGCTAAATTAACTTATTTAGATTGAATTTAGTAAGTAATTTGTTAAAAGTTCGATCTATAATTTGATTCCATATAGTTCTATCTTTAATATCTTTTAAGTATTTTCAAAAGAGTTAGAGTCAATAACAAGAAGAGTTGTCTGCTTCCCTCCTCTCTTCCTCTCCGTGAAGGGTGTGTGGGTGTTTTCCCCTACCTTATTCCTATTCTTCTGTGGATGTAAGTAGCATGAATCAAAGTATAATAGAGACCTCTCTTGCTAAAGTAGAAGTGAGTTGATTTCTAGTGATGGTGGATGGTAGTCGAGTGTTACTTAAATTTTTAATGAAAATTTTAATGAAAGTATAAAATATGATTTCAAACTATGTACAATTTGAAAAAATAAAAAAATGATTTTATACTTCCATCATGGATTGAGGAGTATTTAAAAAGTATACAATTAAATATTTTAATTAAGTCATTATTTTGTTAGAAGAATGTGTTGGAGACTCATAAATTAAAAATCAAATAAGACTTATTTTAGAAGAAACAACCCAATTGTATCTATTGTGAATCTTCTCCAGTTGTATCTATTGTGAATCTTTTTGAACAAAGAATTTAAAAGATGAGAATTAGAACCTTCAACTTCAAGTTATACCACAAAATTTTTTAAACAGATTATTTTGGAATCATATGAATTATATTTCAAGGATGATAGGTGGGTGATGCAAGATAGAAATGCACTCGTTCCAATTTCAAGGTCAGAAAATCCCAATTCGAAGATAAGGTTTCCCATGGAGAAAAACTATGGTTAATTATTTTATTTAAAAACAAACAATGTATATTTAAATTTAGTAATTTATATTATTTATTATTTAAACAATTTCCCATTCCACATGGGGAATTGGGGATTGAGTGGAGATTTGGAGAGTTTGAAATATAGACAAGTAACAGGATCTGGCAAGGTGAGTGCCACATGACTAATACACCACAAACTTTGCCAAACATATTCTCACATCATGTCATACAAACATTTCTGCTTCACACAATTTTGTGGTCGATATGATCATAATTAGATTTAACACTTGACTCAATGGCCCACTTCACCAACTAATTTTAATCTCGGGCGTTTTATGAACAATGAGCAAGTGATTAACTTCAGGCTCAATCTTCCTACCATTATTTGATAACAAATCAGTTTCTCAACTCTGTGTTCTTCCTGATATACATATAGTATTGTACTAAAAAATAAACACACACACATATTACTTTCTAAGTTTTCAATATACATCCCCACCTTTTGGTCGGAAATATACGTCTCCAACTAGTTGAGCTAAAGAGAAGTGTATTCTATAGGCAAGTAGTTTATGTAGAATAAAGACCCACCCAACAGTTCTCAAACTCGAATTTTGAGGTTGGCCCATAAAATGGCGTCAAAGGGTCATTATCTCATTGTCCATCTTAATGAACATAACTTGGGCAAATCCTCTCACAGCTTTAATCACACCATTCCATATCTAACCATGTCTTATTTTCTGTAGTGCAAGGTCATTTGGCTTTCCCCAAAAGTCATACAAAATAGCACTAAGCTATAGTTCTCCATTTCTTGTCACAATATCAAGAAAGATGCTGAATGAAGATTAACAATGGCAACAGAAGTGGCAAAGAGAAACTGAAAATTGGTTCCATTAAGATTTAACTAAATGGAAACTAACCATAAATTGACGACATTCTTCATTCTTGCATATGCAGTAAGAAGCTAAAGCATGAAGCATCAACCAACTCAAAGAACCAGAATGAGCTCTTGCAAAAGCACGATCAGATCACCGTTGAATTAGACCAATCAATCATGCAGAGTTCCCAAAATGTCTTCGTCTCTAAACAAATGGAATCTGCAGAGAAATCACACCAAAGAAAACCAAACAAAAACATGAGATTTAAATCCTATTGTAGTCCTAAAACTACCCCATCTGTCTTTTTTCGTCTTTAAATTATCACATATTTTATTTTAATTCCTTAACTTTGTTTTAGTTCCGGTTTTAATCTCTCAAAATTTGTTTTAAATGTGTAGTTAACAATAGTTTAAATCCATCTAGAATTGCAAAATGTGACCTCAAACACTCATTCATATCAACACCTATTAATAAAGTAATGAACCAAAGATGAAAATAAAACAAGCATAAGAAATGAAATCAGATAAGAGACAATTATATCTGGTAACACAGAAGAAAACGAAGCTAAAATTGTTAGGAGCATACTCTTTCTCCCCAAGCTTAACCGGCGTGCCTCCGTAATCAGGCAAAAGAACGGTGTCACCTTCTTTCACAGAGACCGGAACCAGATTCCCGCTTCTATCTCGTGCACCAGGACCCACCGCAACCACCTTGCCGGAGTTCAACTATCGGATCGAAGCAAACACCGATCAATCACAACCGCAAATGAAATCGAAGCAAAGAAATGGAAATGGAATTAGAGAGAGAGAGAAAGTGGTAAATGCGAATACCTTGGTGGAGCTCTCGGGGAGAAGAATGCCGGCGGTGGTTTTGGAAGGAGGCACGATTTTCTCGATCAAGACACGATTGAGTAATGGAATTAAGCGCTTCGCCATAGGTGTCTGCGTCAATTGATAGCGCAACGTCTGTGGTCGAAGAATTAGGGTTTTGACTTCAGTGCGAGTTTGGGGAAGAACAAATTGGTGTCGGGTTCTGGGTGGGCGTAGAAGGTTCTGGGACATTAGGGTTTTAAGAGTTTTGATGTTCTAGGGTTTTAGACCTTCCCTATAGTGCATTAGCGGCCCATTGGGCCAATTTGGTAGTTTTCTTAAAGGCCCATTGACATGTCCTTGTTTTTTTTTTGATAAATTGTCCATTTTTGTTAATATTTATAAATATAGATTTTGAGATTTGACCTAAGAATTTTTGTCCCAAATTATCCTCAATGAATACTATTTTATGACATTTATTATACATTTTTAAAATATATTTTTTCTAAATGAATTAATTACCATTTAACGTAATAATTTTATTTACTATTAAATGTATATATTTTAATAAATTATTCAACAAATATAAAAAGTTTTAAATTTCATTATTCTTGTTACTTTGGATTTTAATTACCAAAATTCTCCGAACTACTCAGCGTATTTTATTTCTATTTTTCACTAAAAGTTCACAACCTTCACGCAATGGTCGACAGTTTATGTTCTCAATCATTTTGATGACTTTATTTCACTATTTTAACCGCTATTTCTAGTTTTCGAATAACTCATCCATTTTCTGATATGATGAAACCCTAGGAGCAACATAACACATTTTTAAAACCAATAAGGTAAGGGAGATTGAAAACCCACTAACTACAGCTACAATTGGTATCTTTTGTACCAAAACCCAAATCGGCCTCTAAAGACGTTGCAATGAATACATAAAAAAAGAAACTCTAGTTTTTAGTCGAATCTAGACCTTTATTGTATGGATTTGCAGATAATAAATCTGTATATGCTGCATATACTACATTTCTAGTAAGTATATATTGGGTAAATGCATCATATACACTTAGAAATAATATTTCAATTATATTGTTTTATATGAAGTTACTTACAAGGAGTATATCTTCGATATATGTTATGTTTATGCAAGGATATGCACAACAGTGTATTTCCGATTACAGCTCGAACTCGGCCCCCGGACCGATCTGAATACTTGGGCGGACCTGCACAAAAAGGTGAGCACTCCGACGATCAAGTCAGTACAGATCGGACTCTTAGTTTTGTTCGAGGTCAGAAATCATCGTACCTGATCGTGGAGTGAGGTCCTCTACTTATGGGTGGTAGTCCCGCCAATCTCGCGACGGTTACACCCGGTAATCTCGGGACCGTCGGTTACACCCGGTAATCTCGGGACCGTCGGTTACACCCGGTAATTTCGGGATCGTCGGTTACACCCGATAATCACGCCGCTGACAGCAGCTCACATCGGCCCCTACCGAGCTTCTCGGTAGGTCGGACCTTGGCCAGGTTCACCTCGGCCCTCATACTTGGCATCCATCAACGCTAACGGTGGTGATCTCGGCCGTCCGAGCTGGGCATGACTCATAACTCATCTTGGAGAACCAATAGGGGTCCTCCACGTGTCCAGGGTATTCTTTCCCCAAACATTGGCCCCCTCTCTGTCTGGTCCGATCTCGACCTGGCAGAGAAGTTCATTCGACTTGCTTTGGACGCGTGGCGATTTCCTATTCGTGGGAAAATATAACCGTTCCGGTAGATTTATCGTCGGAATATTCAAATATTCCGACGCTTCGGATCTTAGGGAGGATCCTAGCCGCTCGTTTGACTACACGTGTACGGTGGGAAAATTTTTCCGACGAGCTATAAATACCCCCAATCCTTCAGGTCATACCTTACGTTCCCTGAATTCTTGGAGTTCGATCTGAAGGTAGCTCGAACCCTTGGTAGGTCGGTCTCTTCCCTCTTTCTCTTTCGAACGTAGTTGCCATGTCGTCCTCTTTTAGCAGCAACTTAGGATCCGATGAGGATTTGGCTCGTAGGTTAGAGTCTGACTTGGAAGGTCCGAGGCCGAACGCGGGCGTTGTAGTGTCTGGCCATTCTGCCCTGATATTCCACCAGGCGTAGCTGGGCCATTGCTCTTCTTTCTTCCAGCAAGTCGAGGTTGAGGAGCAGCTCTTCCTCATTTGCTGTAGGCTCGTAATGCTCTACTCTGTCAGATGGCATGCCGATCTCAACCGGGACTACAGCTTCGGAGCCGAAGGCTAGGGAGAACGGGGTCTCACCTGTCGATTCTCTTTAGGTGGTCCGGTACGACCATAGAACCTCTGGTAGCTCCTCGGCCCACCTGCCTTTCTTGGAGTCCAGTCTAAGTTTGATGCCTCGCTTGATGATCTTGTTGACTGCCTCCACCTGCCCATTTGCTTGCGGATGTGCGGGGGACGAGCTAAGGTGACTTATGCCAAGCTTGCTGCAAAAGTCTTTGAACTTGGCGTTGTCAAACTGCCTCCCATTGTCCGTCACAATGGCCTGCGGTATACCAAAGCGACATATGATATTTGTCCATACGAAGGACGTGACTCTGGATTCCGTTATGTGGGAGAGCGCCTCGGCCTCGGCCCACTTTGTGAAGTAATCCACAGCAACCACAGTGAACTTGGTCTGGCCCTTGCCCAAAGGGAAATGACCAATGATATCCACCCCCCACTGCGCGAATGGCCACGGGGCCGAGATGGGGGTGAGCAGCTCGGGAGGTTGGTGGATTATGGTTCCGTAGCGTTGGCAATTGTCGCAAGTTCTAACGAATTTCTTGGCATCCTGGCTGAGGGTCGGCCAATAATATCCTTGTCGGATCACTTTGGCTGACAGCGACCGGGCGCCTGAGTGATTGCCGCACACTCCTTTGTGGATTTCTCTGAGGACGTACATGCCCTCTTCAGGGGTTAGGCATCTCAATAAAGGCAGGGAAAAGCCGCGTCGGTACAACACTCCACCTCGGACCACGAACCGAGCTGCTCGCCTTGCCAACTTTCTGCGCTCCTTGGGGTCTTGTGGTGAGTTGCCCCTAATGAAGTCCGCAATCGGGTCCATCCATGAGGACTCTGGAGCGCCGATCTCCATCAGATCTGGTTCTGAGATCGAGGGATTATCTAAGATCTCGACGGGGACCGACCTGGCCAGGTCGGTCTCGTACGCCGATGCTAACTTGGCTAAGGCGTCAGCATTAGAATTTTCTGCTCGGGGAACCCGGCGTACTTCGTAAGTTCGAAATTGGGCGAGGTACGATCTAACCTTACCCAAATACCTCTCCATTCGAGAGTCTTTGGCTTGGTACTCTTCCTTGATCTGGTTCACAACCAGCTGGGAGTCGCTGAAGACCTTAACACAAGAGGCCCCCAATGCTCTAGCGATCCGCAGGCCGACAATAAATGTTTCATACTCAGCCTCGTTGTTAGAAGTCCGGAAGCCGAACTGCAAGGCATACTCAAATCGCTCGCCTCCTGGTCCGAGCAAGAGGACCCCGGCCCCGCACCCCTTCTCATTGGAGGATCCGTCGACATAGACTGTCCACGGTAGGTCGGACTCGCTCAGCTCGGAAGCTGGTGTGAGCTCGGTTATAAAATCTGCCACTGCTTGTCCTTTCAACGCAGTTCTGGGTTCGAACTGGATGTCGTACTCACTTAACTCCATTGCCCACTTCATCAGGCGTCCAGAAGCTTCTGGCTTATGGAAGATGTTTTTTAGAGGCAGGTTAGTGAGCACTACCACAGTATGGGCTTGGAAGTATGGTCTAAGCCGCCGGGCCGAGGTGACTAGAGCAAGAGCCAACTTTTCCATTTGAGGGTATCTGGTCTCGGCTTCGGTCATAGCCTTGCTTGTGTAGTAGACCGGGTTTTGCCGCGCTTCCTCTTGCCTAATTAGGGCCGAGCTGACGGCGCTGTCAGACACTGCCAAGTACAACTGGAGCTTGTCCCCCGGTATGGGCTTGGCGAGCAAAGGTGCCGAGCCGAGGTAGCTTTTCAACTGCTGAAATGCTTGCTCGCACTCCGTTGTCCATTCAAACGGCCCTTTCCTCCGTAGGACTTTGAAGAAAGGAAGACACTTATCTGTCGATCTGGAAACAAACCGGTTCAGGGCCGCAATCCTGCCATTGAGGCACTGAAGCTGTTTCAGCGTCTTAGGTGCCTCCATCTCGAGCATGGCTTTAATCTTTTCGGGGTGGGCCTCGATTCCCCGGTTGTTCACCATGAAGCCAAGGAATTTTCCCGAAGAGACTCCAAAGGCACATTTAGCTAGGTTGAGCTTCATTTGATATGTCCTCAGAACCTCGAAGGCTTCGGTCAGATCGGAGAGATGCGACTTAGACTGCTTACTCTTGACAAGCATGTCGTCCACATACACTTCCATATTCCGACCGATCTGCTTGGCGAACATTTTGTTCACCATTCTCTGGTAGGTCGCTCCTGCGTTCTTTAAACCGAAGGGCATGACATTGTAACAGTACAGACCTTGGTCTGTTATGAATGCGGTATGACCTTGATCTGGGACATGCATCTTGATTTGGTTGTACCCAAAGTAGGCGTCCATGAAGGTGAGTAGTTCGTGCCCGGCTGTGGCGTCCACGAGCTGATCAATCCTCGGCAGTGGGAAGCAATCTTTTGGGCATGCCTTATTTAAGTTCGTAAAATCTACGCACATTCTCCACTTTCCGTTAGATTTTTTAACTAATACAACATTGGAGAGCCACTCGGGATACGAAATTTCTCTTATGTATTTAGCTTTCAAAAGTTTGCTAACTTCCTCAACAATTACATCACTCCGCTCCTTGTTTATAGGTCTTCTTTTTTGCTTTACAGGTCGGAATGACGGATCTATGCTGAGGCGATGCGTCATAATCTTCGGGTCAATGACAGGCATGTCCTCATGGGACCACGCAAAGACATCCGAGTTGGACATGAGGAAGTGGATTAGCTCCTCTCTGTCGGTGGCCCCCAGCTTGGTTCCTATGCTCACTTGCTTCTCGGGACTAAGCAGAGGAACAAGCTCGAGCTCCTCAGTGGGTGCGGCAAACTCCCTCCTCGGCAGGTCGGCCTCGAACTCGAGCGTCCCATCCCTACTGGTGAGAGTTTCAAGGGCGCAGACCGATGTACCTTTGAGTGCGGAGGCATAGCACTCCCTTGAAGCGGTCTGTTCTCCTCGGACCGTGCCCACGCCATTGGGGGTGGAATACTTCAAAACTTGATGAAGTGTCGAGGGAATGGCCCGAAATGAATGGATGATGGGCCTTCTAAAGATGGCGTTATAGGCCGATCTCCCGTCAATCACCACGAACTCGGCCATTTGGGTGACCCGAGTTTGGTCCTGCCCAAGCGTGACCGGCAAGTCGATGCAACCCTCTGGGACGACTGATTCTCCGGAGAACCCAACCAGCGGTGTTGGGCTTTTCTTCAATTGCGACCTCGTCCATCCCAGGGCGAGGTAGGTCGGTAAGGATAGGATGTTAGCAGACGCGCCTCCGTCTACCAGCACCCTCCTGACCACCACATGATCAATCAAGGGAGCGATCACAAGTGCATCATTGTGGGGCAGGTGAACCTCCTCCAAGTCTGCACCGTCGAAGGTGATTGAGCAGGTCGGCCTCTGCTCCCTGATGATACACACCTCGCGCCTGGCTGCACAAGCTAACTTCTTTCTTTTATGTCCGGACTGACCCCCGCTTGGTCCTCCGAAAATGGTATTGATGACCGCAGGTCGGTCAGTGCGCCGGGGCGGCGTCCTTGAACGCTTCCGCTCTTCCTTTTTTTCTGCCGAGCTGGTCCTGGGTTTTCCCACAAATTTCTTGAAGTAGCCATCCTGAATTAGATCTTCAATTTGACGCTTCAACTCCCAGCAGTCCGACGTGTTATGGCCGTGCTCCCGATCGAAGCGGCAATATTTGTCCTTGCTGCGTCTCTCCGGGGCTCTCCGAAGCTTCTCAGGACGTTTGAGTAGTTTTTCCATTCCAGACTCCTCGATGTTCGTTAGGATCTCGGAAATTGGAATCGTGGTCGGGGTGAAGCGTTCGTAAGGTCGGCTCCTGGTAGGTCCGTTCTCCGCCCTCCGATACTCAGCCCGGCCGCTGGAAAAGGATCCCTTGTCCTTGGACTTGGGATCTGTCTTTTCTATATCTTTTCCACTTCTGCCTCGGCCGATTTTTCGTTCTGGTCGGCCGGTTTTGGTTCGAAGGAGCTCCTGTCCATCGATGACTTTCTTCGCTTTCTGAAGCACCTCGGCGAAGGTTGCCGGGGCCTCCTCTCCGAGTTTCACCGTGAGGGCCTCGTCGGCTAGACCGGTGAGAAAATAGCACATGGTCGAGTCGTCGGAGCAGTGTGCGACCTTCAACTGCTCCTCCTGGAATCTGGTGACATATTCTCGCAGCGTCTCACCCTCCTTCTGTCTGATGGTGGCGAGATGGGTCGCTGTCTTTTTGTCATAATGCCGAGAAGAGAACTGGGCGAGGAACTCCCTTCTCAGCTGAGAGTAGGTCGAGATCGACCTGGCTGGCAGTCTCCGATACCACAATCGCGCGCTGCCAGTAAGCGCGATCTGAAAGGCGCGGCATTTGATTGCGTCTGATGCCGCTTGGAAGTCCATGAGGCCTTCAAAGACCTCAACATAATCCTTGGGGTCTTTCGACCCATCATAAGGTTTCACAGTAGGAGCTTTGAACTTCGGAGGGATTGGTGCTTCCAAAACGTCCGAGGTGAAGGGCGATTCTCCCAAGTCGCCATCGTTCAGTGGACCTTCTTTCTGCTCACATTTAGCCTTTAAGGCCTCCACCTGAGCGTCGAGCTGGCCCCTCAGCTGGTCGAACTCCTCCCTGGTAATCATTCCTGCAGGAGTTACTGGGTTACGAGAGGATTCAGCCTGCTGGTTGGAGCTCCGGTGTGAGCAGGATGGTGACTGTCCTTTTCGGAGGGATGAGTCTCTCTTTCTGTTGAGGTGCTCACGAAGGTCTCCTCTCTGGCGAGTGTGCCCCTCGCTCTCGTTGTCCTCGGGATGTTCCTCCTCGGCTGGGCCGAGGTGGGAACCCCTTTGCTCCCGTATGTCAACGCGCGTCACTCGATTTTCAGATCGGGACCCTGCGCCTGCGGCTAGTATCATTTCGTTATACATTTCCTCCATGGACCGCATTTGCGTGCACATTGCCTCCATTTCTCTCTGGAGTGCATCAAAGTCCTCACTCGCTGGAGCCGGGGCTGGACCCCGGGCGCCCTTCTTAGAGGTCCCACCTCGGCCACGGGTGGCCTTGGATGTCCTCGGGTGCGCAGGTGGTAGAACATGAGCGGTGATTCGTGCCGACCTGCGGAGGGGTTCTGTTGCCGGGCCGCTGTGGCCTTGCCCTTCTACCACCGCCGCTCCGACCTCCCTCTGGTGGGCATCGCTGGCGGTTAGAGTCCTCCGATCCGCCGTATTGGTCGAGTTTGCTGGTTGAACCATTTTCGCTTGCGTATTGGTTTAAAAGGATTGGGATGACTTAGATTGTCGTTCCCACAGACGGCGCCAAATGTTTATGCAAGGATATGCACAACAGTGTATTTCCGATTACAGCTCGAACTCGGCCCCCGGACCGATCTGAATACTTGGGCGGACCTGCACAAAAAGGTGAGCACTCCGACGATCAAGTCAGTACAGGTCGGACTCTTAGTTTTGTTCGAGGTCAGAAATCATCGTACCTGATCGTGGAGTGAGGTCCTCTACTTATGAGTGGTAGTCCCGCCAATCTCGCGACGGTTACACCCGGTAATCTCGGGACCGTCGGTTACACCCGATAATCTCGGGACCGTCGGTTACACCCGATAATCACGCCGCTGACAGCAGCTCACATCGGCCCCTACCGAGCTTCTCGGTAGGTCGGACCTTGGCCAGGTTCACCTCGGCCCTCATACTTGGCATCGATCAACGCTAACGGTGGTGATCTCGGCCGTCCGAGCTGGGCATGACTCATAAGTCATCTTGGAGAACCAATAGGGGTCCTCCACGTGTCCAGGGTATTCTTTCCCCAAACATGTTACATAAACTTTGTACTATTAAATCATACTTCAATATTGTTTTGTGGAAAACTTATGGGTGTTTGGTTCATTGTTTTGCCATGATTTATTAAGTCTGGGTTTGTTAAGTGTGTTTGGTTGGTGTTAAGTCTGAGTCTGTTAAGTTTGCGTTTTGTATTTTGTTAAACTGATTTTATTAAACTTGTGTTCGGTTAGTTGAGTTTTAATTTTCTTTCAAAAAAATATAATTTATAAACTAATTAAAATAATTTAAATGTAATTTAAATTATTTTACAAAAGTCAATTTGGAAATAATATTTTAAGGAATATACTTGAGGTATTGGAAATATTATTTTAAGCCACCCAAGGTGGATTCAAATCACATGGAACGCAACTCCACAAAGCAATAACTCATTGCGTATGCAACGGGTCTGGGGATAGTATGCATACCCCAGGGGCACAAAGACTAAAGGGTCGCCGACTCCTCAGTTATAAAATATATATATATATATATATATATATATATATATATAATATTTTTAATACATTTGTCCATTCAATTTTTTTCCAATAATTAATTTTTAAAATAAATATTCAATTACCTATGAAAATACTTTTCAAATATTTATCAAATCTAAACAAGAGTATACAAATTCATTCAACATAAATTTGATCGTAGAGAAAATTTTATCAAACAATTTATTTAATTTTTTACTATTTACTTATCTTAAGTAAATTTGATTACTTAATTATTCTCAAAAAATTGATTATTTAATTATCATCTCCATTTCTATTAAATTTTACTTATTTTTATTTAACAATTATATTTTATTACCAATTTAAAACCTTTTAATTAATAATACTTGCTTAAAAACTATTAACTTGATATACAATTAAAATAAATAATTATACAAAATTATAATGTCTTTTACAAATGTGATATAGTGATAATAAAAAGTAAATAAAATGATAGAAACAAAATGAACCACTATATAAAATGAAAAAAAAAAAGCTAGAAATAGATACCAAGAACAAAAAAAAAAGATTTTTCTTGGATCATTTGAAAAAAACTAGAGGAAAAATTGTCGAAATTAATTTTAATTAAATTGATTTCATGATTTATAATTAATGAAATATATCTAATTAAAAAAATTAATGTATTTTAGAAGAGAGAATAAAGATAAAATATACATTGTAGCAATTTGGAGAGTAGAGATAAATTATTGTAGTATTTAGTGTAGCAAATCTGGAGTGGAATAGTATTTACTGTAGCAAACTAGGGTTTATAAAACTGTGAAAAAAAAATGAGTTTGTCTTAACAAACCCTACTCCCCATTTTGAAAACGAGGAACCAAACACCTTTTAAATATTTAATTAATTATCTTAAATTCTAAATTTACATTCACCATTATAAACTAGACAGATGGATAATATTATTCATATGTTATACGGAGAAAGAAGACATAATTTGAAAATTGAAGACTTTAAATGATAGTATCGTTTGACTGTATCTTACCAATCATATGATAGAATTTTAGGTCGAAGTTCAGCATAGTGGTTTTAGCCAAAATCAAAACAATATCGGGCACTCGTAGAGAAATGAAAAATATTATACCTGAAATTGAAATTTAAAAATTGATTAAAATTGAGAAATATGAATTTGAACCAAATTACAATATCTAAAAAATAAAAGGGATCCAATAATAAGATGGATTTAAATTTGAAATAAAGAGGAGTTCCCTTTCCTATTAGAACTAAGAAATCACACTCCATATTCCTTTAAATACATCCATTATTTCACCTTTCAATAACACTCAAATTAAATACTTACTTTTCTCCGATCTCCCTCTACACTCTGACTCCGCCGTCGGCTTCCACACCCGCTGCAGCCACCGCCACAAGCCAGCTGCCTTCTTCTTTTCTTTCAGTTTCCTCGGTCGAATATGGGTATACTTTATCTCCTGGGTTTCCATTATTATTTTTATTACTTTTTTTTATTTAATATTCCATTTGTAGTGGTTCTATTGTGTGTTTTTGGGTTAAACGAAAATTTATTTCTGATCTTTGGGGTTTCATTTTGCAGACATGATGCCATTAGGTCCCACCGTTTGTGTTTCATTAGGGACTTGGACTCGAGTTATGCTTTTGGGTGAAGGATCTCAGGGCAAAGTGTTCTTAGCTAAGCCAACCATGGGACCTATTTACTATGTTGCTGTCAAAGCCGCTTTCATAACAAAATCTTCTTCTCTCATCATCGAAAAAGATATTCTACAACACTTTGTCGGATGCTCAGAAATTATTCAATGTATTGGAGATGAGATAACCCTCGAAGAGTCTTCTCTTTGTTACAATCTGATATTGGAATACGCTGCTGGAGGTACCTTAGAGAACTTGATCAAAAAACAAAAGATGTTGCCAGAAAACGAGGTGAAGGAATATCTTAAAATGATATTGAGAGGGTTGTCTTGTATTCATGATAAAGGGTTTGTGCATGGCGATCTTAAACCAACTAACATTCTTGCATTCCCTCAAAGTGATGGTAAGATGAAGTTAAAGATAGCTGATTTTGGACTTTCCAAGAGATGTGTCCACCAAGATCATGAAGTGGTACTAGATACTGTTACACCAACTTCCAAGCCGAAGTTTAAAGGAACGCCCATATACATGTCACCAGAATCAGTTGCTTTTGGTAGTATTAGCCCTCCATGTGATATTTGGTCTTTGGGTTGTATTCTAGTTGAAATGATTACAGGAAAGGAAGTATGGGAGAGTTGCGAAACTAGTGGTCAGTTCATTAAAAAGCTCGTATATGAGATGGAATTACCAGCTGATATACCAGAAGAATTATCTAGAGAAGGAAGAGATTTTCTTGCAAGCTGCTTTGATCATGACCCTAAACGAAGATGGACGGCTCATATGTTACTCCAACATCCTTATCTTACACAAGAAAATTAATTTACCTTATCAACTTAATTTTCAACCTTTGATGATTGTCTAGAGTTTAATGCTCTAAATTTAGGTGACGGTGCTTTTTTATATTCATGGTTTAAACATGTAATCAAGTTTCTAAATATCCAATATCAAAGTAATGACTAAATTTAAGTTTTTGGATACAACTTGTACGTTTAAATTAATTAGTGACGAATACTGTTTAAATTTAAAGTATAATCGCAAAGTTTGGATCACAATCAACATAATTGACATATTTTTTTTTTCGGTAATATGTGACAGTGAACTTTGCTGGACCTTAACTGAAGAATCATTTTCTTGATAATTTATTTAGATTGATTTATTATTTCTTTAAGATTTTTTCTAAATAAAATTGAGCTATTTTACCTCTATGCTACTCGCTCAAAGTAGCTCACTAATTTTTTTAATTTAATATTATTACATTTTATAATAAAATATAAAAAATATCGGAATCTCCCATTTTTTTCAACAGTGACTGCAAATATTTTTAAATATTTAAGGTTCATATCACTCTGTGAGTGCTGAAAAAAAAGATTAATTTTGTCAAACTTATTATTTTATAACCCAATAATATTCTATTTGATGATTTATGTTTTAGTAAATATTATATTCATAAATTTTTATTTTTATTTAGATATGATATTTAAACAGATATAATATTTGGATCCAAATAAATCCAAATGACTTTAATTATAGTGGAAAAATGAAGGTATCGACCTTTTTATTTGATAATAATAATAAAAATGAGACCAAATATTCATCTGCCATTTTTAATAAACAAATATATAGATTTATGTAAATATAGAGCTTGTAGCTAAGAAAAATTTAAATACATCATATAATTGATAAATGTATGGAATGTAAAAGACTTGAATATGATAGATTTTGTCATTTCTTTGAAGATCTTGCATTTAATTATAATTAATTACAAAATATCAAATTATAAAGAGTTTTAATTATAACTTTTCAATTCGCTGCCCTATAAAGATAAGTCTTTTTCCACAATTTTTCTCATCTAACTACTTGAAGCTCCATTTGTTCTCTGTATTAGTCTCCCATTTTTCATTTTATTGAAGTCAAATATTAATATTTGTCTAACAATTATCAAGTGAGAGGTAAATCAATTTTTTCTCATACTATTGTTATTTTTTCCTTATTTTGATTTTTTTAAAACTATTGTTATTTTCTTCTTATTTGGATTCTTTTAATTATTTTAAAATACTTGCGTATTCATTGGATTTGCCACTAAGTTCAATTTTATAAGAAAATTAGAGTGTTTATTTTAGTGTTTATTGTCCCTTTTTTGATAATTAGGAGTTGGAATTTTGCT
The DNA here is from genome assembly GCF_013281855.1 of Momordica charantia. NCBI lineage: Eukaryota > Viridiplantae > Streptophyta > Magnoliopsida > Cucurbitales > Cucurbitaceae > Momordica > Momordica charantia. The sequence goes on along the minus strand of NW_028275162.1, from coordinate 20,319,538 downwards.
CCCTCGACAAAATTAGAGTTTTTAATTAAATTATAATATTCTATTTCGTAAATTTAAGTTTGTTAAGTTATTATTTGTGTTACACTGCTTTTAATAAGTTATTTTATGAGAACGTAATTAAGTTTTATATTAATATTTATTTAATTATAAAATAATTCCTCAAAAAAAAATTATAAATCGAATAAATTAGAGAAAAATACTATGTCCAAATGAACGTAGTAATAAAACTAGTCATTTAGGGCTTGAAAATGTTCCTTTTTCTTGTTTCTTATTTCCAAACTCATAGTGTGTTTGGTAATTGTTCTGATTTTTTATTTTGATTTGTCGAAAAAATTTCTAAAATTGTGTAGATGTTTTGACAATAATAAAATAAGTTTCTTATTTTTTGTTCTAATTTCAGTTGTTTCAAAAAACATAGAATAAAATAGTTATGGTATCATTTTTACTTATAAAATGTATAATAAATTCCAAATTACAACATAAAAAATGTGATTTAATTTGAAGTTTTAATTTTCATACAGAACTTCTATTTGGTTTAAGTTTTAAAATTTTAGAGAATAAAGAAACAAACACTAGTTACAAAAACATGGTTCAGTTTTTTCTTCTTTTTCAATGAACAATTACAAAAAGTCGTTATGCTTTTATTATTGAAAAAAAACATGATAAATAATGAATATTATTAAAGGAACCCTTAGTTTACCAAAGCGAGCGTAGCTCGGTAATTGAGGTTGATCGACCCTTAATTTATTTCCATCCATAATCACAAGAGTCAACACACGGCAACATACAATGCAATCTACTACTTAAAATGAAATCTATACGTATGCATAATCTAAATGGCAAGTTCAGTACTTTTTGCTGCTCATCTGCAACCCAAATTGCATGTAAATTTACTTCACACTGATCATTCAAAATCCAGCATTCAATAGAGCTACCATGGACTTTCTGTCGGCAACATCACTAGTTTTAGTGGCAGTCGCTCTTCTTTCCCATCAACTCCCTCTCATCAGTAAGAAGCTTTCTCGAATACAACACTAGTCATTTTAATTTTCATCTTACCAATAAAAAACACCCTTAATTTACGTTGGCAGGTGGTTTGGGCGGCATCGGAGTGAACTATGGACTTAACGGCGACAATCTGCCACAACCAAGTGATGTGATAAACCTGTATGGACGGTGCGGGATCGATATCGTGCGGATATTTGAGCCGAACCACGGTGTTTTGGATGCGTTGCATGGCAAACCAAATGCTTTGTGGTTGGGAACCAGAAATGAAGATATACACAGCTTCGCCACTGACCAAATGGCGGCCAATGCTTGGGTTAATGCTCACGTGCTTCCTTATTATGCAGATGTTAATATCGAATACATCACCGTTGGCAATGAAGTCGTCCCTGCTGACCCAGCTACACCTTTTGTTGCCAATGCAATTAGAAATATAATGCAAGCGCTCGTCACTGCCGGCATAAAAAAGGACATCAAGGTGATATTTTAAATTAAAGTTTAAATTATAAATTTGGTCACTAAACTACCATATTACTATAAATTTAGTCTACGTAATTTTAAAAGTTTCAATTTGATCTTCTATTATTTCGATTTAAGTTGCCATTTAGTTGATATAGTTTTAAATGAGCTAATTTAGTCTCTTAGTTACACACCAGTAAGTTTCTTTTATGGTGTGGCGTGTAATTTCATTAGTTTCACTTTTACTATATTAATAAAAAATGGATATATTATGTAATAAAAAAAATGGATATATTAAAAACTCTGAAACATCACATTGGAAAATAGGGAATCAGGGTGTAGCAAATTTTGTTTTTTTTTTTTGTTTCTTTTTCTCGATTTAGTTGTAGTTTTAAAAATTTCAGTTTAATCTTTACCATTTGAATTAATTAATTTTAGGTTAGTAAATATAATTTTAAAATTGGTCAATATAATTTGGGTTTTACTCAATTAAATTTTTGTGCTTTTAATTTATATTCAATTTAATCTCTTTATATTTATTTTATCTTTATTCTTAAATTATAAATTTCCCTCACCATAGGTAACCACGGTGGTCCACATGGGCGCCATGGGAGTCTCATACCCTCCATCCGCTGGAGTATTCACTGTCGCAGCTGCGGGACCTCTGAGCGACATCGCAAAGGTGGTGGGCTCGAGCGGTACACCACTATTGCTGAACGTGTACCCATATTTCGCGTATGCATCAAGCCCACAACAAATTCCACTAAATTATGCTCTCTTTACTTCCACGACACCGGGAGTGGTGGATGGAAATCTGAACTACTACAATCTGTTTGATGCCATGGTGGATTCTTTCTATGCGGCACTAGAGAAGATTGACGCTGCCAATGTCAGACTAGAGATTTCAGAGACTGGGTGGCCGACCAAAGGGAATGAGCCATTCACCAGCGTTGAGAATGCAGTGACGTATAACAAAAATTTTATGAACCATGTGGCGAGTGGAGCAGGAACTCCGAGGAGGCCAAATGTGAAATACAATGGGATTTTGTTTGAGATGTTCAATGAGGATCTTAAGGCAGCTGGAGTTGAGCAGAATTTTGGGTTTTTTTATCCGAATATGCAGCCAGTTTATCCATTTTGGAATTGCTAGTGAAGAAAAAAAAATAATAAATAAATAAATATGTCTCAGTCAAAATGTTACTTGCATTCAAATGTTGCAACTCATTAGATTTGTTGCTCTAAAATTTTCAATTGCATCCATTATATGTAAATTTTAAAAATTTTTAAAATTGTTGACACCATCGTGGGAATTTAAATCAAACTTGCGACTTTAAAGAAATGATTTATTATTATTATTATTATTATTATTATTATTATTATTATTATTATTACCACTACTTTGAGAACAACTACTTATGGGATAGGAATTCAAACTCTAATCGACAAATGATATATACATACTACTTTGAGAACAACTACTTATGGGATAGGAATTCAAACTCTAATCGACAAATGATATATACAGCTATGTTTAGATAGACTTAGAAAAGAAATGATGTGGTTTTGTAGCATGCTTAGATTGCTAGAAAATGAAAATTGATGCAAAAATAAAATTATTTTTTTTAAACAACAAATATCAATTATAACAAGTCTTATTTAAAGGCTAAAAAGAATAGATTTGCATACTTAGTTGAGAGTTATTTATGATGAAAAATATATGATCATGCATCTATCTTAGCAAAAGTGTGCATGTTTTGTGATTAAGGACTTGGGCATTTAGTTATAGGTAATGAGGACTAATCTGTGTAATATGTTTATTTTATAAGGAAAAATTGAACCTTGGTGATCACAATGCGTTAGGCGCATCACACTCCCAGAATTTCCAGCTTACTAGGGTAATGCGCTAGCCACACTACTTTGAAAGATCCAACTTCACTATGCTTCAACCATATTCGATGCCTAGATTATCAAAACGTGAATAACCACTTTTGACCAAGTATTGGTCCAATATCTGGTTGTTTCCTATTACTCGTAAATCTGATGTTCCTGTTGTGTTTAAACGTTTTAAGCCTCTTGTTGAGAATCGATTCTCTTCTCGTATTAAAATTCTTCATAGTGATGGTGGGGGAGAATTTGTCAATCATACTTTGGGTTCTTTTTTGCATGAAAATGGTATTCTACATCAAAAATCTTGCTCCTACACTCCTCAATAAAATGGAACTGCTATTGTGGAGGTCGCTTTAACTCTAATGTCCAAATCTTCTCTTCCCTTAAAATTTTTGCCTTTTGCCTTTGCTACAGCTGTTTTCATTATCAATCGACTCCCTTCTCCCTTACTATCTCACAAATCTCCTTTTGAGTTACTATTCCAACGACCTCCTGATTATTCCACCCTTAAAACATTCGGGTGTGCCTGCTATCCCTTGTTAAAACCATATACCACACACAAATTACAACCCAAAACTTCACAATGTATCTTCCTAGGCTATTCGTTAGATTATAAGGGATACTTGTGCTACAACATGAGCAACGGTCGACTCTATACCTCTAGCCATGACGTTTTTGATGAGTCTCTATTTCCCTTTTCTCTTCCTTCTTCACCTGCTAATTCTCCTTCTTCCTCTTCCTTGTCTCAACTTCCTCTTTCTCTTTTATTTCCCTATGATCCTTTACCTCACTCACCTATCATGCCTCCCATTCCACCTATTTTGCCTTCCATGTCTCCTATTCAGCCCAATTTAATATCATACCAACCCTGCCACTTATCCCAACTACTTCACCTAATCCTCCATCTCTTTCACCTATTGAACCCAATTTCCATTCCACTACACCTATTCATCCAAATTCTACCTCTCCTTTATTACATTCCTCATTGCCAATTCATACACCTTCTTCACCTTGTCCGGCTATGCCTATGGGCTCTGCTTCAGATCCATTGATTCATGATTTTGTAGCTTCTGGGATAAATTCTCCTTCAGTAGTGACTATACCACATAATACTCATCCTATGCAGACTCGTGCTAAGTCGGGTATTTCCAAGAGGAAAGTGTTCATGGCAACCTCTCTACCTAGTTCATATGTTGAACCTACTTCGTTTATTACTGCATCTAAGTTGTCTGTCTGGAGAGATGCCATGGCTGAGGAATTTAATGCTTTAATCCGGCAAAATACTTGATTTCTTACTCCTCTCCCAACGGGTAAAATAGCTATCGGTTGCAAATGGGTGTATCGTGTTAAACATCACCCCGATGGAAGTGTTGTGAGACATAAAGCTAGGTTGGTTGCCAAGAGGTAGTATTGATTATGAAGAAACCTTTAGCCTGGTTGCCAAGAAACCCATCAATTGGATGTTAAAAACGCCTTTCTCCATGGTGAACTTCAAGAGGAAGTGTTTATGCAACAACCTCAAGGGATTGTTAGTTCTTCTCATCCTCATTACGTGGGCAAGCTTTTAAAGTCGCTCTAGGAGCTTGTTTTGAATGTTTTACCTCTAATTTACTAACCCTTGGTTTTGAAGCTTCACATGCTGATTCATCCCTTTTTGTGTGCATTTTAATGATTCTATCACATATCTCCTCTTGTATGTTGATGACATTATTATTACCGGCAGTCATCATGTTTATATTAAGTAGTTGATATCCCAGCTTCGTTTACGTTTTGAAATGACTGACTTGGGTGTCTTGCGGAATTTTCTTGGACTTGAAGTTAGTTATTCTTCTGTTGGGATATCTGTTAATCAAGCTGAGTATGCCCGCGATGTGCTTACTTGGTTTGGTATGCTTGCTTCCAAACTTTGTCATACTCCTATTGCACTTATTGCTTCATCTGATGTTGGTTCACCCTGTACTGTCGAGAATGCTCATACTTATCGAGCTATGGTTGGTGCCTTGCAATATCTCACATTTACTCGATCAGATATCACGTTTTCTGTTGGGAAGTTATCTCAACATATGCATGCCCCTTACGTTTTCTGTTGGGAAGTTATCTCAACATATGCATGCCCCTTTTTCATCTCATTTGATTGCAGCTAAACGGGTATTGCGCTATATAAATGGTTTTCTTCATGCCGGTCTTTTGTTCAAGAAAAGTGGTTCTATTGATGAAGCTCTTAGGCTTCGAGCCTTTTCTGATTCGGACTGGGCTGGTGACACCCTTTCGATAGACGATCTACTACTGGATTTGTTGTTTTCTTGGGCTCAAATCCTATATCTTGGGCTGCTAAGAAACAGTCCACTATTTCTTAGAGTTCTATGGAGGCTGAATATCGAGCTCTTGCCATCACTGCGGCTGAAATTTCTTGACTAAGACAGCTTCTTAAAGATTTTCGTCTCTTCAGCCCTTACCCGCCTATCCTATACTGTGACAATCTTTCTGCTCTTCAGCTTGCTAAAAATCAGGTCTTTCATATTCGGACGAAACACATTGAAATTGACTTCTATTTTGTTCGAGGGCGGGTTGATAAGAAAGATCTTACACTGCAGTTTGTTCCTACTACTCAGCAGCTCGCTGATTTGCTGACTAAACCGCTTACCTGTGAAAGACTGGAGTTCTTCAAAGCCAAACTCATGCATCCTTAGGTTGTTCGTTTGCGGGGGGATATTAAACTAATTCCTGCTATATTTACTTTTCTTTTATCAAATTAGTTGTTGTATCTGTTAGTGGTTATAATATTTATCAAGTCTAGTATCCGTATAAATACTATTAAAAGTCCTTCCATATAATTAAGGAGAATGGACTTTTTTTTCATTAATATAAAAGAATCTTTTAACCGGTACTTCTTCCATGAGCTTAAGAGCTCTTCTTCGACGGACTTAGGATATCTTCCGTAGTGAGTAGGGGCCGAGGGGGCTCGAGCCCCCCTCAACTTTTAAAATTAGAGGTTTAGTATATAATAATCCACCTTAGTTATCAAATTTAGTAATGCTTTAGATGTAGTTTTGAGTGCCACTTCCTTTTCTGTAACTCATATTTTTTCGTTAAATTTCCTTCCAAGAGGTCAAAACTTTTTAGTGCCGGTACGGCACGTGTGTGGGCCTTGGTCTTGGCTTGCCTCACACCAAGTTTATAAGCCTAATACTGAGTCAATGCTTATAAATCAACTTCCCAAAGATTATTCTTCCGATGTGAGACAACAAAAGGTTTTAATATTTGTCATTTCCAACAGCCTCCACTTTTGTAAAAGATATATTCATGAATTTTCAAATTGGCAATCGTAAATCATGATTCCACCTTCCGCGATATCAAGCCCAACAGCAAAAGAATCAAGGTATAACGCCTCTTCGCATTTCAATTTCCCTGCATTATGTTTTCTCATTGGGATTTTGCTTTTCCCTCAATTCCCCTATCTGGGTATTGAATTTCTTCTCATTTTCGATTGATTTCCTTGATTGTTCTTCACATTTCATAGTGGGTTTTATATTGGCAGCGCTGGAGCTCCCGATGATGAATATGATTGATGGCCGCCATGCCTAAAACTCCTCCTGAGAGAGAGGAAGGGACGGGGAAATGAGGGATCACGGTTTGGAAAAGGAGAGGGAAGAGAGGGAAAGAAGAGGAAGAAAGAGAAAAAATTAGATAAAAATAGAAAAAGAAATTGGCATATAATTTAAAACTAATAAATATATAATTTACAATATGTCAGCACTTCATTAGTTGCGAGGAAATTTAATTCCATGGAGCTCATCGGTAGATGAGCTTAAGAACTCTTCCGTAGATAAACTTAGGAACTTGGTCATACGTAGATGATCTCGCCACGTGGTAGGTCATATTTTTGCCCCAACACTACTGATTAATACAAGTTAATTTTTTTAATATAAGTTAAATCCTAAAGTACCATACTTATTTAATACTTCTTTTATTTATTTTATAAATCTACTTTAGAATTTCTTTTAGAATCTTAGTTAAATTTAAAATATTTGGCCATGTTTCATACAAATTTTGTTTTTTATTTTATGTTTTTTAAAATTAATGTTAGAAATACTCTTTCTGCGAAACATAAGCCAAGTTTTGAAAACTAAAATCCCGTTTGATAAAAATTTTAATTTATTTGGAATGCAACAATAAGATAATACCCATAGGTTATGTGATGATACCTGATATTAGTGAGTAATTTTATTTAAATAAACGCATCATACCGATCTTTAAAATATTATATACAAATTATACATTTTTCTTACTTAACATATAAAGAGAGTATGCCTTCGACATGTGAATATTAGAAACTTTTGTTTCAATAAGGTATCCAAAACAATTCAGATGTCTCTCGCATGGAGATCCTAAGAAACTCGGATATCATGAGATACCATGTATCCTATATTCCTACAAAACAAATGTGGAAATTCAGATGTCCGTCTTCTAGAAATTTTGAATTCCCACGAAACAGACGACACATAGAAGATATGTTAGAAATAGAAAAAATTATATTCGTTCTGGAAAAAGAATGTACAACTTTAGACTAAGACAACACATGCTTAGATTGGTAGTTTGATATATATTTTCTAAAAATTGATAGACTTTTCATTTTCTTTTTCCAATATAACATAAGTTAGTTAACTTTTCCTATTATCTTATATATTATTTTTTTTAGTACAACATAGGTGGGACATCGAACTTACAACCTCTTAGTTGGAGATATATGTCAATTACCATTGAGTTATGTTCGCTTTAGCATGTTATACATTATTTTTAAACTTGAGTTAGATCTTTTTTTTTTTAATTCTTCAACTTTGTACTATATTTAAACGTGCATATTTATTTATGTTATTTAAGTAAATATCTTTAAAAATTAATATCATTAAATCATATTTAGAATATGTCGACTTGAATATAATTTAAATTGTTAATGGAATGTACCTTCCTTGTTTCTTATCAACTGGATGACAAGGGAGTCTCATATAAAAAGTGTCTAAACTAATAAAATTGGCATGAGGATAAAATTAAATGGATTTGAATATTTTCATACGTCACATATAGCACTTCAAAATCTAAGAAAAAAAATCCTCCTGGTAAAATGGAAAAAAAAACATCATTCTTTTATATATGTGTATATATATAAATAATATAATGCTTTATATAAAAAATAAATTTTGAAGTTTAAACATCTTGTGGGCATGCGGGAGTGGTTATCGGGCATGACTAGAAATCATGTGGGCTTGGCCTGTGCAAGTTCGAATCCTACCGCTCACGATGTGACTTTCCCTTTTATAATTTTTATTAATTAATGGGAAGAAACATCAAAACTAATCAGGAATACTAAACTTCAATTTTCTATATACATAAGATATTATCCCCCTAAAGGAAATAAGTTTGAGTTGAAAATCGAATCAATATGAATTTATTTTTAATTCTAAAACTATTTCGCTCACCATAAAAATTTATATCTATCTTTATATTTAGTTTTTATTTCATTTAATAATTTTTTATGAATTATTTATTCTCTAAGGACTTTGAAAAATATAATTTTTTAAGTTTTTGGAGGGTACTTTTTAACCATATAAATAAATATTGAATTGTGTATTTTGTTTCAATGTTAGACAATATATAAATAATTGTTTGATATATTATCATTTACATTTTTTTTGTATATAATACTTTTAATAAACGAATTGAATAACTCGAAGTAACCAAACCAAAATACATGGTTGGGTCTAAAAAGTATCTGAACCCAACCCAACCTGCTCAAGGCATGAAACCACACTGTCAAGTGGAGGACACAGAGTGGACGATTACTCAAGGGAGCTCCACTCCATTGTCAGGTATCTTATTCCATCTTGATCTTAATATCATGGTCGATCTCCTTACTGAGTTTAGCGTCGAAGTGTTTGCTCCCTTGTGCAGGTTCTCCCTCACCACAAGATCTTACAACTTGCTCTGGTTCGTTCAAGATCGCTCAAGATTGCTCAGATGACTCACCCCGACCTGATCATCCAAGACTAGATACTTTGTTGCACAAACACAACTCAACTCGTGAACACTGATAAAAGTAATATAGAGTGCCAATAAAAGTAAATATCCTGCATTTTTTATTAATTTTAATTTTGAAAAGAGCTCTCCAACCATTAGTGATTTTCGTAAAATTTTGTTCGCAATATATGAAATAATTGTTATAAGCTAGAAAAACTCAAAAGTTAAATCTGGTATAAGTGTTCTCTCTTTTTTTTTTTCGTATTAGTTCAAGTATAAGCTTGTTAATAAAATTTATTTGCAGTAAATTCTTTTTTTGAAATTTAAAATATTTTATTGTTGTAAGGAATAAAATAAGTCAAATAAAATAGAGAATTTAAAATGTTTATTACAAAGTTTGAAAGGCTCATTAATCATTAATTTTTCAAAATAGTATTTACATTTATGCAGTGAATTTTCGAAGATAATTCTTCTAAAAAAATTTACAATTGAAAAAATATGTATGGAATAAAATTAATTAAAGATAAAATTTTATCACTAACAAAAAAATTAAAAACAACTATTTAAATATTCAATTAATTGTTTTAATTTAAATTTACATTCACGATTAAGATAAATAGAGATTGTATGGGAAAAAACAGCGTTTTCTTAAAAAATAAAAAATAAAACTGAAGAGCTTGATGACGATTTCGTTATATTTTTGTCTACATCTTATCAATGATAGGAAAGAATTTTTGGTTAGAGGTACAACATAATCGAACGAAAATTGATATATAAAATAAGAAAATTGTAGATAATAAAAAATGTTATACCAGAAAATGAAATTTAAAATTGAAAAGTATGAATTTGAATTAGAAGATAAATGAAAACAATATCTGAAAAATAAAAGGAATCAAAAAATAAGATGAATTCAAATTCGAAATAAACAAGAAGAGTTCGATTTCCTGTTAGAACTAAAAAATCACAGCCCATATCCCTTTAAATATATCTATTATTTCATCTTTCAATAACTCAACTTAAATACTTATTTTTCTCTGATCTCTTTAGACCCATTGTTTCCTTCTTTTCTTTTCTCGGTCGACTAAGGTATATTTTTCTCTCCTTGGGTTCCATTATTCCTTTCATTACTTTTTCTTAATTAACATTTTCTATATATTGGTTTAGGTAGTTGTGGGTTTGGAGTTAAAAGGAAAATTCGTTTTACTAATTTTTGAGATTTTCTTTTACAAACAAGATGCAGTTAGGGCCCACCGTTTATGTTTCATTAGGGACTTGGACTCGAGTTATGGTTTTGGGTGAAGGATCTCATGGTGTAGTGTTCTTAGCCAAGCCAACCATGGGACCTATTTACTATGTTGCTGTCAAAGCCGCTTTCATAACAAAATCTTCTTCACTCGTCATCGAAAAAGACATTCTACAACACTTTGTCGGATGCCCAGAAATTATTCAATTTATTGGAGATGAGATAACCCTCGAAGAGTCTTCTCTTTGTTACAATTTGATATTGGAGTATGCTGTTGGAGGTACCTTAGGCAATTTGATTAAAAAACAAAAGAAGTTGTCGGAGAATCAAGTGAAGGAATATCTTAAAATGATATTGAGAGGGTTGTCTTGTATTCATGATAAAGGGTTTGTGCATGCCGATCTAAAACCAACCAACATTCTTGCATTTCCTCAAAGTGATGGTAAGATGAAGTTAAAGATAGCTGACTTTGGACTTTCCAAGAGATGGGTCCACCAAGATCATGAAGTGGTACTAGATACTGTTACACCAACTTCCAAGCCGAAGTTTAAAGGAACGCCCATATACATGTCACCAGAATCAGTTGCTCTTGGTAGTACTAGCCCTCCATGTGATATTTGGTCTTTGGGTTGCATTCTAATTGAAATGATTACAGGAAATGAAATATGGGAGAGTTGCGAAACTAGTGGTCAGTTCATAAAAAAGCTCGTGTATGAGATGAAATTACCAGCTGATATACCAGAAGAATTATCTAGAGAAGGAAGAGATTTTCTTGCAAGCTGCTTTGATCACGACCCTAAACGAAGATGGACGACTCATATGTTACTCCAACGTCCTTATCTTACACAAGAAAATTAATTTGCCTTATCTACTTAATTTTCAACCTTTGATGATTGTCTAGAGTTTCTTGCTCTAAATTTAGGAGACTGCGCTTTTTTATATTCATGGTTTATACATGTAATCAAGTTTTCAAATATCCAATATCGAAGTAATGACTAAAGTTAAGTTTTTGGGATACAACTTATATGTTTAAATTAACTAGTGAAGAATGTTGTTTAAATTTGAAGTATAATCGCAAAGTTTGGATCACAATCAACATAGTTGACATGTTTTTTATTTCGGTAATGGGTGCCAGTGAGATAATCTACCAACAAAATTTATTTGAAGAATCATTTTCTTGATAATTTATTTGGATTGATTTATTCTTTCTTTTAAGATTTTATCTCTAAATAAAATTGAGCTATTTTACATCTATGCTATTCACCCACTAAAATGAGCTAGAAACTCAGTAACTTTTTAATTTAATAATCATTACATTTTATAATAAAATATAAAAAATATTGGAATCTCTCGTTTTTTACAACGACTACAAACATTTTTAAATATTTAAGGTGCATATCACTTTGTGAGCATTGAAAAAAGAAATTAAAATTATTATTTGTGAAACTTATTATTTTATAACCCAATAATATTATGTTTGATGATTTATGATTTAGTAATGTATTATATTCGTAAATTTAAATCTTTATTTAGATATGATATTTAAACAGATATATAATATTTGGATCCAAATATAAGTCCAAATGATTTTAGTAATAGTGGAAAGATGAAAGTATCAACCTTTTTTATTTGATAGTACTATTAAAAATTTGCTCAAATATTCATCAACATTTTTAATAAAAAAAAATATATAGATTAATGTAAATATATAGCTTCTAGTTAACAAAAATTTAAATACATCATCTAATTGATAAATGTATGGAATCTAAAAGACTTAGAATATGATATATTTTGTCATTTCTTTAAAGATCTTTCATTTAATTATAATTAATTATAGAATATCAAATTATAAAAAGTTTTAATTATAACTTTTCAATTCTCTGCCACTATAAAAATAGGTCTTCTTCCACAATTTTTCTCATCTAATTACTTGGAGCTCCATTTGTTCTCTACATTAGTCTCTCATTTTTCATTTTATTGAAGTCACATATTGATATTTGTCTAAAAATTATCATGTGAGAGGTAAATTAATTATATATTGACATGTCTTTTATTTCCATTCTCCTACTACTGTTATTTTTTTCTTATTTTGTTCTTTTTAAACTATTGTTATTTTCTTCTTATTTTGATTTTTTTAATTATTTTAAAATACTTGTGCATGCATTCATTTGCGAATAAGTTCACTTTTATAAGAAAATTAGAACATTTATTAAATTAGAATATTCTATTTCATAAATTTAAGTCTATTAAGTTATTATTTGTGTTACATTGCTTTTAACAAGTTATTTTATTAGAAATGTAAATTTTTTTACAACCTCTTCATTGTAGGTATATGTCAATTACCATTGAACTATGCTCATTTTGGCATTAGAAATGTAATTAAGTTTTATTTTAATATTTATTTAATTATAAAATAATTCCTCGGAAAAAAATAATTAATCAAATAAATTAGAGAAAAATACCATGTCCAAATCAACGTAATAATAAAACTCGTCATAATTTCCCTTTCCTGGTTTCTTATTTCCAAATTTGTAGTGTGTTTGGTAATAATTCTTATTTCTGATTCCTGATTTGTTGAAAAAATTTGTAAAATTGGGTAGATGTTTTGGCAATAATAAAATAAGTTTCTTATTTTTTTTTTTTCTAAATCCAGTTGTTTCAAAAAACATAGGATAAAAGAGTTATTGTATCATTTTTACTTATAAAATGCATATTAAATACCAAATTATAACATAAAAAAATGTGATTTAATTTGAAGTGTCTTAATTTTCATAGTGAACTTCTGTTTTAGAGAATAAATAAACAAACACTAGTTAACCAAAAAATGTTTCAGTTTTTTTTTTCTTTTTCAATTAACAAGTACAAAACGTGGTTATGTTTTTATTATTGAAAAAAACTATGATAAATAATGAATATTATTAAAGAGACATTTAGTTTCTCAGAGCGAGTATTGTTCAGTACGTTAATTGACATATATCTCAAATTAAGAGATTTTGACTTCGATCTCTCATCTCACATATTAGACTAAGAAAAGATCCTTAATTTTCTTGCATCCATCCTATCTGGCAACATACCATGCAATATACTACTAATTAAAAATGATTTAAATGGCAAGTTCAATACTTTTTGCTGCTCATCTAACCCAAATTACATGTAAATTTACTTCACACATTCAAAATCCATCACACAACAAAACTTAGTCTTTCAACTTTCAGTTAAAAAATCATCATTCAATAGAGCTGCCATGGACTTTCTGTGGGCAACATCACTAGTTTTAGTGGCAGTCACTCTTCTTTCCCATCAACTCCCTCTCATTAGTAAGAAACTTTCTCCGATACGATTCTATTTTTTATTAGTTATTTCTATTCTTTATCTCACCAATCAAACACATCCTTAATTTACATTGGCAGGCGGTTTGGGCGGTATCGGAGTGAACTACGGACTTAACAGCGACAATCTGCCGCAATCAAGTGATGTGATAAACTTGTACGGATGGTGTGACATCGATATCGTGCGGATATTTGAGCCGAACCAAATGCTCTGTGGTTGGGAACCAGAAATGAAGATATACACAGCTTCGCGACCGACCAAATGGCAGCCAATGCTTGGGTTAACGCTCACGTGCTTCCTTATTATGCAGATGTCAATATCGCATACATCACCGTTGGCAACGAAGTCGTTCCCGCCGACCCAGCTTCGCCTTTCGTTGCTAATGCCATTAGAAATATAATGCAAGCGCTTGTCATAACCGGCATCAAAAAGGACATCAAGGTGATATTTTAAATTAAAATTTAAATTACAAATTTGGTCGTTAAACTACCTATTAATTTTGTCCATATAATTTTAAAAGTTTCAATTTGATCTTAGATTAAGGTTTCGATTTAGTCCATATAATTTTAAATGGCCTAATTTAGTCTCTTAGATATGCACCATTAAGTTTTCCTTTTCCGGTCGCTTGTAATTTCATTAGTTTTACTTCTACTATATTAATAAAAAATGGATATATTAAAAACTTTGAACCATAACATTGGAAAATAAAGAATCAGGGTGTATCAATTTTTTTCTTTTTCAATTTAGTGGTGGTAGTTTTAAAAATTTTAGTTTAATCTTTATCGTTTGAGTTAATTAATTGGATTTTTGGGCTGAATAACCCTTTTACCAAGGCAGTATTGTTTTTTACCTACTTTATTCAAAACTTATGTTTTCTAATCTTTGCTGACATTACTTTGGATACCAATTTACTTGCATTATCCCTTTTTCCTCTCCCCCTTTTTCGAGTTTTTTTCTCTCATTTTCCATTAAAACTCATTCTTTCTCTTCCTTATTTTCTTCTCTTATTCTCTTTTCTGTAACACAATGGGTATTTTTCTCTCATTCTTCTATTTTGTTTTGGTTTCTCCTTTCCTTCTCTTTTTTTATTTTTTTAACTAACAGAAGGGTATAGAAGAGGGGAGAGGGGAGAGAGGAAGAAGGGAGAAGGAAGAGGAGAGAGGGGAAAGGGGGAAGAGAGGGCGAGAAGGAAGAAATGAGAGAGAGAGGAAGATGAGAGAGAGGAGAGAGGGTGAGAGGAAGAGGAGGGATAGAGAGAGGAGAGAGGAAGAGGAAGAGGAAGAGCGAGATCGAGATTTTGAGCGAGATCGAGATCGAGAGTAGAGATTTTGAGCGAGAGGAAAACGGCGAAGCCGACGGTAGTCAAAAAAGGAAAACGGAGCTGCCCACGGTCGGATCTCGCTCTCGACGGTTGGATCTCGCTCTCAGACGGTCTTTTATTTTTAGAGAGAGAAAGTGTGTCTATAAAATTAATTGTGTTTTTGTTCCATTCTAAATCTTATTTTTAGAGAGATAAAGTGTGTCTATGAAATTAATTGAACTTTTGTTCCATTCTACATCTTATTTTTAGAGGGAGAAAGTGTGTCAATAAAATTAATTGGGTTTTTGTTCTATTCTAAATCATATTTTTAGAGGGAGGGAGTCTATCAATTTATTTGGGTTCCATTATAAATCCTATTTTTAGATAGAGAAAGTATCTATGAAATTAATTGGGTTTTTGTTCCCTTCTAAATCATATTTTGAGAGAGAGAAAGTCTGAAGAGAACAAGAATGAGGAGAGGGGAAGAATGATGCTTTTTTGAAGATATGAAAAAATGGGGAGAGAAAACAAGAGAGAAATCTAAAAATGAGTGGAGGGATAGTAAAAGTAATTTGGTATCAAACATGATGTCAGCCAGATTAGAAAACATTTGGTAAAAGGGCTATTCAGCCCAAAAACCCTAATTAATTTTGCATTAGTAAAAATGATTTTAAAATTGGTCCATATAATTTGGACCTAGCTCTATTAAATTTTTGTGCTTTTAGTGTAGATTCAATTTAATCTCTTTATATTTATATAATCTTTATCTTTATTCATAAATTATAAATTTCCTTCGCCATAGGTAACCACGGTGGTCCATATGGGTGCAATGGGAGTCTCATATCCTCCATCCGCTGGAGCATTCACTGCCGCAGCGGCGGGACCTTTGAGCGACATCGCAAAAGTGGTGGCCTCCAACGATGCACCACTATTGTTGAACGTGTACCCATATTTTGCGTACGCATCAAGCCCACAACAAATCCCACTAAATTATGCCCTCTTCACTTCCACGACACCTGGAGTGGTGGATGGAAATCTGAACTACTACAATCTATTCGATGCCATGGTGGATTCTTTCTATGCAGCGCTGGAGAAGATTGGCGCTGCCAATGTCAGACTAGAGATTTCAGAGACTGGGTGGCCGACCGAAGGGAACGAGCCGTTCACCAGCATTGAGAATGCAGTGATGTATAACAAAAATTTCATGAACCATGTGGCGAGTGGAGCAGGAACTCTGAGGAGGCCAAATGTGAAGTACAATGGGATTTTGTTTGAGATGTTCAATGAGGATCTTAAGGCAGCAGGAGTTGAGCAAAATTTTGGCTTTCTTTTATCCCAATATGCAGCCAGTTTATCCATTTTGGAATTGCTAATTAAGGGATGGGGAAAAAGCTAAATATGTCTCAATCAAAATGTTACTTTACATTCTATTATTCCATACTTAAAATCAATTTAATCCAAGTATCGCAATCATATGATTGTTGCTATCATACTCTAAAATTTTCAATTCCATCCATTATCTCTATATTTTCAAAATTGTCTATGAGATGGTCGTGGGAATTTGAAGCGCCACCTTAAGGAAATGATATCTTTCTTTTATTTGAGTTTAATAACTTATACGATATGAATTTAAATCTCCAATTTTTTGGTAGATGGATTAAGAAAAGGAGTTATATGATTTCGTAGAATGCTTAATATTGGGCGTTGACCAACATTGCTATCGGAAATGAAAATTGATGCAAAAATCAATATTTTAAAACCAAGCTCACCAGCCAACTTAAAATCAATATTTTTCGATTTTTTTTTTTTTAACGTAATAGACATATAGCTAACTCTTTTTCTAATTATTTACCGATTAATATAAGACTAATTGTGGTGGGTAGCAAAAATATTTTATGTATTTCAAAAAATGTCAACAACTTTTTAAAATTTCAAACATAGTAAAATATTTGAATTTTTATTTTTGAAATTTTTATTATTCCAATTTTACCCTTATGATATCTGATGTATATCTATATCTCATATACATCCAATCTATATCTGATATACACTTGTTGTAAATTTGTATATGATATACATCAAACCTATATCTAATATACATCCGATGTAACTCTGATATACTTCCGATATACATTCGATGTACCCCTAATATACAGTATCAGATGTACATCATCAGATATATCACTGATATACATGAAATGTATATATTATACATATAATATATATATATATATATATATATCTGATGTACTTCTAATTTATAATATACTAAATATATTTCCAACTGATACTAAATATATTTGCAACTAATATACTAAATATAAGGTATATCAAATATTTAATTTTTAGCACTATATCAGCTGTTGAAATTCTAGTTTATCATTTCAATTTGTTGATTAATATACTAATATTATCAATAATGTTGATTACTATATCATTACAATTTACTCAATATTAATATTAATTAGATACTAAATCTAAGGGATATCAACGGTTTAAATTTATAAAGTATATCAAAATTTTAACTTATCTTTTTGGACGTGCATGGTCCACATAAACCTTTTATATAATAACTTTATATTTCAAAAATAAAAAATAAGAAATAAGAAATTTTGCACCGTTGTTATCATCTGAAAAACATATTGGATATAATAGTATGATATCAACACACATATATCATAGTTATATTGGTAGATATAATGGTTATATCAGAGGTATATAAGTGGTAAATTAGAAGCATATTAAGTATATATCAGTGTTATATTAGTGGTAAATCATATAATCATATAAGAAGTTATATCAGTAGATATCATAATTATATCAGTGGTATATCATTTGTATATCAATGGTAGATTAGAGACATATCAAATATATATCACATATATATGTATTGTATTAGCATGGTAAATCAATGGTTATCATACCTATATTAGTGGTAAGACATGTTAGAAGTTGAGTAGATATCATGGTTATACAAGAAGTAAATTAATTGTATATCATTATTATATCCATGGTATATCAGACATATATATCAGTAGGCAGATGTATTACAAATATATTAAAGGGTGAATTTGTAGTTTTACAATTGGACCTCCGTTTTTCTGAAAAAATAATGCTATATTTGAAAAAAACTAAATATGGTTACTATTTTGCTTATTTTACTAAAATTTTTTGTCATATTTACGAGTGCCAGAATAAAAGTTAAATCCTTATTCCATAATTGTTTTATTTATTTTATAAATCTACCTTAGAATTTATTTTAAAATTTTAGTTAAATTTACAAATTTTTGCTATTTGATAACTGTTTCATTTTTTATTTTCTGTTTTTAGAATTTAATGTTAGAAACACTATTTATGTCAATTACTTTTGAAATATAAGCCTATTTTTAAAAGCTAAAAGTCTGGTTTAATAAAAATTTTAGTTTATTTGGAATACGACAAGGTATATATGATATATACTTCCTGGGATGATATCTGATATTAATGAGCAGATTGGTTTTAATAAGTGCACCATATTTATCTTTAAGGTATTCTATACAAATTATACCATGTGAATTATACAAATCTCAAAAGTATATATAACGTGCTTCCGACTCATTATCTCAAAAGTATATAGAAACTATACCATGTGTGTATCCAAAGGTATACACAAATTATACCATATTGTGCATATACATTATGAAATATATAAACAAGTGTATATCAAATTTATGAGGTATAATTAGTCCTTAAGTCGTAAAAAAGATAGGCATTTGGAGAACATTTTGGAATTATTTAGTAAAGGAAGCCTACTAAAATAATGTTGAAAACCGAAACAAATCATGCTAGAATGGGAAAAGCAAAAAATTCAACCTATATTGTCGAAAAAGATGTCCAAAAAATAGAGTCTGAAACGCTGAATAAAGCTAAGAAATTTCAACTAAAAAATAATGTCAGTAATGGTTATCGGCAATGTCTGAGAAAAAGAATGATAAAGAAATCCAGTAATGCTTTTTTTTCGAAAAACGAACGAACGATAATAATTTTGCGGGGAAAAAATTGTACGAAATATTGAATAAAAAAAGAATAATGTTTGTAGCAAAATAAATTAAAGGATTATGAGTTGATTGAGAAATCAATGGAATTGATTGTCATTGTTTTATTAGGGAATGAATAAATAAAATTATTAGGAAAGTATAAATTAAAATCACATAAAACATTTTAAAAGCTGGAAATTAAAAAATGTATAGCTGGAAGTTTAAAAATCTAAATAATTAGACATAGATGAAATATGGACTCTAAAAAGATCTATTTTTCTAAAATTGGAATCAAAGATGAAATAACAATAACATTTGAAGTAAAAAACCTAAGGAGATAGCGTCACGCGATCGTCGCGACGCTCCAACAATTTTTTGAATAATATAGCACCATGGCCCTGTCTGTAGCGTCATGGCCCTGCCGCGACAACTTTTTATAAAAAAAGGGTTGTGCAGCCGTCGAGATGGAGGAATGAGAGAGAGGTTTTTTGGCAGTTTGGCTTTTTGGCCAATTTGGAGTGCAAGGAGACCATGAGAGAGCTTAGAAAATATATTTTCAAGGCTCGGGATCGTGGAGATCGATTCAGGGACGGACGATTGACACGCCAGATTTAATTTCTTCTCCTTTCCCTTGATTCTTCTAGTTTTGTTATGGAATTCTCATTGGGATTTTATTGTTTTACATTGAATACGAGTAGCTAAACCTCTTATCTTCGAGATTTATGTGGTCATTGGACTTTATGGATTGATTGTTTAGTTCTCTTGATTGAATGTTTGTGAATGTTTTATTTATGCTTCTCTATGCTTAATGCCTTTAATCTACTGGTCATAGATTGATTGATTTTAGACTTGAAATCTTACGCTCGGGAGAGGTGGTTTAGAGTTAGAACTGGGATGCATAACTAAAGGGGTTTTAAGATCGGGAGATTTAGAAGTCTTTTAGACGTCGTTAGAAGACTTGTTCAATAAAACCTTTACTTGTTATAGAAACTAGATAGGGATATTGGTTTCTTAATTGGTAAGGAGAATTAGCTTGCGCTCGGGAGAGGCAGTTGAGATTTGAGAGTTCTTGGCCTATAGAATTAATAATTCGTTCGATTGATTCTATTCTTTCATTCGGATTCGATTCTCTAAATAAAATTGAGTGATTGTACCTGTGGTACTTGAGTGAGCTAGAAACCCAATCCAGAGGATGATATCGGTATTCACTTACCATCTATGTTAAAACTTTACCCGTACAGTTGCGGTAAGCAATTTCTGGTACAGTTGCTCTCCAACTGATAACGTTTTCACCAAGTAAAAATATGTAGCCTGATAGGGATTTTCTTTGGTCAATATCACCTACATAGTTTGAGTCAACAAACCCATAGAGATATGGCTCTAATTTGAAAGATGATGTGTATTTCAAGCTAACATTTTGTGTTCCCCTGGGTACCTCAGTACCTATTTAGCAACTTCCTAGTGCCTTTTACCCGGATTTGCCATGTATCTACTTATTATACTTGTAGCATAGGCTAAGTCTAGTCTTGTACAGACCATTACATACATTAGACTGCCTACCATACTTGCATATGGTATTGAATTCATGTATCTTCTTTGTTTACAATCATTTTCAGTAGGGGAATTAGCTGCAGATAGTTTGAAGTGTTGAGCTATAGGAGTTTTGACTGGTTTGGCTTCGTACATGTTGAATTTTGAGATTATGCGCTTGCTGTAAGCAGATTAGTGTAAATATAGTTCTGCATATTTCTTACTTCTCCTAGGTCTTTCATTTCAAATTCATACTTCAAACATTCTTTCTCATGTTTCAGTTCCTCTTGACTTCTTCCAGCTAATAACATATATTCCGCAAATAGAAGGAGATAGATTTCATTCTTTTCATAGGGGTTTTTGACATAAAAGCAATTGTCATATAAACTTCAAATAAAGCCAACTTTCATGATAAATTCGTGAAACCCTTTATACTAGCATCTAGGGGATTGTTTAATCCATATAGAGATTTTTTTAAGTAAGCACACCTGGTTCTCCTTCCCTTTCACTTATTACCCTTTTGGTTGTCTTAAGTATTTGTTTAATGCCAGCCTCAATTTCCTCTGGACGATAGGGAGATCTAAAAGGTGAGACTTTATCTCCGAAGACAGACTTGGTTGAATGTGGTTTATAATGGCTTCAAGATCTGAAGTTCAAAGATTAGAAGAAGTGAAAATAGATTGAAAATAACCGATTTTCAATTGCCTCCAAGTCTTCCGTCCATCAACCATTATCATTTTCGATGCCCCAAATAGTGTTACATGTTCTCCTCATAAAAGCCTTTTTGTGAAACCACATAGTGTTGCAATCTCCCCATTTGAGTCAATCTTCTGGAAATGTTGTTTTCAATAGATTTCCGCCAGCACTAAAAGGCCAGTGAGATCATCCTCCAATAAATGAATAAGAGTGAAATCAAGGGGTAGAGGTTGTAAGTATTTGCAATGGCTGTTTTTTGTGTTTTGATTTGCTTAAATAGCTCTAAGATGTTTGAATGGCCTCATAGGCGAAGGGTTGATGAAGAGGCATGAATACTATCCGAGAAAGAGAAATAGGTCACTGGGACAGATCGATGGCCATCTGATTTCCCTTGTTCATAACGGTAAAAAAGAATCTAAATGGGTGCTGTTTTCTAATGTTTTAAACTTTGAAACCGTGTTTTAAGCTTGGTTTAGTGTCCAAAACCTTTCATTTTAAGTTATCTTAGGTTATACATGCATATAAGACATTTTTTCATACTTTAGAGTTGATTTCTTTTGGAAATTACAAATTTGTGCAGAAAAATCCAAGTTAGGTGCCTTGTCCAATTCTGAGAATGCTCTTAATGTAAAACACACGTTTTGGTGTGATTTGAAGCTTCTCCAAGCCCTTCCATTGAAGATTGTCAATTCAACAACAAACCAATTTAAAGGTGTTTGAAATGGATGGCTCTCGACAAAGCTCTCAACCTCCTAACCACCTTGAAGTCCCTATAAATTCAGCAGCTCATACATCTCAATCATCATCCAAAGTGATCATTTTAAGCTTTAGACACTTTATTCTCAGCTTACTTACGTTTTCCCTTTAATTTTTGAGTTGTTATTCTTTTAACCCTTGCTTATTTCAAGTTCACCATTTATTTCCAGCTTGTTATTCTTGAATTGTAAGATTGATTTTATTTAATTAAAATTCCAACAAGTTCTTGATATTCACTTCTTTCTCTATCTCTTATTACTAAGTTGTAATCACTCAACCTTGAGGAATCGACTGAGTATTGCTCCACAATCTTGAAAGAGAACGAGTTAGGTCATTTGGGTTACAACTCCACCATTTCAACTTGTTTTAATTCTATTTATTTTTTATTCATGTCGTCTACTTCCATCAACATTCAATTTTATTTTTCCTTTATTGTCATGAGCTAAATTTATTTTTTCCA
The DNA here is from genome assembly GCF_013281855.1 of Momordica charantia. Classification (NCBI taxonomy): domain Eukaryota; kingdom Viridiplantae; phylum Streptophyta; class Magnoliopsida; order Cucurbitales; family Cucurbitaceae; genus Momordica; species Momordica charantia. The sequence continues at coordinate 20,296,841 of NW_028275162.1, read as the reverse complement.
AGCCCGGTTATGGATAGTTAGCTAAAGTTTATTAAAATCCAACAAGGCAAAAGGCGTTTTTCTCCTCTTTTATCACTTAAAGTTGTTTTCATAAGTTAAAACTTGATTTGGCCGATTAGTGTTTTAACCTAGCATCAATACTTAAAGGGTTGATAATTCTCACAACCTTAATGATTTAACTTTGGAGAGAAATACTTTAGACATAAAGATTTTGCTCGGGTAGCCTAGACATAGGACCTCGACCTAAGGTTACAGTTGAGTTTCATTAAATTAAGATCCTTTTTCTAATAGACATATTAGGAATGGACTTATACCTTTAAAATCACTCAGACATAAGAAGATGGCGAATTAAAACCGAAGAAAATTTATGAGAGGCGCTTGGCGCCTAGTTGGAAAAAATTGTTGTATTCTTAGTGAATTTGAAATAATTGGGCTGAGTTTATTTCATTGAGTCTTAAAATACCAAAACCAACATTATCCTTGAGATTTGTTACCCCTAAATCAATTGCAAAGTCACCGATCATTAACAATTTTTATATAAAAAAATAGACTTCATTTGTCCCTGAGGATCGATACTCGGAATACTCTTTCCGTTTTACTACTTGTGACGGGTGTACACTTGCACTCTATCATTTATTTTCATTTCAAAAATCCCAAACAAGTTTTTGGCGCCGTTGTCGGGGACTAATTTGATTTAGTCTTTTATTAATTTTTCTGATCGGTTTTTGTGATTGTTGTTTCTGTTCTTAAAAAGTTTTCAATTTTACATCAAAAGCTCAAAGGTTGTTGTTCAGTTCATGAGCACGGATTCATTTCTGTTGCCCTTAGATCTTGAAACTAAAAGAACATTTCATCGGTTCAAAAGAGAACAGAAACTTAGAAACTGCAAAAAAAAAAGAGAGAAAAAAAGTAGGGAGATACTTTTATTCTTTCATCCAACAAAAAGTCCTTGAGATGGATTCCTTTTCACCTTGGAATGTTCCAGTTCCATCGATGTTTCAAATGCAGCATAACAAAGCAATGGGAAGTAACTTTTCTAGAGTTAATGAAAATCAATTTCCTTGTATATATTGTGGTGGTAACCATCCATTTGATTATTGTCCATCTAATCCTAATTCTAATTATTTTGTAGGTCAACAACAGAATCATTGGAATTCAAGCCCTTATCCGAACACCTTCAACCAAGGTTGGGGTGATCATTCAAAATTCTGGTGGGGAAGACAATATGATGAAAATTATTCTCATCCTACCCAGCAATATGAGCAAACATTCCCACAAGAATTCCCGATGCGACCTCAGCAAGATTACGATCAATAATGGATGCCAGAACAAGTGGAGACGTCGCAAAGTTGCAAGCTTGAAGAGATGATGATGGAATTTATGACAAGAATGATGCAGCAATATGCAACGTGCAAATTCGAATGGGGCAATTGGCCGAGGAGTGGAGGAACATCACATTAGAAGCAGTGCCTACCAATGCGGAACCCACGATGCGAGAAGGAGAAGAGCAAAGTGAGGCAGCGAACCTAGGGGGCGAGCTAGTTTATGAAGAACCTAAGTTCCAAGTGGAAAATGATGATCCAAAAATCCTTGATATGACCAACGAGGTAGAGAAGGAGAAAGAAGTTAAACCAGAGTAGTCGGTTGAGGTAATTGAACAAAAAGATGAATTTAAGGTAGCAATAGTCCGAAACCCAATGCTCATAGATTTAGAACCACTCTCTCCATTCCCTCAACAAGTTTTGAAGGATAAGCAGGACATACATAAGGGGGTGTTCAACATTCATCTCCAGAATGAAGAAAATGGATTAGAAAAGGAAGAGAATGATATAATTTCAAATGATGAGATTGTAGTAGGCTCAAACCCACCACTTACAGCTATGAGATCACTCTCTCATTTTCTTCAAAATTCTTTTCACGACAACTCTCTTATAGATATGGGACCACTCTCTCCTTTCCCTCAAAAGTTTTCTCTAAGACATACAAAATGAGGAATTCACCATACATCTCATGGATGAAGAAAATAAAGAAACATAAGAGGATGAGACATATGCAAATGAAGGATTTTATGTTATTGAAACCAAAGTCTCAATTCCCAAAAGCAATTGTAGAAAAATATCAAACCTACCACTCGAGTTAAACCATGAAGCATATTGGGCTTTAAAGAGGAGAAACTATGACATGATTGTAGCTGAAGGAAGATTGAATGAGCTCGAGGAAATGAGTTGAAAGTCTGAAGCCTCCGAAAGTTCTTCAAAGTTAAATCTATAGGAGAGAAGTTTTAGTTTACTGCTTATTTAAATTCCAATCTTTTATTTTTCTAAACTTTTTAATATGTCTATTTTCATAGTGCATAATGAACTTTTCAAGAAAACCATAAAGAAAGATACAAGTGCAAGGAGGACCGTCTGACACCTTGGTTGGATTCTCAGGATGAATGTTCAACTAGATATCCAGTATAGGTAATAAATCAATTGGATCCACCAAGAGAGTTTAAGACTACAAAGAACCAAACATTTTCCCATGGTTGAGTGGAAATAAATCATTTGGTAAGCAGTGTAATAGACATATTAGGAATGAACTTATACCTTCAAAATCACATAGACATAAGAAGATAGCGAAGTAAAACCGAAGAAAATTTATGAGAGGCGTCTGGCGCCTAGTTGGAAAATATTGTTGTATTCTTAGTTAATTTGAAATAATTGGGCTGAGTTTATTGCGTTGAGTCTTAAAATACCAAAACCAACATTATCCTTGATATTTGTTACCCCTAAATCAATTGCAAAGTCACCGATCATTAATATTTTTTATAAAAACAAAAAAAAAGACTTCATTTGTCCCTAAGGATCGATACTCGGAATGTTTTACTACTTGTGACGGGTGTACACTTGCATTGTATCATTTATTTTCATTTCAAAATTCTCAAACACCATCCCTTTATATAATCTGCTCACAATCTAAATTCCGAGACCAGCATTCCTCAAACCGAAAGGATTTAAAATACTCGTATCACGGGCTCTGGAGGAAGCATAGAGATGCAAAGCAATAGCACGGTGATGAGACTTGGACCATTGAAGGTGAGAAATGTTTGCATCTAGATAGAATAGAAAGAATCATTACACAGAAACAAGCGGTCCAGATGCTTCCAACGTTGGGCAGCTGCAAAGTGGTTGTTACATATTGCGTGTCCACGAATGATGTGAATGCAAATGCAAGTATACACTATTCTAATCGATTGTAGAATAAATGAGGTCGAAATCCACAAGGACTAAGGATATTACTCTAAGCGTGCATTTAAGATTACAAAAAAAATGCAAATAAAAGATAATCAATGTTGTATAACTAGAACTAACTATAATACTATAAAATGTAGAAAGAAATTCCAAGAAAGAAAGTACTGTAAATCAAAGATTCTGGGGCATAGAAATGCTTTGACAAAACTAACAGAAAAGGGAAACAAATGAAATGGGAGAGATCACTATATGCCTTTACTAACTTATAGAAGATGTTGTACCATAAAATCGCAACTGATGCTCAAACCGACGTGGTTAGGTTCCCTTCCGAGACACCCAAAAATGAATATCTACAACTTCCATTGCTGAATACCCAAGCATAAAGAACAGGTTATAAGCATGGTTAGGTGGACTTTATCTCTAAGCATCCATAAATATACTAGAAAATAGTAGCTAACCACAAAGAGAGCGAAACACGCTACCTATATACACTTCCGAGGCATACAAGACCAAACAAACTGATAGATGCGACCGACAAAGATAAGTAAGATGAAAATATTATAACAACTCTATTTAATAGTAGCAAAAACATGCTAGAAAGCCTCTGTTCACAAATTACAGCAAGGGATCCCCTGAAAATAAGGTTTAGTTCATGGGGAATGGGGAAAATAAAATGGGTAAAGAAAATAAATAACCTATTTCGTGAAAGAGTGCTTTTAAACCCGACGAAACCTCCAGCTCAGTGAAGAAACCAACAGTTTCAGCTTCCTATCATCAACTTCCTCCTAAAAATTGGGTTTTCTCTCCTTGTCTTCAACATCGAATTTGGAATAATTTCTCTCTTGGGATCTATTCCCCCTTGGGGATTGATAATGAGACAACCTCATCTTATTACTTTTATAGCTCCCCCAAAAATTAGAGCAAAACCTGATAAAACGTGCGTGGTACTAACTTCAGTAAAAATTCCGTGTAAAACTTGTTATTGTGCTGCCCAAAAATTTCTACAGCAAACGATGCTCCAGCATCAGGACTCTAGCATCTAAAAGACCTAACAATTCCTTCTGTTTCTACAGCTCTACTTCCAATACCTCAAGATTCTGCAAAAACAACCCAAAAAAAAATAATAAAGATGAGCTCACACAAAATTAACCAAACAAGGAATTTATATTTGAGTTTACTATTTATCACTTAATTCCTCATTTTGGTGAGCTTATATAGCTAGGATTCTCTCATGAGTTTTTATTAAAACATAGCCATGGAGATTGAGTGTGAGTTTCAAAGTTTTAGTTAAACGTTTCATTACATTTGGTTTCCATAAGAAAAAGAACAAGAATGTGCTCGTGATACAAGAAATCACCTAGGACACGGAATGTTCGAGGGTCCCCAATCCTCGAACATTCCAACAAATTATTTTCATAGGGTTCGACGAGACCTTTCTACAATTAGGGACCTTAGGCGACCGCCTTACTCGCATATAGCTTAAGCCAATTCTAAAGAGAATCTCATAAAAAATGTCTAAACGAATAAAGTTAGCATTACATTGGTTTGAATATTTTCATACATGTGAGATGAGATATGACACTTCCAAAACTAAGAAAAATAATCATCTTGTGAAAAAGGAAAAAAAAAATATTCGGATAGAAATAAATAAATAATATCATGTTTTAATTAATAAATAGTTTTAGAATTTAAGAATCTTGTGTGTATGCCGGAGTGGTTATCGGGCATGACTAGAAATCATGTGGACTTTGCCCGCGTAGGTTCGAATCGTGCCGCTCACGTCTAGTAGGTGTTCCGATGCCTAAAAAATTAGGGTGTTCAAAAAACTCGATGACCTGAAAAAACCGATCAATTCAAGGGAAATAGTAGGTGTCAATTACCGCTGATCTATACTCATGTTGGCACCAATTTACTAAATATCACGTCATGTAATGTCATGTGATATAAGACTTCCAAAAGTTAAATCCAGTGCAAGTTTCTTAATTTTAGTAAGAGTATAGGTGTTTTTAGTAAATGTATTTGAAGTACGAAAATTCCGAGAATTTTAAAATAATTTTATAGTAATAAAGAAAAAGAAAAATGAGAGAATTTAAAATGTTTCTCACCAAAAATTAGAGAGGCTCATTAATGATGGGCCTTTTCAATGGTTTACATTTATGCAGGTATTTTTTTGAAAAAAAAAAAATCTACCTAATAAACGTTAACCTGTATTCTAACTATTATCCACAGAGAAAACAAATGTATGTATAGAATTAAATTAATTAAAGATATATTCATATAACTAAAAGTAAATTAAAAAATTTATTCAAATATATATTCAATGAATTATCATATCATCACAATTATAACCAAGCCTATTATCTATAAATGGAAAAGAAAAAATAAGGATGTGAAAATCAATATAAATAAGTAAACTGTGGATAATGGAAAAAGTTATACCCGAAATTGAAATTTGAAATGGATTAAAACTGAAAAGTTTGAATTTGAACTAAATTTTCAAATAACGCTAGAAATTTGATTCCTATTGAAATCAGAATCCCAAATCCATTACATCAAATTACTTAGTTACCAATAACTATAAAATAGTCGGTTCATTTTTTCTTCATCTCAAGGCTCAAGACTAGCTCCACCGCCACTTTTACCGACCAATTGCTTTCTACGTCGAATCGAAGGCATGGCCATTCTCGATCTCATGACTTTTCATTATCTAGACTCGACTCTCAAGTGATAATTTTGGGTCAAGGTTCTCATGGTCGAGTGACGTTTTTAGTCAAACCAATCCTTGGACCTCTTTACTAAGTAGGAGTGAAGATCTGATAAAAAAAATTATTTAAAATAATAATTAAAAAATATACTATTGAAGATTTGAATCTTTTAACTTCAAGAGAGAATAAATACTTTAAACTCTAAGTCATAGTCATGCTTTCTTATTTTTATTACTTTGAGGTATAGAATTATATATACTAAATTTGATAATTTAAGTCCATTAAAATATATTTTTCATTGGATAATATTACTAACCTATTTATCTTTGTGACCTCGAGGATTAATTGTAATTTTGAAATGAGTTTTCCAACCATTGTTAATTTTAATAATATTTTTTTTGGAATATATGGAATTATTATTGTTATAAGTTAGAAGAAAAAATCAAAAGTTAAATATAGTATAAGTGTGTTATTATTATTATTATTATTATTATTATTATTTTAGTTCAATTATAAGCTTGTTAATAAAACGTATTGTACCAAATTTTTTTTGGAACTTGAAATATTTTATTGTTGTGATAAAGAAAGAAAATAAGCCAAAGAAAATAGAGAATTTGAAATGTTTCTTACAAAACTTTGAAAGGCTCAATAATCATTGATTTTTCAATAGTATTTTACATTTATGCGGTACATTTTCGAAGAGAATCCTTCCATTGGAAAAATATGTATAGAATAAATTTAATTAAAATAAACTTTTATCACTCACAAAAAAAACTATTTAAACATTAAATAAATTGTTTTAAATTAAATGTACAGTCACAATTATAAACTAAGATAAATAGATATTGTAGGGGAAAAAGCAAGGTTTTCTTCCAAAAAAAAAAAAAAAGACGACCTTAATGATCATCTCATTATATTTATACCAGAAAATGAAATTTAATTTAAAATTAAGAAGTATGAATTTGAACTTGAAGATAAATGAAAATTACAATATCTGAGAAATAAAAGGGATCCAATAATAAATGGGTTTAAATTTGAAATAAAGAAGAGGAGTTCCATTTCCTATTAGAACTAAGAAATCGAATCTATATTTCCTTTAAATACATCTTTCAGTAACTAAAATTAAATATTTACTAAATACTTACTTTTCTTTGATCTCTCAGACTCTACCTCTGCCGCCGGCTTCCACAACCGCCGTCACCGTCGCCATCCAGCTACTTTCTTCTTTTCAGTTTTCTTTGATCTCTCTCTAGACTCTACCCCTGCCGCCGGCTGCCGCCACCGCCACCAACCAGCTACTTTCTTCTTTTCTTTCAGTTTCCTCAGTCGGTATATACCATTTTCTTTTCATTACTTTTTCTAATTATATTCTATGGTGGGTTCGGGGTAATTCATTTTACTGATTTTTGGATTTCAATTTACAGACAGGATGCAGCTAGGACCCACCGTTTCTGTTTCATTGGGGACTTGGACTCGAGTTATGGTTTTGGGTGAAGGATCTCAGGGCAAAGTGTTCTTAGGCAAGCCAACCTTGGGACCTATTTACTATGTTGCTGTCAAAGCCGCTTTCATAGCAAAATCTTCTTCACTCGCCATCGAAAAAGATATTCTACAACACTTTGTCGGATGTCCAGAAATCATTCAATGTATTGGAGATGAGATAACCCTCGAAGAGTCTTCTATTTGTTACAATCTAATACTGGAGTATGCTGCTGGAGGTACCTTAGCCAATTTGATTAAAAAACAGAGGAAATTGCCAGAGAATCTGGTGAAGGAATATCTTAAAATGATATTGAGAGGGTTGTCTTGTATCCATAGTAAAGGGTTCGTCCATTCTGATCTCAAACCAGCTAACATTCTTGCATTCCCTCAAGGGGATGGTAAGATGAAGTTAAAAATAGCTGACTTTGGACTTTCTAAGAGATGGGTCCACCAGGATCATGAAGTGGTACTAAATACTACTATAGCAAGTTCCAAGCCGAAGTTTAAAGGAACGCCCATATACATGTCACCAGAATCTGTTGTTCTTGGTAGTATTAGCCCTCCATGTGATATTTGGTCTTTGGGTTGCATTCTAGTTGAAATGATTACGGGAAAGCGAGTATGGGAGAGTTGTCAGACTATTGGTGAGTTCATAAAAAAGCTTGTGCATGAGATGGAATTACCAGCGGATATACCTGAAGAATTATCCAGAGAAGGAAGAGATTTTCTTGCAAGCTGCTTTGATCATGATCCTCAACGAAGATGGACGGCTAACATGTTACTCCAACATCCCTATCTTACACAAGAAAATTGATTCGCCTCATCAACTTAATTTTCAACCTTTATGATTGTCTAAAGTTTCATGCTCTAAATCTAGGAGACCAATGAGGAAGAGGGAGAGGGGGTGCTACGAGCCCTCTCGCGTTGTTATATATTCATGGATTAACCACAGGGTGCAACTTCTTTTTAACTTCCTCCCAGTTTTATATTCATGGATTATACCTGTAATCAAGGTTTTAAATATTAAATAATGACCAAAGTTAAGTTTATGTGATACAACTTGTATGTTTAAATTAATTTGTGAAGAATATGCTTAAATTTAGAGTATAATAGCAAAGTTTTGATCACAATCAATATAATTGACATGTTATTTATTTCAATAATAAATGGCTGTGAACTTTGTTGGACCTTAGTCAACAAACAAAATTTATTTAAAGAATAATTTTATTGATCATTTATTTAAATTGGTTTATTACTTGGTTAAGATTTTATTCTCTAAATAAAATTGGATGATCGTTTTACATCTATGGTACTCACTCAAGTGAGCTAAAAATTCAATAATAACTTTTTAATTTAATAATGGTTACATTTTATGATAAAATAGCAAAAGTCTTGGAATCCCCAATTTTTTACGACTACAAATATTTAAATTTTTTAGGTGCATATCTTTGTGAGTGTTGAAAAAATATAAAAATTATTATTTTATGAAACTTATTATTTTATAACTCAATGATATTCTATTTGATGAATTATTGTTTTAGTAATGTATTATATTCATAAATTTAAGTGTTTATTTAGGTATGATATTTAAATAGACCCATAACATTTGGATTCAAATAAATCCAAATGACTTTAATAATAGTGGAAAGATGAAGGTATCAATCTTTTTATTTGATAGTAATAATAAAAATGAGATTAAATATTCATCAAAATTTTTAATAAACAAATATGTAGATTAATGTAAATATATATAGCTTTTAGTATGAAATTTGATAAATGTATGGAATGTAAAAGACTTTGAGTGTGATAGATTTTATCATTTCTTTAAGATCTTCCATTTAATTATAATTAATTGTAGAATACTAAATTCTAATAGTTTTAATTATAACTATTCAATTCTCTACGACTATAAATATAGGTTTGCTTCTACAATTTTTCTCATCCAACCACTTGGAGCTCCATTTGTTTTCTACTTAGTCTCTCATTTTTCATTTTATTGAAGTCACATATTGATATTTGTCTAACAATTATCAATTGAGAGGTAAATCAATTTTCAAAAAGTTGTATATAGATATGTCTTTGATTTCCCTTCTAATATTGTATATTTTTTTTAATTATATAAAATACTTGTTTATGCATTAGATATGCTAACTCTTATAAGAAAAGTAGAGTGTTTATTAAATTATAATATTTTTTTGGACAACTTAAATTATAATATTCTATTTGGTAAATTTAAATGTGTTAAGTTATTATTCGTGTTACACTGCTTTGAACAAGTTATTTTGTTAGACATGTAATTAATTTTTATTTTAACATTTATTTAATTATAAAATAATTCTTCAAAAAAAAATATGAATCAGATAAGTTAGAGAACGATTCTTGTGTATGCATTTAATGTTCCTCTTTCTTATTTCTTATTTCCAGTGTTGTTGTCTTCTATGAACGATACAGAGTGAACTACGGACTTAACGTCGACAATCTGCCACAACGAAGTGATGTGATAAACGTGTATGGGCGGTGTGACATCGATATCGTGCGGATATTTGAGTCGAACCACGACAGTTTGGATCGCTGCATGGCAAACCAAATGCCCTGTGGTTGGGAACCAGAAATGAAGACATACACAGCTTCGCCACCGATCAAATGGCGGCCAATGCTTGGGTTAACGCTCACGTGCTTCCTTATTATGTGGATGTCAATATTGCATATATTACCGTTGGCAACGAAGTTGTCCCTATCGACCCAGCTACGCCTTTCGTTGCCATTGGGGTGGCCGACCAAAGGGAATGAGTCATTCGCCGGCATTGAGAATGCAGTTTACGTATAACAAAAATTTCATGAACCATGTGGCGAGTGGAGCAGGAACTCCGAAGAGGCCAAATGTGAAGTACAATGGGATTTTGTTTGAGATGTTCAATGAGGATCTCAAAGCAGCTGGAGTTGAGCAGAGTTTTGGCTTCTTTTATCCCAATAGCCTTGTATATGCCTTTACTCGCTCATAGAAGATGCTCTAGCATAAAATCGCAGCTGATGCTCAAACCGACGTGGTCCCCTTCCTAGACACCCAAAAATGAATATCTACAACTTCCATTGCTAAATACCCAAGCATAAAGAACAGTTTATTAACATCATTAGGCAAACATTATCCCTAAGCATCCATAAATCTACTAGAAAATAGTAGCTAACCACAGAGAGTCAAACATGCTACCTATATACACTTTCAAGTCATACAAGACCAAACAAACTGATAGATGCGGTCGACAAAGATAAGTAAGATGTAAATATTATAACTCTATTTAATAGCAGTAAAAGCATGCTAGAAAGCCTCTGTTCACAATTACAGCAATGGATCCCCAAAAATGTGGTTTAGTTCATGGGGAATGGGGAAAATAAAATGGGCAAAGAAAATAAATAACCTATTTCGTGAAAGAGTGGTTTTAAACCCGTCGAAACCTCTAGCTCAACAAAGAAACCAACAGCTTCCTATCATCAACTTCCTCCTCAAAAATGGGTTCCCTTGAAGATATCTTGGGATCTATTCCCCCTTCGGGATTGATAATGAGACAACCCCATCTTGTTATTTTTCTAGCTCCCCAAAAATTAGAACAAAACCCGATAAAATGCGCGCGGTATGAACTTCAGTAAAAATTCCGTGTAAAACTTGTTATTGCACTGCCGTAAATTTCTACAACAAACGATGCTCCAACATCAAGACTCTAGCATCTAAAAGACCTAACAATTCCTTCTGTTTCTACACCTCTACTTCCAATACTTCTAGATTTTCCAAAAACAAGCCAAAAAACAATAGAGATAGCTCAGACTTCTCCAAAATTAACAAAGTTAACAAAGCAAGGAATTTATATTTGAGTTTACTATTTATCACTCAATTCCTCATTTTGGTGAACTTATATAGCTAGGATTCTCTCATGAGTTTTCATTATAACATATCCATGGAAATTGAGCATGAGTTTCAATTTATTAGTTAAACACTCATTACATTTGATTTCCATAAGAAAAAGAATAAGGTTTTCATAATACAAGAAATCACTTAGGACACGGAATGTTCGAGGGTCCCCAATCCTCGAACATTCCAACAGATTATTTTCATAGTGTTCGACGAGATCTTTCTACAATTAGGGGGCTTAGACGACCTCCCTACTCGCCTATAGCTTAAGTTGGCCCTAAAGAGAATCTCATAAAAAAATGTCTAAACGATGAAGTTAGCATTATATTGATTTGAATCTTTTCATACATGTGGGATGAGATAGGACACTTGCAAAACTAACAAAAATAATCCTCTCTGTGAGAATGGAAAAAAAAAATTATTCTGATATAAATAAATTAATAATATTATTTTTTAATTAATAAACAGTTTTAGAATTTGAATATCTTGTGGGCATGTCGGAGTGGTTATCGGGCATGATTAGAAATCATGTGGGCTTTGCTTGCGCAGGTTTGAATCCTACCGCTCATGTTTTTATTTTTGTGTCATACCTTTTTTTTTTAGGCCAAAACGAACATAGTTCATCGGTAATTGGCATATATCTTTAATTAAGAGGTTGTGAGTTCGATTTCCACCCCCACATGTTGTACTAAAATAATAATAATAATAATAATATCCTCAATTGAGTTAATTAAATTTCTCATTAAATTTACGATACTATACTTTTAAAATAATTCATCAATAATAAATTTTTCCTTATGTATATTTGAATGTAGTTGCGTACGAGCTTATTTTAATACAATGTTGATTGAGCAATCTCGAACATATCTTTCAAATTATTTGAGAGAATGATAAAATGACCTTACAAAATGAATACTTTTTTTAACCTTAAAATTACTATTCACAAATTTTATTTTTCCAATAAGTTTAGATATCTGACATGTTCCGATGCTCAGAAATAAGGGTGTTCAAAAAATTCGATGACTTGAAGAAACTGATCAATTCAAGGAAAATAATAGGTATCAATTACCGTTGATCTATGCTCATATTGGCACTAAACTACTAAATATCATATCATGCGAGTTAAGGTTTTCACCGGTCAAAATTTTAATATTTATAATCCATAGAAGTATAATTAAAATATTAAAATACAGGGAACTAAATTGAAAATTTTTAGTACTAAGTGTTTTTAGTCAATGTATTTGTAGTACAAAAATTTAGAGAATTTAAAATAATTTTATAGTAATAAAGAAAGTTAAAAGAAAAATGAGAGAATTTAAAATGTTTCTCACCAAAAATTAGAGAGGCTCAATAATGATGGGCTTTTTCAATGGTTTACATTTATGCAAGTATTTTTCAAAGGAAAAAAAAAATCTACATAATAAACGTTAACCTGTATTCTAACTATTATCGATAGAGAAAACAAATGTATGTATAGAATTAAATTAATTAAATATATATTTATACAACTAAAAGTAAATTTTAAAAATTATTTAAATATATATTTAATGAATTATCATAAATTCTAAATTTGCAATCAGAATTATAACCAAAGCCTATTATCTATAAATGGAAAAGAAAAAATAAGGATGTGAAAATCAATATATAAACAAGTAAATTGTGGACAGTGGAAATCGTTATACCCGAAATTGAAAGTTAAAATTGATTAAAATGAATGAATTTTCAAATAAAGCTGAGGGATTTGATTCCTATTAAAATAAGGGAATCACAATCCCAAATATCTTTTAATACATCAATTACTTCACCTACCAATAACTATAGAATAGTTAATTAATTTTTTCTTCAAGGCTCTAGACTATAAAATGAAATTTAAAATTGAAAAGTATGAATTTGAACTAGAAGATAAATGAAAACAATAAAAGGGATCGGAAAATAAGATGGATTCAAATTTGAAATAAAGAAGAGTTTCATTTCCTATTAGAACTAAGAAAGCAGGACTCATATTCCTTTAAATACATCCATTATTTCACCTTTCAATAACACTAAAATTAAATACTTATTTTTCTCTGATCTCTCTCTAGACTCATCACTTTCTTCTTTTCTTTTCTGACTAAGGTATATTTTTCTCTCCTGGGTTTCCATTATTCCTTTCATTACTTTTTTTTAATTAACATTCTCTATATAGTGGTTTAGGTAATTGTGGGTTTGGGGTTAAAAGGAAAATTCGTTTTACTGATTTTTGTGTTTTCCTTTTACAGACAGGATGCAGTTAGGATCCACCGTTTGTGTTTCGTTAGGAACTTGGACTCGAGTTATGGTTTTGGGTGAAGGATCTCATGGGATAGTGTTCTTAGCCAAGCCAACCATGGGACCTATTTACTATGTTGCTGTCAAAGTCGCTTTCATAACAAAATCTTCTTCGCTCGTCATCGAAAAAGATATTCTACAACACTTCATCGGATGCCCAGAAATTATTCAATGTATTGGAGATGAGATAACCCTTGAAGAGTCTTCCCTTTGTTACAATCTGATATTGGAGTATGCTGCTGGAGGTACCTTAGTCAATTTGATTAAAAAAGAAAAGAAGTTGCCGGAGAATCAAGTGAAGGAATATCTTAAAATGATATTGAGAGGGTTGTCTTGTATCCATAGTAAAGGGTTTGTGCATTCCGATCTCAAACCAACTAACATTCTTGCATTCCCTCGAGATGATGGCAAGATGAAGTTAAAGATAGCTGACTTCGAACTTTCTAAGAGATGGGTCCACCAGGACCATGAAGTGGTACTAAATACTACTACAGCAAGTTCCAAGCCGAAGTTTAAAGGAACGCCCATATACATGTCACCAGAATCTGTTGTTCTTGGTAGTATTAGCCCTCCATGTGATATTTGGTCTTTGGGTTGCATTCTAGTTGAAATGATTACGGGAAAGCAAGTATGGAAGAATTGCCAAACTAGTGGTGAGTTCATAAAAAAGCTTGTGCATGAGATGGAATTACCGGCTGATATACCAGAAGAATTATCCAGAGAAGGAAGAGATTTTCTTGCAAGCTGCTTTGATCATGATCTCAACGAAGATGGACGGCTAACATGTTACTCCAACATCCCTATCTTACACAAGAAAATTAATTTGGCTCATCAACTTCATTTTCAACCTTGATGATGGTATAGAGTTTCATGCTCTAAATTTAGGAGATCGTGCATTTTTTATATTCATGGTTTATACATGTAATCAAGGTTGTAAATATCAAATATTGAAGTAATGGCCAAAGTTAAATTTCTGGGGTAGAACATTTAAGTTTAAATTAAGTAGGGAAGATTATTGCTTAAATTTAGAGTGTAATCACAAGTTTCAATTGTCATTAATATAATGGATCGACATGCATTTTTATTTCGGTAATCCATGGTAGTGAGTTTTGCCAGACCTTAATCCACAAATAAAATTTTGTTTGAAGAATCATGTTATTCATTTATTTGGATTGATTTATTATTACATTAAAATTATATTTTTCTAAATAAAATTGAGCAGTAATATTTTTATTCTACTCACCCAAGTGAACCAGAAACTCAAAAGTAGCTTTTTAATTTAATAATTATTACATTTTGTTTTTATACAGAATATAAAAATATTGGAATCTCTCATTTTCTCACTATAAATATTTAAAGTGCATGTGGGTCCGAGAAAATGATTAAAATTATTATTTTATAACTTGGTGAATTATATATGTTTTAGTAATGTATTATATTTATAAATTTTTATTTTTATTTAGATATAATATTTAAATAGACATAGTCCAAATGGCATTATATAGAGCGAAAAGACAAGGTATATCAACCTTTTTATTTGATAGGTTTTGCATAATAAAAATGACTAAAAACATTTATCAAAATTTTTAATAAACAAAATATATAGATTAACGTAAATCAACAAAAATTTAAATACAATAAAACTTTTATATCTTTTTAATTCTCTACAACTGTAAAAATAGGTATTTCTTTCACCATTTTTCTTATCTAACCACTTAGAATTAGAACTCCACTTGTTCTCTACGATTAGTCTGTCGTTTTTCTTTTTATTGAAGTCACATATTGGGATTTGTTTAACAATTATCAAGTGAGAGGTAAATCTATTTTTGAAAGTTGTATAGAGCACACGTCTTTAATTTTTCCTTTCTCCTACCATTGTTATTTTGTTTTATTTTGTAATTTTTTTCTTAATTTTTAAAATACTTGTGAATGCATTCTATTTACCAATAAGTACATTTTATAAGAAAATGAGAATGTTTATTAACTTATAATATTCTATTTGGTTATTATTCATGTTACCGTGCTACTTTTAATAAGTTATTTTATTTGGAATGTAATTAAGTTTATTTTAACATTTATTTAATTATAAAATCAAATAAATGAGAGAAAAATCCTATTCAAATGCAGGCAGTAATAAAACTAGTCATTTAAAGCTCATTTGATAACGTTTCCCTTTCTTATTTCTCATTTTTATTCTTTTAAAAACCTAATTGTTTGCTAATTGTCATTGTTTCTTGTTTCTCGTTTGTTAGAAACACAAACATTTCTAAAATTATGTAGAAATTTTTTAAATAACAAAACAAGTTTTTTGTTTCTGGTTCCTAATTTCAGTTGTTTTTTTCCTTTCTAAAACATAGGATAAAAATATTATTTTATTATTTTTAACGCATAACAAATATCAAATTATAACATTAAAAAACTATGAATATTTAATTTAAAATTTTAATTTTCCTATAAAACTTTTACTATTTTTTTTATTTAAAATTTTAGATAATAAAGAAACACGAATGGGTTATAAAACCCAACTTCCTTAAATCAATTTCCCATCTTTTCCATTATCTCACAAATTCACAATGGACCTTCTGTGGGCGCTCTTCTTTCCCATCAACTTCCTCTCCTCTCCTGAGTAAGAAGCTTCTATCTATCAACGAAGAATACATTTCTATTTTTCATTAATCATTTCTATTTTTCATTATACTAATAAAACACACCTTTAATTTACGTTGGTAGATGGTTTGGGCAACATCGAAGTGAACTACGGGCTGAACGATGACAATCTGCTGCAATCAAATGATGTGATATAAACCTGTACAGGCGGTGCAGCATCGATATCGTGCAGATATTTGAGTCGAATCACAGCGTTTTAGATAAGATGCGTGACAAACCAAATGTCCTGTAGCTGGGAACTAGAAATGAAGACATACACTGCTTCGTCTCCAACCAAATGGCGCCCAATATTTGGATACACTCGTGTGCTTCTTTGTTATGCAGATGTCAATATCGCATACATTATCGTTGGCAACGAAGTCGTCTCTGCCGACCCAGGTACACCTTTCGTTCCCAATGCTATTAGAAACATAATGCAATCACTCGTGGCTACTAGCATAAAAAAGAACATGATATTTTAAATTAAAGTTTAAAATAAGACTGATTTAGTCTCTTATTTATATATACGTCAATTATTAGAAATTTCTTTATGAATGGTGTGTACTTTCAATAGTTTACTTATATAAGTTTTTTTATGACGTGGTGTGTACTTTCTTTTTTTTTTTTGATGGTGTGGTGTGTACTTTCATTAGTCTACTTATACCGTATTTAATAGATAAGTGGATATATTAAAAACTTTAAGCATCACATCGGAAAATAAAAAAAATTAAGGTGGAAGTTTATTTTTCAATTTAGTTGGTGTGGTTTTAAAAGTTTCAATTTACTATTTACAATTTGGATCAATTAGTTTCAATTTAGTTCATATGATTTTAAAATTTTTAATTTGGTCACTATAATTTGAGCATGTCACTACAATTCGAGCTTAGTTCAATTAAGTTTTTGCAGTTTTAGTTTTGGTTCAATTTAATCTCTTTATATTTATACCGTCTTTTATTTTTATCAATTATCAATTTCTTCACCATAGATAACCAAAGTGGTCCACATAAGCGCCACGGGAGTCTCGTACCCTCCCTTCGCTGGAGCATTCACCATCGCAGCTGCCAGACCTCTGAGCAACATTGCAAAGGTGGTGGGCGCTAGTGGTGTACCATTATTGCTGAACGTGTACCCATATTTCGCGTACACATCAAACCTACAACAAATCCCACTAAATTACACCCTCTTCACTTCCACGACGTCGGGAGTGGTGTATGGAAATCTGAACTACTATAATCTGTTTGATGTCATGGTGGATTCTTTCTATGCGGTGCTGGAGAAGATTAGCGCTGCCACTGTGAGACTATACATTTCAAAGACTAGGTGACCGACCAAAAGGAATGAACCGTTCACCAGCATTGAGAATGCAGTGACATATAATAAAAATTTTGTTAACCATGTGACGAGTGGAGCAGGAACTCGAGTAAAATAGAATTTTGTTCGAGATGTTCCATGA
This sequence comes from Momordica charantia, assembly GCF_013281855.1. Lineage (NCBI taxonomy): Eukaryota > Viridiplantae > Streptophyta > Magnoliopsida > Cucurbitales > Cucurbitaceae > Momordica > Momordica charantia. The sequence continues at coordinate 20,279,111 of NW_028275162.1, read as the reverse complement.
AGGATCTTAAAGCCACTCGAGTTAAAGCAGACTTTAGATTCTTTTATCCTAATATCCCACCCGTTTATCAGTTTTGGAATTTCTAATTAAGGAACGGAAAAGAAATTTAAACATGTCTCAATCTAAATGTTACTTGCATTCTATTCCATACAAATCAATTTAATCTAAATGTTGCAATCATAAGATTTGTTGCTATTATATTCTGGAATTTTCACTTCCATCAATTATCTCTAAATTTTAAAAATTGTTGACGACATGGGAATTTAAATCAAGCTCGATTATTTATTATTATTATTATTATTTTGAATTTAAACCAAACTCACAAAAAAATTATTTATTATTGTTATTATTTTGTGTACAACTATTTATAGGATAGGAATTCAAATCTTAATGTTTTGACCAATGATGTATGCAGATTGACTAAGAAAAGAAATTATGTGGTTTTGTAGGATGCATAAATGTTGGGTGTTGACCAACATTGCTATCAAAAGTGAAAATTGGTGCAAAAATCTTTCTTTTTTTTTCTCAAATATTGAGTAGTATTTAATTTTTTTTCTTTTTAAAAAGTTAGAGAAATAAAAGATATGTTAGAAATAGAAAGTATATATCCGTGCGTCAAAAAAAAAAATACAACTTTAGACTCAGCTAACCAATGCTTGGGTGGGTAGTTTAATATATATTCTAAAATTAATTTATAGACTTTTCATTTTCTTTTTTCAATATAATACACGTTAACTTTTTTTTATTATGTATAAAGTTTAAACTTGAATCAAACCTAAATATGCTATTTTTTTTTCTACTTTGTACTATATTTAAACATAAATATCTTTAAAAATTAGTTCATATTTAGAATATGTCAACTTCAATATAATTCAAATTGTCAAATGTAATGTATACTTTTTTTAAGGTTAGAGGTTCATATTTTCATTTGTTAAACTAAAAATATATATATATATATATATTCTCTCCATATCCTAAAAATAATCCTCCCTGTAAAAAGGAAAAAGAATAAATCATTCTTATGTAAATAATTAAATAATACTGTTATTGTTATATAAAAAACAGTTTATAAAATTGAACATCAAGTGGGCGTGCCGGAGTGGTTATCGGGCATGACTAGAAATCATGTGGGCTCTGCCCGCGCAGGTTCGAATCCTGCCGCTCACGTTTTTTGTCTTTAAAGAATAATATTCTTTCTTTTTCACTTTGCAATGCTACCGTTGTAGGTATATTAATGGAATTGAGCGGGAGCTCATTTTAATTTAACGTTGATAAAATAATTTCAAACACGTCTTTTTCTCTTTCTTTTTTATTAATTTGATCATGGTTCACCGGCTAAAGTCATCTCGAACACGTTCGAATCTTGCCACTCACGTTTTCCCTCTTTATAATAATATTATTTCTTTTTCTCACTAAATTTGTCGTGCTATAGTTTTAAAATAATTAATCAATAATAAATTTTCCTCATGTGGGATCTATGAACTAAATTTCTTGCTACATTTGCGAAGCTATACTTTTAAAATAATTAATCAATAATCATTTTTCCTTTTATGTATATTGAATGTAATTGAGTAGGAGCTTATTTTAAATTAACGTTGATTGAGCAATCTTTTTTTTGGTCAATTTGAGCATAGTTCAACCGGTAAAGTCATATATGTCCCACTAAAAGGTTGTGAGTTCGAATTCACCCGCCACATGTTGTATTCAAAAAAAAAAAATCTCGAACACGTTTTTCAAATTATTTTAAAGGAAATGATAAAATGACCTGAAAAAGTTAATACTTTTTTTACGTTAAAATTACTAGCCACAAATCTTGTTTTTTTAGTAAATTTAGATGTCTCACATCTTCTGGCTAGAAATAGGGGTACTAAAAAAATTCGATAACCCAAAAGAATCGATCAATTCCTACAGTTTGGGTCCAACTATAAACTTCTTTAGGTTGGGTTAGATTCAGATAAAAGAAAATTCTATGGATTGGATTGGTTCAAATATTCACCTAAAATAAGTTTGAGTTGAACCGAACCAACCCGAATTTATTATTAATTTTAATACTATTTCTTTTACTCGCAGTAAAAATCATATATTATCATCTTTATATTTAGTTTTATTTCATTTAATAATTTTATATATATATTTTTTAAGAAATTTATAAATTTTTTATTCTACACGAACTTTTAAACATATTTTTTAAGTTTTTGGAGTGTACTTTTTCACTATATATATAAACATCGACTTGTTGATTTTGATTCAATGTTAGACGATATATAAAAAGATGTTTAAGATATTATAATTTATTATTATTTTTCTTTTTGTTATACGATAATACACATAAGATAGAAATAATATAAATTTATTTAATATTGTCATGTCATTTAAAATTTGTCAACTCAATTATACTATATCATTTTTCCGGTAAATGTTCAAATAACCTCATGGACCATTTAGAACCACTTTCTAAAGTTCGCAGACCACCTATTACTTTGTTAAACTTAGGGACCAAATAGATGTCATCGGGCTTCGATGCTCACTTAAGCATGCATACCGAGAACAGATCCACGAGCTTGTATTTATGATTAAGACCCTTCGGACATCCATACATCCAGACATAATCAAGGCACGACGACTCTCGTACCCGTGTCGTGTTATTTGAGCATATCGTACCGCATAACGGCCCCTATGTGCAACCTTCAACCCATGGGACAAGGCGCAATTTTGGCACACCTGTGCCGCTGATAACTCTCCAAAAGAGAGTTATTCTAGTATTATTTTGGTGATTTTATGCAAAGAATTGTTAAAGTGTGTTGGTTTTAGTGCGCATTTAGCCTAGAAAAGATTAGAAATTGGAATCCAAGCTAAAAGTCTCAGGTCTTGAATGCTCTAGCTAAATATTGCACTAAATGTTCTTATTTCTAGTTTAATCGTACAGGTTTGGAAAATGAAGACAAAGTATGAAAAGAGTGTTGAGTCTAGAGAAGAGTAGATGAAACATGTTCAAGTCAGAGCAGATGAAAGCTGGAGCGAAGCAAAGCTGTAGCATGGATTCACTATGCAGTAACAACCCAGACACGGGATTTACCGTGTTTGTACAAATTTCTGCTGGGTGCCCTAAAAACGGAACCCGATATTTAAAGGATGTTCTACCCTAGCCGACAGACACACAGAGCCCAAGAGAGACAAAATTGGAGAGCTGAAAAGACAAGAGGATGGAACATCTCCATTTGCGGGGCAATAGCTGACTACGGAAAGAGGAGGCTCACCTGCTTCGATGAGTTATCTACTTCTTCTTCTCTGCTGCTGCCTTGAAATGGGTTGTATTTTCCTTTCTTCCATTTTATTTTCTTCCCCCATTATAAGCTAAATCCCATTTTGGGGATTTACATGTTGTAACTAATTTGATACTGAACCTCTAGCTGCTACACTATTTTTTAATAAAGTTGTTCTATATTTCTTCATTCTTGCGTGACATTGTTGGCCACTCTGTCGTGTTTGTTAGCTACTGTATTGACTCGGGAGGGCTTATGGGTGCTGATGTGCTTTATTCGTGATTAGCACTTTTCTATAGCATTAGGGATACTCAGGAATGGAGTCCCCTAATCATGCCTAGGGCTTGCGTTTATTGCTTGGGTATTTAGCAATGTGAGTTGTACTTACTTATGTTTGAGGTGTTTCGGAAGAGAATCGAGTTGAATTGGGCATTAATAGATGTTAGTAAGCTATAGGGTAGGTTGATAACCTGTGAAAATATGATGAATCTCCCTCGCCTTTTCCATATTTGTTAACCCGTCATTATCGCGTTTTGTGTTAGAGCTTTTTGTTGTCGACAGCTTCGATAATCGTGTCTGCTGCAAGCATCTGTTGTCTTGTTGTTTTTATATTTCTTCTAGATAATTTCCATACACCGAACTCTTTATATTTTTCTTTGTTGGTATCTACACGTATAGTTAAAATATTATCCAAAAATCTTTGTGGATACGACCTCGTTACGTACTACAACCGACGATTTCATATATACTTGCACGTGTTGTCAGCACAGTTGTGTGGACACAATAACCGCCCGACACTATCCTTGAGATTCTCATTCTCAAAGAAAGATGTCGTTTTGCAACGCTCACCCATGTCATGACACACGTATGTGTCATGGGGTAGCTCACTTAGGCCACAAAGCTCAGGGGTGGTGGAGATCTGACACCATGCCTCCCCCTCTAGTACATTTTAAGGCAATCTTGGTCTGTCAAGCGTGTACATGCAAAGTGACGAGAAGTCACTCACCAACATAGAGCGCACATCTGAACTCCGATTGACACGAAACTTGGCGTGCTTGCATATCTCACTAATATGCATCTAACTCTAAAGCTACTCGTCCAAACTCTTGACGGAACTCCGACTTCTAGGGTCATGGCTAGGGACCCCAACTAGCCCCCACTGAGCTTGTCACTGACACCACTAACATCGCCTTCGTCTTGCATTATGTGTACACCTTCTCTAGGCATTCTTGTGCACATCCTTGAGGTGTGATAGGTAATGTACCATCATCCTTGATCGCATCACAACACTTCTTTCTCGGCCCTCAACATGGTCCGATGGGCGACACGTGAGTGCCGCCACCACTTGTTCACTATGTGGGCGACACAAACCTACTATCTTCTAGTATGGTTGTGACATGTTGTACGTGGTTTAAAAATTTTGGAACATAATATTTTGCGATAAAATTTCACATTTTGAATGAATATTTTTTTCTGTTGAGTTTAAATATTAAATATTAAATATTTAACATGCATTTAAAAGTTAATAAAAGAGAGAAAAAATGAACATATGTATGATCAGATACAAGTACATGTAATGTAATTTAAATGAAAGTTGTGAACTATATCATAGGTAATTGTTTAGTATCGAAGGGTTTGATTTTTGAATAACATGAAAAGAAGGAAATATATTTAATAAGAATTATGTAAGTTGAATTTTTAAAAAAAATTAAAAAATTAACGAAATAAATTCGACATTCATTAAAGGATAATCTTTTCTAGAATATAATCGAAAGTATCTTGGTTAGTCTTCTAGCCGTAGTAAATTATGATATAATTGTTTTTGTGCTCTGATTGTGTATGCACCTTTTTTATGAGCCAATTTTTTGTCTAATTTTACACTCAATGGAGTGAAAGAAGAGAAAATGCTATTGTATTGCTTTAATATATTATTTCTAAATATGATTCCATCATCATCTACATGAACAAAAATAGTTTAAGCAAATTTCTAAAAAAAAAAATAGAGAAAAAAAAGGTTTAAGCAAAATTTAGAAAGTTGAATTTTTCCACTATAATAGCAGAACATGGATGTTTCAGATTTAAATATTTTCGCATTATAATAGGTACATGGTAACATCTTTTTCAATTCATGAATCAGTATGGATTCGAAGCGAAAAAAAAAGAAAAGAAAATTAAGTATGAAATATGATATTTTAAATTACATATAATACTACATATAAATATAAAAATTATAAAATAAAATATATGAAAAAGTTGAAAATCCATTCTTCAGATGACCTTTGTTGAGTATATTTATAGTTTTTAAATCTTTATTTTGTTTTTGACAATTCTATTGTTTTGGTATTTTATAACTTTTCTCTTAATTTCTCAATTGTCCGGTGCATATTTTTTCATTTTTCTTTCGTCTCCATTTTTTTTTTTGTTTTCCGGTAAAAGAAATGAGTAACTTTTATATATATACAGAGCGAATTGAATGAAATTAATTGAATCATACTTAACCATTGAAAATAGGACAGTGATGCCTAAGTCTATATATATGATTGATCAACAATGAAAAGGATGGATAAATAAACCTCCGATCGCAGAAATATGACACCAACGTCGTCTTCATCGTCGCTAACAGAGGTCCCTAATTTCCACAACTCTCATTACTTTCATATTCTTTCATCATTATCAATCACTTGTACTACCAGTTTCTAACGAGTAATACAATTCTCACTCTTGAAGGAAGATTTAGAGATACTGTCTCAAACATGAGTTTTGGACGAAAGAAAAATGTATATAATTTTCTTTGGATTAACTTATCTCAACAGACACCTTGATCCGAACAATCATGTCCCGTAGAAGTTTGAAGGGTGAATGAGTATCTATTAAAAAGTTGAGGACAAAAATGGAAGGTAAAAATTTTCATTCATAGTTCCATTTATATATAGCATAGATTAATCATAGAATATCAAAGGACTTTGAGATTGTAAAAGTTTTATAACCATCCAATTCTCTAGGATTATAAAAAGGTCTTCTTCCTTAAAATTTCCGATTAACAACTCAGATCTCGATTTGTTCTCTACTTTAGTCTCTCATTTTTCCTTATATCAAAGTCACATATGAGTTTTTATTTAATAAAGTTGTGTATGACACCTTTTATTTCATTTTTGCTTACAATTATTCTTTCTTCCTCTTTTGTAATTATTTTTTTTATTATTCAAAATACTTGTGAATTCTTTGAATTTGTCAACAATTACATTTTTATAAAAAGAAAAAAATTAGCACCTTCATTTTAAGTTATTATTCGTGTTAAGCGACTTTTAACCATTTATTTTACAAGGAACGCAAATAAATTTATAATTAGCATTCATTTAAATATAATATGAAAGAAAAACACTTGTAATAAAGGTCTTGTTTGGTAACTTTTCCGTTTCCTGTTTCTTGTTCCTGTTTCTCATTTTTTGAGAAACAAACATTGTTTGATAACCAATCTCATTTCTCGTTTCTAAATTTTGAGAAACGTTCCAAAAAAGGGACCAATTTTTGGAAACTATGAAAAGTAAGTTTCGTTTTTGTCATTTCTGTTTCTTTATTTTGTGTCCAGCTCTATTTGAGCTTAAATAGTAGACTGACAATTAGTTTTATTTCCTCCCTAATCACTATTTATAGTCAACACACAGCGAGAATGCATGAGAATTATAAACATTATTAATTATACAAATCTAATATTCTTAATTAATTTTCCATCTTTTCCATTATCCCGTAATTGGAATTGGAAAAAATGAATAATTATTCATTCTTTATTTGTAACATAATATACATATATACACCTACTTTTTTTTCCAAATTATTTTCAGTTGATATAAGTTAAATCCTAAAGTAGCCTACTTATTTAATAATTGTTTTATTTATTTTATAAATCTACTCTAGAAAACAATTAAAAATCTAAGTTACATTTAAAAAACAAAAATTCTCCCAATTTGATAACAATTTCGTTTTTTGATTTTTTTTTTAAAGAACAGTACTACTTTCACCTATTACATAAATATTTGGAAAACTAATGTCACTGTTAAAATTTTAATTTGTTTTAGGTTTTGCTATTTTCTATTTTTAAGTAAGAAAAACCATATTCATTTTTCAATTTTTGGAAAACAAAAATCAAATACAACATAAGTGTAACTTTTCTTATTGTGCTATATATTAGGTTTAAATTTGAGTTAGATCTAAATTATGCTATATTTTAGATTTTTCAACTTTGTAATATATTTAAACATACATATTGACAGAGAAGATATAGTCTTATCTTCATTTTTTTTATTAACTATATGACAAGAGAGTCTTGTAAAAAAATGTCTATAAATTATTTGGATTTGAATATTTTCATCCATGTGAGACATGTGACAATTCCAAAACTAATAAAAATAATCCTCCCTACAAAAAAAAAAATTGATAAAATAAATTATTCACATATAAATAAATAATATTATTTTACTATTATATAAAAAATAGATTTTACAATTGAATACCATGTGGGCATGTCGGAGTGGTTATTGGGCACGACTAAAAATCATGTGGACTTTAACGGCGCAAGTTCGAATCCTGCTGTACACGTTTGTATCAAAATTTTGTTTTCTTTTTTATAAAAAAGTTAGACAGAAAAATACTTTGGAAACAATTTTAAATATTGAGAATAGAAGTTTTAAAATGACACGGGTATAATCGAAACACATCTAAATGTCACTAAAATTTTGTATAATTTAAGGCGTTATCTTTAACGGATGGAGAGATGGGGAGGAGGAAAGTCACTTCACAGCAAAAAAAAGTATTGGTAGGAAGGGAAGGGGAGAGGTCGTTAACAAAACGGCGTTCCAAAATTAAAGAAACTATACGTAATTATTATAATAAACGTCAACAATTTAAGCAGCAAGTGGGCGTGCCGGAGTGGTTATCGGGCATGACTAGAAATCATGTGGGCTCTGCCCGCGCAGGTTCGAATCCTGCCGCTCACGATTTTTCAATAATAAAAATTCGCCGGCGAAACCTTACGATGGGTGGAAAAAAACGGAGCCATTTTAAAATTATTTTCTAAAAATTGGGAATCAAAGGGTCATTTTTTGAAATTTTAAAACTAAATAGAAAACTATCACCTAATTTAAGGGACTAAAAATGTATTTTAGTCTGGAACAATTATTAAAAATACTATTTTGGTGATGTACTTTCCACTTTATATTATTTTAGTATTATTTTAGTTTTCATACATTTGAAATGTTTGTTTTGGTTCTTGTACTTTTAAAACGTGACTAGTTTGATTTCTATTTGCAAAATTTTAACACAAATTTTACGCATAACGTGAACCCTATAAAATAAAGTCTTAGTTACATTTGAAGAAATATATTGATCATAGTGTCGTGTGGAAGTTGTGATGAAAAAGAGATTAAAAATAAAATTAAGAGACCAAAAAAGTCACTTTTTAAAAGTATATGGCCAAAATGAACATTTTGAAAGTAAGATACTAAAATGTACAGGATTCAAAATGAAAATTTTGAAAGTATAGGAACCTAAATGAACAAAAACTGAAAATATATTGACTCAAATATCGACGCAAGAGATATTTCATTTTTGAGAAAAATAAAAATATATCTTAAATTTCGTATTATGTATCAATTTTCATCTATATTAATTGACTTAGTGAAGTGATAGATTTTTACCTTCATTTCAATTTACACTTGTTTTACTTACTTATTCTAATAAATTGTAAGGTAAATGTATTCTTAAACTCACTAATGACTTTTCAAATGAAAGTTTATCAAACCTAAAAATTACAACATTTATTAAAGTTTAAGGTAAATATTACAACACTTATATAAATTTAAGGATTAAATTTGATGAAATGAAAAGTTGAAAGAAACAGATAAACTTACCAAATTTAGCAATAAAAATTGATTTTCTCCTTTATTTTCAAGTACATGATCTAATTTAATATCGAGAAAGTTTGAAAATCCTTGCGGTTGATCAAGAAATCTAAATTATCGGCCATTTTTCTTCTCGACAACCTCATAAACATTTGAAAAATGTATTAGTTTTTATCGAGGGTATACCTAGAGAAATTATTCATTTGAAAAATAATACATTTATAATAAATATTTCAAACCTCTAAAAAAAATATGTCATTTATGGAAAGTTTTCAGAAAACTTTAAAATAAAAGAAAATATAAATGAATGAATAAATAATACATTAATAATAAATATTTAAAACTTCTAAAACATTACGGGATGTTTGGTGCATGGAATAAGTTTATTAAGTCCCTGTATTTGGTTAAAATAAGTTTACTGAGTCTGTTTGTTAAATTTGTGTTTGGTTCCTCTTAAATTTGTTAAGTTTGTATTTTATATTTTGTTAAACTGACTTTATTAAACTTGTATTCGGTTGTTTGAGTTTTAATTTTCTTTTAAAAAATATAATTTATAAACTAATTATTTAATTTAAATAATTAAAATTACATTTAAATTATTTTACAAAAGGAAATACTATTTTAAGGATATATAAAATACTTTTAATATATTTGTCTATCTAATTTTTTTTCCAAGGATTAATTTTTAAAATAAATGTTCAATTATCTATGAAAATACTTTAAAAATATTTATCAAGTTTAAATAAAAGCATACAAATTCATTCGACATAAATTTTATCATAGAGAAAATGTTATCAACCATGTATTTAATTTTTCACTATTTAATATTTAAGTAAATTTGATTACTTAATTATTCTAAAAAAAGTTATTAGTTAATTATCATCAACCTTACTATTAAATTTCACTTTCTTTTTTATTTGACAATTACGTTTTATTACAAAGCAAAAATCTTTTAAATAATAATTGTTTAAAAACTATTAACTTTATAAGTTAAAAAAAGATATAAGATTAAAATAAATAATTATACATAATTATAATGTTTTTCGTTAATTATACAAATGACTTTTACATTTTCACAAAATACATGAGAATACTTACATTTTATAGACCTTTATATGGTTCACCATCAAGAACGACTAAACCAAATGAAAAAAAAAAAGATAGAAATAGATAGCAAGAGCAAAAAAGAAAAAAAAAAAAAATCTTCCAGGATCATTTAGAAAAAAAAAACTAGATAAAAAAGTGTCAATATATAAACTAATTATTTATTACATGTAATTTTTAATAAAATTAATTTACTTATTTATAATATTTATAATTATAATTAATTAATTTCCTAATTTATTTAATATATTTAATTAAAAAAATAAATGCAATAAAGACAAAATATATATTTTACCAACTTGGGGAGTTAGGATAAAGTATTGTAGCAACCTGAGGGGTATAATAGTAATTACTGTTATAATCTGAGGAATGAAATAGTATTTACTGCAGCAAATTTGGGTTTATAAAACTGTGAAACAAACGAACAAACCGCACTCGCTGTTTTGAAAACGGGGAACCAAGTACCCCTATATTATACAGGGAAGGTTTTCAAAAAAACTTTAAAATAAAAAATATATAAATGAATAAAATAATACATTTATAATAAAACTCTCAAGAGTGGTTTAGGATCTTGTATCCTTGAAATCATGAATTCAGATATTAAAATTTAAAATTTTGATTTTTAGTTAACATAATCAAATTTTCGAATTTGTAAAACATACCAAAAACATATTCTTTTTTAGTAGAAAGTTGAAATTTGAATAGATTTTTGGGTAAAGAATTTTTCAAATTTGAACCAAATTTAAATTGATTACTTTCGTAGATTTTCAATTAAGTTTTTGAAATTTTAAAATAGAATTTGAAATTGATTTGTTTCTATTTTTAAGTCTGATTTTCATTTAAAGATTACGGACTTCTCTCTCTAAAAAAAGGTCAGTCACCACGCACCTCCTCATCTTCTTTCTACGAACCTTGCCTCGGTCGCAATCCAATCGGCCCCAGTAAATCGAACTCCGACGGCGACGGCGACGGCGACGGTGGAACGCGGCGGCGACCAACCGACGTTCAGACCCGAATCTCCCTCCATTCTGTCGACATTCTCTATATAGGTGAGTGAGGTGGTTAAAAATCTTTTTTCTTTTTGATGTTCATCTTGACTGAAGTTGGGGCTGTAAATTGGTAGATTTTGAGGCTGTTTTCGGTGTTATGATTTTGGGACTACTTTCGTTGTTCGTTGGCTGAAAATTGGATTGAAAATTAGACATTTGGGATTTTTTCCATGTGAGGTTTTGCTTAAAATTTGTAGAGAGCTGGTTGCATTATGACATTATGAGTATTCTTCAGTGTATTTATTTTAATCGACGCCTTCCCATCTGCCTGGATATTTAGGTAACTTTGCAGTCAGTAATATAATAAAAAATATGTAGACTTGAGATTATGTACCTTACTTTAATTAATTTATTCAAAAAATTTTCTTTTGATGTTCATAGATTCTTTCTGGAAAATGCATCAGCATCAATCATACATAACATCCCTTTGTTTAACTTTTTCCTTATCCTTAGTATATGCAGATGTCCATATTACGTTGTGAGAAAAAAACAGTGCAGGGGTATAATAAGACGATGAGAAATCGACTGATTAAATAAGCATGTTGACTCTTGCCTTTACTTTGCTTATAGTAGAGCATGATTAATTATATATAGCTAATTTAGTATTTGTTGATGGGTTGGGAATAACATATCCGTGGGTTAGGCTTAAGAGAAGTTAGAGTCTTAATACTAAACTCATATTTGATCTCATACCATAACAGACTGATCTTCTAGTTTCCACCGGGAAAATTATAAAAATATTAAGAAAGGCTAGTTTTATGCTCCATCTGTGAGTGAATTCTGATCAGTTGAAAATTTAGAATGTTTTCTTGGTTCTTTCATTTTTTTTTTTTATTTATTTGTTCCTGCCATGTAGTATCATTTTTCTTTTCCAAATATTTATTTTTTCAGATGATGACAAATTCTGCTGAAAAGATCAGAATGGCTGAACATCTTAACATTGTTTTTTTAAATTATTAAATAAGAACAAAGATGCAGTATGAAAAAAAGGATAACATTCTTTATTATGGTTTGGTTGAAGAGAAGGTTGCATTAGCTTCAAGTTCTTGTCTCTATACTTTTTTTAATTTGTGTCAAATGTGAGATTGATTAACTCTGATTCATTGGGAGCACATTATTTTTTTATATAGAAAACCAACTTAAGATTATAATTTGGAGCTTTTATCAAATATTAAATCTCATAAATCTTCTCTTCGTTTTCTCAAAACAGGAGAGAGGGATTCTGAAGGATTGATTGAAGCTGAAGATATTTGTTTTTGAGTTGCTTTCTGGGAAAAGAAAAAAAAGTGGTGCAAAGATTATCACAGGTTTGCCGAGTCTTGAAGGTTGGTTCTTGATGTTGCTTTCTTTTCTCTCTGTTTGGTTTTTTTTCCCTCTTGGATGCTTTTGAAGTTTGAATAGATTAGTGGAAAGCAAAAACAATTTGAGGGTATGTTTATAAGTGTTTTCTGTTGAAAATTGTTTTGATTGAGTTGCTATTCTGAATTGCACAAGGACTAAATACAACTTCGTGGTGCTGCTATCATAAACCTTTCTTGTTAAAATGTGCAAAATTGGCACTTTAATTAGAAGTTTTTATTTCGTACAATCTCAAAAGATACTATGAGTGTTGTCGGAGATGAGAACATGCCTTTATTGTCATGATTGTAATGTACTATAGAATTATTGCCTAAATGGTCTTTAACTTTTGCTTTTACCCCCCTTATTTCAGTTTGAATAAACACGTCTTCCTCTAGAGAAAGCATATGAGTTGTTTGATGAGAATAGAAGCTGTTTGATGGGGGGCATATGAATTGTTTGGATCATCTTCCAATGTTCGGGATCTTGAGCGGCGTTGTAATGAGTCAGAACAACATCTTCAAGAACTTGAACAACAGAGGAAAGTTGATGTACAAGGATTCAAAGATCAAATTATTGAATTAAAAATTTGTTTTGAGCATCGATTTCAAATAATTATGGTTGAGATGAAGAGAGTAAACTCGGTTGTCTCGAGGCCTGATGTTTCCGATCAGCGTCATTCATTAGTATCCAGAAAGCTCAGAGACGACCTCTTCTCCGCCATCACCACCAAATATGCAACCGACGGCAGCAACCCCTCGTTGCCTTTCCCCTCCGAGAAGCTCAAGTCCGATGTCGAGCGGCGGCTTCATGAGTATCTCCCCTCCTTCCACACTCCTACTCACCTTCCATATGCCTCGGTAATTGTCTTTCGACTTTCACGTTGCTCATTTTTCTTAGATTAACATTATGGAGTTATCTATTTTTGTTTGTTTTCTTTTCTAAAATTTAAACTGGGGGGATTTTTTCTGTACATTATGGTTGGAATTTCAGCAATTGATGTTTATGAGTTTAAATTTTTGGGAATGTAGATGATACAGAGGGCAATAGCTGAAGTGGGAGAGGAAGATGGGTTGAGCGAGGAGTCTATTTCGGATTTTATCGTGAATGAATATGAGGATTTGCCATGGGCGCATGCAGCTCTTTTGCGTCGCCATTTGGGGAAGCTTTGTGAAAGTGGGGAGCTTGTGAAATCGAAATGTGGGAGATATAACTTTGAGGTGGAGGATAAAGGAGTTAAAAGGAAGAGACGGCGGAGAAAGTCAGTGGGAAGGAGTCGGTACCGAGGAGTGGAGAGTACAGATGATATTGAAGAAGATCTTGATGGGAAAGAGCAATCAAAGAAATTGAAAATCATAGGACCCCGAGCAGTGGAGGTAGTTACAAGTAAAGGGACTGAAGAACAAAATGGTTTGCTGAGAGAAGAAATTGGTGGGGTTGAAGATGGAGATCAAGCAGAAGGAGGCCAAGTTGAAGGGCTAGGTGAACTGAAAGAAGTTCAAGAAGATGAAATGATAGACGAGTGTCTTGAAGAGGAAATCAAGATTAACGATGGGCCAGAAGACTTTGATTGGCAGATGCAATCACAGAATCTGGTGGTATTAGGTCTTTGTGCGCCAGGAAATATTAAAGAGATTGAACAACAAAGTGGTTCGTTGGGGAAACAAGTTCGCAGGGCTGAAGAAAGAGATCACATGAAAGGAGGCCAACTTCGAGAAGATGTAACAATTGACCGATGTTGTGAAAAGGAAGTCGAGTGTAGAGATGGGGTTCAAGATTTTGATAAGAAAAAGCGATCACAGAATCTGGCTACGGAGCTCTGCGCAAAGGAGACACTATTGAGGGAAGGGACTGAAGAAAAATGTGGTTTGTCGAGAGAAGAAATTGATGTAGCCGAAGAAGGAGGTCACACACAAAAAAGCCAATTTATAATGATATATGAACTTAAAGAAGTTGGAAATGTTGGGTTGATTAATGGTCATCACGAAGTGAAAAGTAAGAGTAGAGATGGGGCTGAAGATTTTGGTGGGAAAGAACAACTGCAGGATCTTGTGGTTGTTGGACTCCATGTAGGAGAGGCACCAACAACTAAAGGGACTGAAGAACAATGCAGTTCATTAAGAGAAAAAATTGATGGGACTGAAGGAGATGGTGCACAAGTAGGCCAAACTGAAGTGCTAGATAAACTCAAAGAAGTTCAAGAAGTTGAAATGATTAAAAACTATCATGAGGAGGAAGGACAAAGAGTAGTGATGGAAGAACCAACTGAGGTACTACATATTATTCATCTTATGCAGCCTTTGCAGGTTACTATTTTGTTACTTGCTTTTGACACTCATTTTGACTGATCTAGCTAAGTATCCTGATTGTTGTTACATAAACCGATTATTTCTAGCAAGTTTCATCAATGGGGTATTCTATTGTCAAACACAAAAACTAGTCACATTATTATTATGTATTCATTATACAATAACTGAAACAGTAGATTTCCACCCCTCTTATTTAGCTCTTCTTGTTTCATCACCCACTGCTGGTAGTTTCCAGGTCGGTGCATGTTTGGAGATGAAGCAGAATAATCCCTCTCCTCGTTGTACTTCAAAAAAATGTAAAGTGTGGTTCTATGAAAATAATGTTTTGTTAATTTAGGAAGCTTTTTAAGTTTCATTTCTAGTGTATCATCAGCAGGTGTTATTTAGATTACATTACTTTCTCTGTAGTTGTAAACATTATTTTCTTTGGAGTTGACATTTATTTTTCTACTGATTTGAGTATTCGTGTCTATCAAATCTTTGAATTATAATGTAGAGACCATACGGGGGATCAAACGTAGAAGAGTTACCTAGTGAAGAAGCCACTTTGGAGTTCTTTGATGCTATGCCTAACCATGCCAATGCTGAAGAAACTTTACTGATTGATGCTCAATGTTGCAAGAAGTTACGAGAGGAAAATGAAAATTTGGAGTTTTTTGATGCAAAGTCTGACCACGGCAATGATGAGGCGAATGGAATGATTGATGACCAATCCTCGAAGGGGAAGGTACCAAGCGAAGTGAATGATCAACAAAATAGACTGCAAGAACAACTGCTATCAAAGCATCAGACCGATACACTGAAGCATGCAGAGCAAGGGGCACCTAGCACATCTGAGGCACATATTATTTGTGGTGACAAGAGTCAACCTGGTCGGGGACGTCGTGGTCGAGGGAGACCTCGAAAGTTGAATGTACAAGAAACTTTGGCAGCTTCATTTTCTTCATCTGCTCAAGATGAGCAGCGGCTCCAGAAGCGGTCGAGAGGGAGGGGGAGGGGGAGGGGGAGAGGTCGGGGAAGGGCTCGAGTAGCTCAAGACCAGATTTCATTGTCAGACACGTTCTCACCTTCCAAGTATTTGCATCACCAGCAATCTTCTGAAAAGAGACGCCCTGGAAGGCCTCCAAAACGAAAATTTGATGAATATGTTTCACCTAAGGACATCTCGGCTTCTTTAGAGAATGAGCAGCCAGAAAGGAAATGCCATGGCCGTGGTCGTGGTCGTGGAAGACCTCCCAGAGAGAGAGAGCAAGAAAACTAACCATTCCATTATCACAATATGAATTAGTGTCTAGCTAGGCAGTTCTTAACATCTGATTTTGTTGTGTTTTACTGAGTTAGCCTCTTTGCTTTTTACCATCACACCTCAGTAAAATTTCTAGTGCAACTCGTGAATCTAGTTTTTCAAGTCATGTAATTACAGGTAATACAGAGTATTAACAGCAAGAAGTGATGGCTAGTTACCCTTACAGACATGGTAAGTCTCTTCTTCCTCATTGTTTTACATGATCAAGTTAGAACACATTTTTTATTTCTTTGCCAATTACTTATATTCTTAATAACATTTTGTTATTGCAGTTCTAGATCTATCCTATTTGTCTAAGAATAGGGCTTGAACAATTTTTCTCTATGCATGAATTTAATTCTTTGAGATAATCTAGCATTTCAGTTTCTTGACTAAATTTTGTAGGATCAAAACAATTGTCTTTCTTCTTTTGAGGTTGAAACTTAAAATCTCCCGGCCACCGACGTCAATTAGTCGGTCAATCGGATTGACCGACGGTCGAAGAGTGTGTCGGTACACCCTCTCTTCAACCAAACCTAAGTACTTGTTCCGTATTCTCCATCCTTCCTAAAAACACCTTCCCATTTTCCCTCAATAAGTGTCCCCTCTCTTTAGGCATTGCTTCCCCCACATCATCTAATCTCCCACCAACTAGAGGAAAATATCATATTTGCCCTTTCTCCCCCTTTGTTTTTTTTTTTTTTTTTGACTTAAAAAAAAATTAAAAAGTTAGGTCCTCTCTCTATCTAATTTTAACAACGACCTCTAATAAACTCCCATCAATTTTCACTCTTTTCTAGAATACTTAGGAACATAAAATTCAAATCATCAATTAAAAGTTATTGTCTTTGTCAAGTTTAGATGAAATGACACTAATATATATATATATTTTTTTTAGTTTAAATATGAAGCGAGAAATTTGAACCTTGACTTTGGGAAGTTCTTGTTTTACTAGTGTTCAGGTCGATGATATTAATCTCTCTTACACAGTTGATAAACTGGTATATGTAAAAAAATGTTTAGACTCTATTTGTTGACCATTTTTTATTTTTGTTTTTGACTTTTAAATTTTTTAAAAAATAAAAGTGGTATATGTTTGATATATGTCTTTTTTTTTCTATTTTAGAAAATAGAAAACCAAAATAACTATTTTTTGTTTTTTGTTTTTTGTTTTTTAAAAAGTTAGAGAGATGATAGATATGTTAAAGAAAATGAAATGAAAGTTTAGAGAGGCAGAGGAAAAAATTTTAGAAAAAGAATTTGGAGAGAAAAAAAATTTAGGGATAAAAGTTAGAGTGAGAGACTGTTGGAGAGAGAACAATATATGTTCAAAAAGAAATTAATATTTTTTTCTTTTTAAGTACAACAAAGGGTAGGAGTATTTAAACTTTTAACCTTTGGTAAGTTATGCTCTGCTGATTGGAGCTATGTTCGTGTCAAGAGAAATAAATATTAAAAAGGAAAAAATTAGAGAGGAATTAAATTTTATGGGGAGAAAAAGAAAAATTTTAAAGAAAGATAATATAGCTAGAGATTAAAATATATGTCAATGCAAAAAATATAAATTATAAAGAGAGAAAAAAGTCATAGTGGCACACAATTTCAGAAGGAAAAAGTTTAGATAGAAAAAAATTTAGGGATACATATAATAGAGAGGAAAATAAATTAGAATGAAAAAGTTTATAGAGATAAAAATTTTATAGAGATGTTAAAAAATAAAGAGATGGAGAAAAGAAGTATGAAAATTTTAGAAAGAGAAAAAAGTTTCAGAGAGAAATTTAGAGGAGAAAAAAAAGAGAGTTGTTGGAAAAATATATATCTAATAGGAAAGAAAAAGAAATATTTTACTTCATATCACAAATTTAATATGTTTTTGATAATGTCACAATTGTTTCTAAAATCGAGAAGGTGAGATTCTGAAAAATAGAATTCTCTCTTTATTTTTAATTACTTTTTTAAAAATCTACTTACAATTTAAAATACATAAAATGTAAAATTTATTTGATTATCAAACCATTAAAAATTTTAGATGAAAGCCTAAAATATATAGGGAAAAAGAAAAGAAATATTACCAAACAAATCTTTTTTTCTTTCTTTCTTTTGGTGTATTGTCAAATTAAAGGAATGAAATTCAATTTGAGGCGGACCTAAACTTTGGAAATAATTTCTCATAAATGGGAGACTTTTATTTTTCCTTTTAAAAATATCTCATTCATTTTTTTCTTATTTCATGGACCCATAATACTAATCAAACACTTTTCCCTCTATTTTATTTTATTCGTTTTAATTATATTAAATAACACTCGAATAATTTTCTATATCAAAACAAAATTTTATCTCAAATCTTTATCTAATATGTTGTATTAAAAAAAACACAAAATTTTATTACATGTCACTATTTGATTTGATTAGTTATTAGTGGTTAGTTTCAAATAAATTGTTAGTATAAAATCTTCTGTAATTAAATGAAATAAATTAAAATTCATTATAAGTAGTTATAGTATGAAAAAAATATTCTAGTCATTGTAATATGTTTTGTTCCCTTTAAGTCTTATAGGAAAATTATACGAATAGAATTCTCATTTCAGTTCGATACAATTTTGAGGTAAACAATATTAAGTGAATGTAATTTTCATTGCACGTTAATTCTATGGTTGATTTTTCATTCTGATTTTTCGTCATTTTGATTTATATTTATTCAATTTTAATTAATTCTTTATTCTTCTTTTTTGTGGATCTCATTCAACTTAAATAAATCAGAGTCTATATTCCAACCTTCCCCATAAAAGAATTTGTATAGACTTTAGATGAAAGTATTCATAAATTTGGCTAGAGAGTAGGCCTTCCCTTTTCCCATCTACATAGAAATTTTTAAGTCTTCTTTTTTTTTCTTTTTTTTTTTTATCTCTATCCCACTCTTTCTCACAATAAATTGAGAACGACTTTGAACCCTTAATTCAAGAAAAATGAGTCTCATGTCTTTTATTTAAATTTAACTATTACAAATCAACTAAAAAAGTATTTTTTTTTCCTTTTTGAGAATCCAAATTAACTAAAAGTATTAATTAAAAAAATTATATTAAACGATCAAATAAAAGTATAAAACGTTCATTTTTGGCCCATAATATATTAACTAACAGATTCTAAAAAGTTGTCAACCTGCTGGTTAATCAAAAAATCGCGAGTTTAATCTCACCCTATGATATTTTTGTATTAAATAAAATCTAAAATGTTAAAAAATTTGTTTAGAAAATTAGAAATGTTACAAAGATATTAAAAATTTAAAATAGGTTAGCAATAGTAATTTTATAAGTTGCTAGAAAGGTATAATATAAATAAAAATAAGTATATAGTTAAAGAGTGGAATATGCTTGAGGTCTTAGGTTCAAACCACATGGAACGCAACTCCAACCAAACATGACCTCTTGCATATATACGAGTATAAGGATAGTGCGCATACCTCAGGTATAGAGGCATGAAGGCCAAAAGACCGCTGACTGGGGTAATAGAAAAAAGTGTGGAAAAGTTTTGACCTTTCTAACTTTATATATCATCTTTTAATTCTAAAAAATTAGGGAGAAATTATTGGGGAAAAATGCTTTAGAAATTTTAATTTTTGTGTCAATTTTTTTAATTCTAAGACAATTAAAAAGGGAGAAGAGGGCAAATGCTCCTCATAGTATTTATTTCTTCATAAATATTTTATATTAATATTCCTAAAAGAAATTGAGATCCTAATTTTTAAAGTAAAAATGTCATGTGGGCTCTTTTGACTTGGTTATAAAATTAAGACAAAGAAGAGGTTGGGTTGCTAACCAATGCAAAGACTTGATATAAAGACTTGGATGTAAATGAGTATTTCTTGTAAGATAAAAACTTGGGTATTGTTTTGATCTTTCTAGATCAACACTCGTATTAGAAAACATAAAAGTTAGGTTTTGTACTTTGACCAGGATTAGTCAACTATTATTGAGGTGATACAAGCATTAGCGAGCTGTATCACCAATTAAAAGTTGATAGAATCATAATTCAACTATCAAGATATTATTTACTTAGAGATTAGAGGTTCAAAACCTTACCCCATTTGTTGAACTAAAAAAAGAAACCATGCCACTAAAAAGAGGAAGAATAAAAAAAAATTAACATGGGCCTATGACCACCAAGGTCCCAAGAATCCAAACAAGAAAATGATAGTTCTTTAGAGCTTGCTCTCTAATCCTACATGTTAGGCTAGGAAGTGTCCAATTTCCAACGTCGCTTGCCATCGCTAAAATTAATGCTATTAAGACTTGACTTTCACCCTCTAGATCATCGTGCATGGCCTCTACATTCTAAGCAGAAACCCTAGGAGGCTTCGTATAGGAAATAATCCATAGATTCAGTTGATCAGGTCTGGTCCTATTCGACCCAACCTCAAAATTTTGAATGGCCAACATGCTTTTTGGATGGTAGAATGGAGAGAGGGGATTAGAGTCGTGCCCATTCTCTCTCCGGGTACGAGTAGGAACATCAAAATGAAATACCAGAGATATCTACATGACGAAATAGCATATTCCAAAATGCGTGATCTAATTTGTTTGATAAGCTGCCTGCCAAAAGAGTTTACCGACCGCATAACAATCCATTCTTGTGTGTGTTCATATTTTAGTCCCTCAATCTTTAAATCTTTTTTGTTTTAGCCCCTAAAATTTTCAAATAGTTTTTAAATTTTCAAACCTTAGAGGAAAAAAAATTATCTTAGTCTTCATCATTAATTTTTCGTTTCTTAGCATCTCATCTCTAATGTACTATTGCTCCAAACAATTGTTTATTTATCGGATAGATAAATGAAGATATATCTCCTTTTGATAATGTCTAAGTTCTTGAACTTTAAAAAGTTGTGTTTACATCTAATTTAAGATTATGATAAGTCATTATTGTTAACAACTTTACTAAATGTTAATTTGGTACACCAATTGGACTAATAAGTAATAATTTGATATGACATGACATGACATCCGAGATTTACTAAAGTAATTAGGTTAGCAAAGTGAACCTAGTAAAAAAAAAAGCAATTTGAAGTGTATTTCGCTCCCTAGTTCAATAAATACGTACACCAATATTTAAATCAAGTTCAAAAACTTATTAGAAGTAAAATAAAAATAAAACAAGCAAAGATATAGGAATGAGAATATGTGTTTTATAAATAAGAAATGAGCCAATGTGAATATTAAAAAACTACACAATAAAAGAAATATAATTGAGAATGGTTGACTTGGTTGTGTACACAAAAACTAGGAGAATAAAAGTCAAACCTACCAAATTCCTAGAAATTTCCAAATATTAGACTCAATTGTTTATAATCTGTTTATCCTGTGAGTTTCCAAATTTGACCCTTGTATATTTTATAATTTGCCAAATCCCATCAAATTTATTTGCGCTCTCAACGGCGGTGTTTGGCGCATTAACTAACTTTGCCTACCCCATGACATCATAACTAATACATCTAATTATTATTTTTATTTCAGATAGTTTTTTTTAATAAACAATACTTTTCTGATTTTGATTATACAAATTTTCTTTTAAACCACATCAAACAAATAATATTCTCAGTTAAGTTATGTTTCAGACTTCAGGGAAAAAATAATATATTACAAGGAGAATGATAGCTTTGACAAAAAGAAAAAAATAATGATAATTAATAATTACTATGATTTGCCTTACTGATCATCATTTACGCTAATTGTCAATTATATAAATTAATAATTAAAGAATATTTAAAAATGCTAGATTTATAGTTTTCTTTGTAATTACGTGTAAAATTACCTATTTACAAATATTTTTAAAGAGAATGCTATTCGAGGAGCGATTGATCTAAATTTTTGTGCACAGTTCTAGGATAGTGTCTCGATCTCCTACATGTGAAAACAGATAGAATAATTCCTATAAAAATTTCCCTTAGACATGACT
Source organism: Momordica charantia (assembly GCF_013281855.1). NCBI lineage: Eukaryota > Viridiplantae > Streptophyta > Magnoliopsida > Cucurbitales > Cucurbitaceae > Momordica > Momordica charantia. Next base: position 20,256,917 of record NW_028275162.1, on the reverse strand, counting down.
TATGATGAAAGGGGAATCCATGTGTCGCAAAGTGAAGATTGAGAGAAGTACCTAAAGTAAAATTGCTTTCAAAAGTATTCTAAATATGTAACCTAACTAGGCAATAAAAAAAGGACCCAATACTAAAACTAGAGGAAGGGTTTCACCAAATATCGACCTTAGTGTCCCACGTTCTCTCCAGGTCTAAAGGAATCTAGTGCCCAAGTACCGATTTCTCTCGAAATTGTATTATCAAAGTCGAGTAGAAGTGACTATTAGTAGGCACCCACCACTTTTGATCGGTTGCATCTAATTACGAGAGATAATCATCTCCTAGTAAACGTAATTGTTTAGTGCACATCTTTATTAGTCATTTAGTCATAATGATCCCCACAGATTTATCTTTAGTGTTCAAGTTAAAATGATTCCAGAGTTTCTGTTATAGACCAATTTTTTCAACTTCTAAATCTATTAAAAAATTAAAACTTGGAACATTAACTTGGCTTAGCAATCAAGATATATCATCCCTACTTCCTTTTGTACTGTACAAACTTATAGAGGAAATAATAAGTAATTTTATTTTTAACTTAGAACTATCAATTAGTGAGTCACAATTTAAAAGGAGAGAAATCATTTTTACGCTTAGTTTGGGGAATCCCTTTTAACAATTAAACTTTTAATTTTACTAAACTTAATTGTTAATTCCCCACACAAACCAACCAACAAAACACTTGAAAATTAAATATTTAAATCTGACCCTGAAATTACTTTAATTTAGCGACGGAATCATGTAGCCAAGAGAACAGCTCAAATTTAGTAACAAAATATCTAAATGGTTGGATAATTCTCAATTTTATTCTTTAATCTTTTGAAATTTTCGATTTTATACGTTAGGGATTATTTAAATGTCTAAATAGGACTTATAATAATAATAAAAAAAATGCTATTTCTTTTGTTTTTTCTAATTCAAAGAGTTGAGATGGAAATTCAAACTCCTAAACCTTGAAAAAGATTTCTTTGAGAATTTAAAAGCATTCAAAATAAAATTATGAATTAATTAAAAGATTAAAAACTATTTGTTATGCCTACTACTACATCTAAATCTGGCTTAAAAATATTTAATAGAATCAAGAGGTTCAGTGCCCACCAAAATAATCTTATTTACCCACAACAGTTAGCAACCAACTAGAAATCGAAATTTTAACTAATTTGGCTTAAATAATTTTTTTTTTCTTTTAGAGTCTTTATAAAAATACTACTCAATGTTGTGAAATCATTTATTTTTTGTTACAGTTAAAATATGTATAACATTAATCAGTTACATAATATTATAAAATAATAATTATACAAGCTTATAACATATATGTTAATAGATTAATTACAAATTTTTTGAATTGAATTTCTGAATCTACTATGAATTTGTTCATTTATTCAAATGGAAGGAATTATTATTGTTATTATTATTATTATTATTATTATTATTTTGATGAAGAAATGGAAAGAAAATTTAAAGTTGTAAACCTGAGTACCTAATCAAATACAAGAGAAAAACAGTCAATTTTTTTCCTTCGATAAAATAAATTAAAAAAAAATTGAAAGACACGGATAAAAATAGGAAAAGATTATATTAAATTTTATTATTTAAAACAAAGAAGGAAAAAACAGAAAAACTGGGGCGGCGGTGTATGCACGCGATAGTCAAACAAACTGGCGAGTGGCGTTTCCGTATGGACGTGTCTTTTTGAAACGGGTCCCACGCGCATTTACAGCTTCAAACTATCAGACAAATCAACCCTTCCCTCACGCGCTCTCCCGTTTACCACGTGCCCCCTTCTCCTCCTTAACCTTCACATTTTTTTTTATTAGTCCCTAATCTTCTCCTTCTCAGGGTTGGATTTTTAATAAATCTAAAACTTTCAATTCGTATTTATCAAATTTCTCCACTGATTTCTTTTTATCATGTTCTTCACTCCATTTGAATTTTTAACTAAGTTTCAAAAACAAAAATAAATTTGAAAAAGTTATTTTTTATAGTTTTCAACTTTTTACTTAAATTTTAAAAAAAATAATAACAAAATAAAAAATTGATATATTTTTTTTCTTGAGTAAATGTGAGTGGTAGGATTTAAATTCACGATTAGACACAATGTTAATAACAACTTAACTGAGTTAAGTTAATTTTGGCAGAATAAAAATAGTGTTTTTAAGTTTATTTTTTAAAAATAAACAAAACAATAATTACAAACAAGCCTCAATTTTCAAGTTTCTATCTAATATCTTATCCAACTTTAACGAGATACCATCAATCTTCAAACTTTCAATTTTACATTTAAGGTATTTAATAAATCTATAAAATTTTGAAAATATGAAAAAAAAATAGTTCAAAGTATATATTAGATACGAAATTAAAAGAACATGATTCTGTTAAACACAAAATAGTTAAAAGATTTATTAAAAAAATTTGAGTAATTAAAATAAAATTCTATGTCTAACAAAATAATTAATTATATTAAAATTAAAAAATTACGGCTGACGTTACTATATAAATCCCTCTCCCTCCCCTCTGGTTCTCCCAAAAGCCAAAAGCCAAAAGCCAAAACCTGAACCTCTGTTTCTCATTTTCGTCTCTCTGCCCAATTTTTCTTTCTAATAATCTCTATGGGGAACTATATTTCTTGCGCCATGGCGACGCCGTTGATCAAGAATTCCAAGGCGGTCAGGGTGGTGCTTCCCGGCGGCGAGGTCCGGCAGTTCCGGGAGCCGGTGAAGGCGGCGGAGCTCATGCTCGAATGTCCGGCTTACTTTCTCACCAACGCTCAGTCTCTTCACATCGGCCGACGATTCTCCGCGCTCGGCGCCGACGAGGATTTGGAGTTCGGAAACGTGTACCTGATGTTTCCGATGAAGAGAGTAAACTCGGTTGTTTCGGCGCCTGATCTGGCCACCTTCTTCTTGGCGGCGAACTCCGCGGCGAAGCGGATTTCCGCCGATAAGGTTAGGGTTCTGCCTGAGAATACTCGGAATCAGGAATCGGAAGCGGAATCGAGGCCGAGTAGCGACGGGAACGACGGTCCAAGGTTGAGTTTGGAAGGAATCGAGGGATTTGCGATGCACCGATTGTCGATTTGCCGATCGAGGAAGCCATTGTTGGAGACCATCAAAGAAGAGCATATTAGGTCGAGATGAGAAGATCGATCTCTGTACATGATTTAAAAGCTATTTAGAATTTTATTAACGATCGATCGAACTTCGAATTTTTCTGATCTGATCTCAAATTTTGGGGAAGAAGATTTTGGTGAGGGAATTTGAAAAAATCAGTTCATGTCAAAGTTCGGTGTGCGCCTCGGACGAAGACCCAAAGATCAATTGAAGATGGATTGTACGACGGGCCTTCCCAATTTTTTTTATATATTTTTTTATTTTAAAGAATTGAAATAAGCTTCCGAAAGTAAATTACCGATTTACTGTGATTGTAAAAAAATAATGATTCGATGATTATCTTTACTAATGAGAATTTTTAGTATTAGCAATTAATATTTTTTTACCACAAATAGGGTTGAAAAATTTTCAACCTGCCTTAAATTGAATTGGCATGGATTGATAATTAACATTAAAAAAATTATAAAAGAAAATAAAAGAATTAATTACATCAGTTTTTACTAAAAACATTAGACAAAATAATTATTAAGAAAGTTAAAGTAATTAATGCATTTCATTAAAAAGAATTTATACTTTGTAGTTACTTTTTAATAAATGCTGCATTTACAAAGCAAATGAAAAATATTGAGATTTTGAAATTTTTATTTTTATTATTTTAGTTACTTTTTTGGGTATTTTGAAAAATCGATTAGTTTGGTGAAGTTTGTTGGATCCAAATAATGAATCTCTTTTTAACTAATTTCATATTGCACCAATTTCTCTGATTGTGATTTGAACCTCAAATTCAAATATAAGAAAACAATCCAAGGAAAAGTGCAATCTTAACTGAATTTTATATTTTATTTTAAAATTTTGTTTTCTTTGCCTATATTTTAATTATTTATTACATTGATTTTGTTAGTCGATTTTAATTGGTTAAATTCAGTTTAGTTTAGTTTTAATTTCTTTTCTTTTCTTTTTTCTTATAAAAAAGAGGTTTAAATATTAGCTTTATTCTCAAAATGTTTATTTTCATCTCATTTAGTTCATTTTAATCTTTTCTGGTCCATCTATCTACCATCATTTGAATCCTTTAATAAAAATATAGAGACTAATTTTAACCTAAAAAGTAATAGAAACTAAAAATAAAATTGAACTTTCAATTTGAAACCTTCATAATCTGTTAATTATTACTTTAAAATTAAAAATTAATTCGACACCTATTAACTGCCCATTAATAAACTAATATCATAAATTTGACAAATTCAACAGATAAAAAAGACTCACTCAACATGCAATTTGATTTTAACATCTCCAATTGCTTACAGAAAAAATTTATGTGCCAGTGCCATGGGTTTAAATTAATTTATTCTTTTGGAAATGATATAAAATTTCAAAATAGAAAGTGTAGAAATTGACTCTTGTTAAATGTAACCATTTATTTTCACCATGTTTTATGCTAAACTTTCAACTTCGTCCTAACTAAATTAATAGTACTGTAGAGCTACTTTTTTGGATGTCTGAGTTAGAATCATAATTGTAGGGAGTCTCTTGTTTAGATATTGCCCTTAATATATATACTCATGATTCAGTCTTATCGTTGGGTTCAAAGTCCAGAGGCCGCCAATCCAAATCAGTCTAGACCCAATCCAAACTTGACCTAAGATCAATATTTGACCAATCCAACACAACTCAGACATTCTATCAATTAGATTAGATATGGATCTTCGTTTTTTAAATTAGGTCGGCCTATAAACCAATCGGTTTGAGTCGTATTTGGATCGGTCCGTTAAGCCAATCCAAAATCAAATCTAATAATTATTAATATATATATATTATTTATTTATTATCGCTAAAAAACATTAAAAAAAAAACATAAAAACACACCATTTAAAACTTCCTGATTTGAAAAATATTTAAAAAATAAACTCATATATATGAGTCGATTAAATGTCTATCCAAATGGTCAATCCAACTTTGTCCAATCGAGTTAGGCCTATAGATTGGACAATGAGACTAGGTTTGAGTTCTAAAGCCGATCCAAGCTAGACCCAAATAGTACTTGAGGCATGTAGGGTTTGGACTTGGACAAAGCTTGGGTCGTTGCTTTTTTAGACCGAGTTGACTTGGTAAGGTCTACTCATGATCTTCTCCTTCCCTAACTATTTTGTGACTTTATTTGCATTTTGAATTATGTTTATTTTAAGTCACATCATTAACATTGGTAAAATGTTTATGTGACATCCTATTAAATAGAGCGATACAACTATCAACTAATTAAAAATTTAAAAAATTTTGATGAATGAAACAAACAACTACCAATAACATTTTAGTTTAGAATTAAAGATCTCAACTATATAAGTAAAGAAAACACAAAATTTTTATTAATAGGAGACATATTGATAAAATAAAAAACAAAATCATGTTGCTCTATATTTAAGGTGAACCATTGAGTTGAGCTGCATAATGTGAACCATGGGCCATTTATAGGAGATAGAGTTTAGACTAAGCCCACCAATAGAGTTGGGTCATAAGGCCCATATTGATACGACAATATAACAGAAGTTAAACACCTTAGTGATTTATCTTTACTGAGAAGATTAAATTATATATATTATTATTCTCATTCAATATATACCCTATTAAATATCATTCCCATTTGCAACATATACTCAAAATATGTTCCATATCAGTAGCTTCAAATCATTCATAATCCTGTAGGTTGTCCTTCAAAGTATATACAACAAAATATATCCAAAATATACTCCATATTCTTCGAGTAAGCTGTCCACAAAACATATAATGCATTATTTAACGTTACAAAATATATGCAGTATATACCAAAAATATAATTTCATATCAATAACTTCAAATCATTCATACACTGTATGCAAGTGAATTGCCAAAAGTTACGAAGAATGCTAGCGAAATGCAGGATGTGGAAATAAAGTCGGACACTAGAAAAATAGTGGGAAATTTGACTGAATAAGCATTATGTATAGCCTTTTTAATATTTTAATCGCACTTTTTAAAACATAAGTTTTTTAGGCATTTGTTGTTGCCAAATAACCATCATGTCCCTCTTTTTATGTTTCTCTCTGTGTCCTCTCTCTCATCCCTCCCCGTTCTTCGGTTCCCATTTTTTCTCTCAACCATCTCCCTTATTTTTCTCTCATCCCACCATCTCTCCCCCTTCATGGAGCGATTAAAAAACTTGTTCATTTTGAGTAAACTGATTGTGGTGGTGGTGGTTGATTATTCGAGAAAGTGGGTGGAACATAAGGCTGCTTGTACTGCTAGTTCTACCCTTGGGTTACTCCACTAGAACTTCCTTGACCTTCTCATGAAAAGTTAGGATGGTGTCTTCACCTCAAATTGTACGTGTTTAAATAGGGGATAAAGTTCTGGTTGTTCCCGTGACCTACATAATAAATAGAAGTTGGATTATGTGGACAATTTTCATAAAGATGGTTATCATTACAATAAGAACAAACAATTTCATTAATTTGCTAAACTGAGCATAGTTCAAATGGTTAAGGCACCTATCTCTAACCAAAAGGTCATGAGTTCAAATCCCCACTCTTCACATGTTCTATAAAAAAGAAAAAAAAAACAATTTCATTAATTTGGCAAACGAGAGAAGGGGTAGGCAACAGAAATTCTTGAGTATTTGATCCACATGGACAATTAAAGCCTAAACCAACCATAACCTTGAGTCAAGTTTTAACTTATAAAAATAACCTTAAGTGATAAAAGAAGAGAAAAACACATTTTGCCTTGTTGAATTTTTAAAAACTTTAGCTAATTATCCATAAGCGAGCTTGGGGAAATAAATTTAGCTCATAACTTTAGAGAAAAAATAGAATTGAACATTGATGTAAATAAAAGACATGATCAAAAGATTAATATAATTAAGATAAGTTGAAAATGGTGGAGTTGTAACATGAATGACCCTAACTCGTTCTCTTTTAAGATTGGGGAACAGTACTCAGTCAATTCCACAAGGTTGTGTGATTACAACTTCAAAGATAGAGAGAAAGAAATAAAGATGAACGAACTTACTGGAATTTAAGGTTAAGCTTAAAAAACAAAGAATGAAATTGAAAATAAACTAAGTTAAAAATAACAACACTTAAGAACTAAGGGAAAAACGTATTAAGCTGATAACAAAGTGTCTAAAGCTGAAAAAATATCACTTGAGGATGATGAATAAAGTGAGGGAGATGTATTTATAGGGGCTTCAAGTCGGTTAGGAAGTTGAGACTTTCGTGGGGAGTCATCCTTTAAAACATCTTTAGGTTGGTTTATTGTTGATTAGCCTTCTTCCTTGCATTAAAGACACGTAGAGGGACTGGGAAAGATTTCTAACCACACAAAAACTCGTGTTTCACATTAAGGGCATTTTCGGAGTTGGGCAAGGCACCAGGCTCCTAGTTCGGATTCTTTCTACACAAAATCACAATTTTCATTAGGAATCAACTTTAAATGATGTAAAATCGTTCTATATGTATAACCTAAGATAACTCCGAATAAAAGGTTTTGGATACTAAAAAGCTTAAAATACGGTTTCTGAGTGTAAAACGATAGAAAATAGCACCTAACTAGTTTGTTTTTACCCTTATAAATATGAAAAGTTTATAGCCGAATATAGTTTATATCTCCAAATAAGTCTATAGTCGAAATTTGAATTTATTGCATTTTGGATGCCGACAACTCCATTATCATTTGACCTCATAGTGGGGGCAAATTTCCTCTCATAATGCTCTTCGGCAAATCTTAAATTGATTGAGCAAAATTTTGAATTTGAAACGTAGTTAAATCTAGTCAAAAATTAGAATGACATCATGGGTAAATTTTTTTGTAATAAATTTTATTCTTTAGCAGAATACACAGAGTAAATTTAGGGACTATGGAAATAATTGATTTGGGGCCACAATAATTAAAAGTTTTACAAAATTTAGAACACTAAATCTTTTACATTTAAATAAAAAAAACTAACAATAATAAATATAAATGTCATAAATAAGGATAAATTCGACATTAATAAAAATTACTAAATCCATAAATCTAAAAGTATAAAATTGAAAAACCTTAAACATTTGTAAAAATAAGTTTTTAAAACAACTCGTCCAAGACATTATCTTTTTTTTTTTTTAAGTATTATAACATGTGGGGTAAGAATTCGAACCCACAGCCTTTTAATTTTGGATATATGTCTTGAACTATGCTCTAAACTAATGTTTCTATTTCTTAATTCTGGTTTCCTCATTTTTAATAAAGAAAAATAAAATTGTGTTTGATAACTACTTTTTTATTTAATTTTTTATTGAAAAAAAGTTAAATTAAATATTCAAAATTTTAATGTTTATGTTTACTTTTAAAGATGTGTTATGCATTTTTATATATCATGAATGATAAAATATGTTTTATTTATACTTTAGAGACAAGAGAAAACAAGAACAAGATAGGAAATTTTAATTTGATCATTTCTAAAATTTCTACATAATTTTAAAAAAAATGAGAAACCAGAGACCAGAAACAAAAACAGTACACATGCATTACTATAAAACTAGAAACAGAAACTAAAATGGGCCTTATATGTTGAATCAAAGCCCAACAATGATAACATCATCAGTTAGAATTATACAGAGTTACCATACATTATATATACATACATATATATTTCATATCATATTTTCCTTTTCTGTACAGAGATTTTCTAACACAATAAATCATCTAACAAACTACATAACCCTTTTTGACGATTTTCTTCCTTTTCTATCCTTTACAATGTGACTTTCCACCATAATTACCTGAAGCTGAGAAGTCCTACAGCCATGGAAACTTTCTGCATTAAGATTTCCACAGCTACACTATTTTTCAGCCTTGAAATTTAATTTCTTCGAGCTGGTACGAAGCTCACCGAACACGGATAACATACGGCTGAGCTTGAGGCGGTAGGGACGACGAACTCCGGATTATGTTGGATGTACTAGGAGACACTGGCATCTGATCATAGTCACCCAAAACAAGAAACGATACGCATACTTGAACAATTACTAAGAGAAAAATAATATGAAAATGTTTGTTAAACTGTAAAGGAAATGATGCATTGGATTATTTCGGACACTTACGAGAAGTCGACGGCGATGAACTGTGGTGACTACTTTGAACATGACGTATATCGGTAGAAAGATCCCGAAAGTTCGCAGGCATATCGACTGTCGTAGAAGAAGGTAATTCAACTTTCTGCAGAAACATTGGTTTGGCATTTGTTTGAAAACAAAAATGGAACATGAGATTTCTTACCAGAAGCATGGGGAAAGAGTAATCACCACTTTCATTAAATATGAGGGGAAGAGTGTGCCTCAAGACCAGAAGAACCATGAACTAGAGAGAAACAAAGGTTCAGATTTTGATATTTTCATAACACGGGTTATTTCGGCACACAGCTTTCTGCAGCGGTTAAGGTTATTGTGCACTTGAAATCACTATTATGAAGATCACGATTTTGAATTTCAGGTATTAAGGGAGAAAGAGAAATTACAATGATAGCAACCGAGTGGCAGCAAAGCACACTGTTAGCAGCAGAAGTGGAGAATTCATCATATTCGGAATCAGCAACGTTACGGTTTGACGAAACCATTGCTGCTATATAGCTAGGACTACCCAAGTCCCGTCTCGAAATCTCCCAGTTTCCCCTGCAAGGAAAAAAGGGTCAATCAAAGAACTTCGAGAAATTCTCAAGTTGATGCAGGGAGAACATACATCAGATGAATTGTTAGCAAGAACATTACCTGAAGTTCATTGGGATACGCCCCATTTCGAACAATGGAGGAGGAGCTGTGTAACCTGGTTTGAATTGCTGCAAACCAAAGTACCATGGTTAAGTTTTATTTTACCAATTGCAAAACAAACCAATACGCTAGGGCGAAATGATGATGGCGCTAAATGAACTGCTTCGAAAAGTAACAAAAAACTAGGAGAAAAAGAACTAAAAAACACCATACTCCACCTGGTGGCATATTTCACAAATTGTGTCACCCTTCTCATTGCACCACTTCTGTATGCAACTCCGATGCGCATACTGCAAAATCAAGGGACAATTTCAACCATTACATACAAGAAAACATGTCAAGACTCGAGAGAACTTACATTAGATTATCCATATATTATCTCGTATCAGCAACTTTAGGAAATTATTACACTATGATAGAACTTTTGAGGAAAAAGATATTGTTTCACAGGAGAAACATTCGGGTACCGAGGAACATAATCGATATAGGCATCGGGGAGAAAAGATGTGGCCCAGAAGCACATTTGGATAACTTGATTTGTGTTTAAAGATGCAAACTTCAAAGCAATGATGCATTAGACATTATCTGTAGTGACATATTGATGTTGCTGAAGTGAATTTTAATGAAAACTATAGCACAATCAACATGCTCCAAAGACATTTTGTTACTAGGCTCCATATTTTGAATCAAGTGCAAAGTTAACAAGACCGAGGAAGCAGAAACTTCAAACAAGCCATTGAGACATGAAGAAAACAACAAGAACATCACCTTAACATATCATGTTAATGACTATTAAAATGGAAATTCGACCAATTGAATTCAATGATCAGGTAATGAGTTTCATCAACAAACCTTCAGGCTGCCACAGCAGGAGCAGGGCGTTTCCATATTCGAGTCTTCATCCTCATCCTGGCATATTCTACATTCCACCATTTTCTTTGGGGATGGTATATTTTCAAACTCCATTTCTGGGGAAGATTTGTCCCTCCTCAAACAATCCATGGCAGAGGATGTGGCCTCCGTCGACCGCTTTCGGCTCTCGATAGCTGCTTCCAACCTCGACTCGGTCAGCAACCGATCAACCAGCAAAACAAAGTGATCCCCCATACTAAAAACTCCCGATATCAGGAAAACGATTTCACACAATCTCTAACTGACCAAATACCATAGAGATATGAGAAACCAAACCAAGCCTTAGTTCTTTACAATCTGGGTCATGTTCTAAAAACACAAGTCCTACAAGAACACATGAGTGGCAATAACAAAACCAGACAAAATAAGAAATACCAGCTACAACAAATAAAGACTAAAGAATACCCATGTCATTCATAGAGCTATATTCCGATTTAAAAGCAAACCCAGAGAAAGAAATGAAGAACTGATGAGGGAAAAATAGGAAAAAGGTAGAGGCAAAGATTTTAAACAAGAGAAAGGCTATGATGGAGGAAAACAGAGGAGAAGAGGAAACCAAACAAGCCTTAGTTCTTTACAATTTGGTCATGTTCTTCAAACACAAGTCGTAAAGAACATGCGAGAGGCAAAGGCAAAACCAGACAAACAAGAAATACCAGCTACAACAAAAAAAGACAAAAACCCATCTCATTCATAGAACTATATTCTGATTTAAAAGCAAACCCAGAGAAAGAAATGAAGAACTGAGGAGGAAAGAACAGGAAAAAGGTAGAGGCAAAGGCTTAAAACAAGAAAAAGGCTATAATGGAAGAAAACAGAGGAGAAGGAGAAAAGACCCAAAAGAATCGAAACAGGAAAAAGGAATATAAGAAAAGGGAAACCAATAAAGAAAGGAAGAAAGGGGGGAGAAAGAAACTTACAAGAAGGGGATGGAATCTTCTTCAAGCAAAGAAAGCTCGAACCCTTTAATTTTTTTCCCCTCCGCTGATGTTTCTGAACAAAATTAGGCTGAGTTTTCGGGAAGAAAGAAAGATAAAATGGGGCGACACCTGGATGAATGTATTCCAAGATTTGTGGCATCAAAGGAAAGGAAAATGAGCTATAAAAATGGGGTTCTGCCCATTTCTCTCAGCTTGTAATTTCTGCAAACACTTCGCGTGCGTGTGTTATATTGCTATTTGCTATTATATGTTAAGCGGCAAACCTTAGAGAAAGAGAAGGCCGCCATGATTGCTGTGTCTCTTTTTGGCCTCACCGTTTTGCGGGATTAACCCGCATCATTGCATGAGCTAATCAATGGGGTCGTTCGTGGTTTTTCTTTTACCACTTTTTTTGTTTTCTGATGAACAACATCAAGAAATTGTGAGATTCTGTTGGGGTTTCTTTTGTTCTCCTTTTGAATTGCATGAGAATCAACATCCGGATGATGTGCTTCTTATAGATTCAAATGGCTTCTTGAAGTACAATGGAGAATTATATCTTCAATAACAAAAAGTAATGGAAAATATTGAGTTCTAGATTTTGACATAATTACTTCACATTTAGGCTTAGACTCTTATGCCAAATATATGTATTGATTTCACCCTAATATTAATTTTTTATCAATTTAATATCTATTTTTCAAAAAAGTTTCAATTTTTTTTTCTTTTTATATTTGAATTGCATGATACTCAGTGAGTTCGCATGAATTTAGAGGAGGGTTTAAATCATATAAGAAAAACCATTCTAATTCATATCTCAGCTGCTTTTGAGAAGTTAGTAGAAATTTAAAGTTTGTACTTTATACTCAATTTCTTCTTCCAAATTTACGTTAACGTTAACTCACTCTGAGGTTAGAAACTTGAAACGACCAAAAGATCAAAAGATCGAATTCTCACCTCTACAATTTTTGAGAAGTTAGAGAAATTTAAAATTTATATTGTACTGAAAAAATTATGACGATTTGTGATATAATAATAATTACTTTATTTACTAAGTTATGATGGGATGTAGCATAAAATTTCAATCTTCCCAATCCATCAATGGGAGCTTTTTTTGAGAAATTAGGTTTTTAATTAGGAATAATACCTAAACCATAAATCCAATTTTAAAATTGTATTAAATTCAAGAAGAGAGGTGTAGTTGAACCAACCATGTTCTATTATTGCCTCATTCACATTAATCATCAACCAATCAAAAATTTAGGTTATTATCGTTTACACGTGTCACTCAAGTAGTGGCTGCATGGCTCATTAATAATGAATGTTAATATTGTTATTATTTTTTCATATATCATGGAGTTGATCGAGTTACAGAATAAAGGGAAATTAAAAATCCTGTTAAAATATATTATTTTTCTCTGTGGGGTTTTTTTTTTCCTTTACATTTTGTTCTCCTATATTTTATTTTTACATGTAGGACAGTTCTTGAAAAATAAAATTTAAAAGGTAAGGTAAGTTTGATTTAAAATAATAAAAAATGAATTTACATAATAGATAACAAAATAGAGTAAAATTATCAAGGTTAAAAAAAACACATTTTTAACCATAATATTTCAAAACTTGCAATGTTTTGTGGTTTCTGGGGCTTTTTTTTTTTAAATCTATATATATGTAATCACTATAAGCATCTAATTTCAAAAATAGCTCTTGATTTAATGATAGTATATATGTATTTTCTTTTTTAGAAAAATCGGGAGGTGTTAGTAGGTCTATAAATTATCGGAAATTTTCATATTCATAACTTTGTCGTTTTATTTTTAAAAAAATGTATAAAAACTAAAGGGTAAATTGCATAAACCACCCCTGAAATATAATAGTTGTTGTAATTATACCTAAACTTTCAATTGTAAAAATTAGACCCTCAAACTTTCCTAAAAAGAAAAAATTAAACCCTTAACTTTGAAAAGTAAAAATTAAACCTTTAATCTTTCCATAAAATTGCACCAACAATAAAAATTAAATCCTATTTAAAAAAAAAACAACTGGATCTATGAAATTGGAAGCCATCATGGTGTTGGTTGGAAATTGGAAGCTCTCCCATGTTGTGTAGATCAAATCCCCACCATTGCAGTTGGATTTGGAAGCTCTCAAGTATTTAAATTAATTTGTTGAAAACCTCGTTTGCGTGGGAATGCTACAGCTTCTGTTCATCAGGAGACAGAGTCTCAAATATTTAATCTGACACAATATATTCGACGCCTGAAAAATGTCAGAGAGAAAATCAAACTTTTGCGTGAAATTTTGGTTTCGAAAAACATTCTTAGAAGGTCAAAGGTTTTGGTTGGAGCAGGTCGGAGGGTGCGTCGGTTAGAGTTGTCGAGCGGTTGATCGGAGATAGATGATTGGCAGATCAAACGACGTAGTTGAAATGTTGAGGAACCAAACGGAGAACCGGCCGGAAATTGGAAGGTGGAGAAGGTGGAGAAGGCGGAGAAGCTTCTAGGCTTGGACGGCGACCCAAGATGTGGGGAAGAAGAGAAGGAAGAAACATGATTAGGAATTTAGGCTGCCAGAAAAGAATGGTGATGTTAAAAGGGAATTTGCATAATGGAGGAAGAAATTTGTTTAGTCAACTCGTGGATTCTCCATTGGGTTGTCAAATTCAACAACTTTTAGTGAAATTAAAATTCAATAAACATGAAGAAAAATTTCGCTGTGAAATTCTAAAATAGATCCAATTTTTTAAAATTTTAAGGTTTAATATTTACAATAAAAAATTTTAGAGGGTGTAATTTTATTTGTGAAGGTTCGAGGGTTAATCTTTACTATTGAAAATTTAGGGGTTTAATTTTTTATTTCATAAAAGTTCGAGGGTTTAACTTTTACCATTGAAACTTTAGGGGTGTAATTATAACACTTACTATAATTCAAGGGTGATTTATGCATTTTACCCAAAACTAAATAGTTAAAAAAAATTATAGGGACGGAATTGTTATTAAGAATAATTAGAGTTCTTTATTTTGAAGCCAAAGATGAACTAAATCACAAGAGAAGAATGGTAGAATTGGTTTCAAAGTTTACTCTTTCTAACTCTTATTTCTCACTCTATGTCACTGAGTTTTCTTCCAAGATTGCCTTTTTTTTTTTTTTTAACTTATGGTTTTATAATAAGCAAACTGATTATTTTTCTAATTAAAATAATTATTGGGAAAAGTTGGATTTTGATTGTAAGACATGGAGCAGCTTGAAAGATGTAGGCCTAACAGGAAAAGCTTTGGGCTGCTAATGGGCTTATTACATTGTGGACCTTGTAAACTCTACAGTTCTTTCAGTATTCATTTTTAATAATATTTTCACGAATAATAATAATTTTTTATTTTTTATAATTTAGTGGAGCTAGGGCTTAGAACCTCGGACATTATGGTCAAGAATATATATCTTGAGTTGACTTATTTACCAATAATAATGCACTTTTTTTGGCTAGATATTGGAGGTTATCATATATAAGTAATATAAATCTAAAACAAAAATAATAAAGATAAAGATAAAAAGAATTACATTATTTTAATTATTTAACTTTTAGAGATACTAAGAAGTGCTAGTGACTTAGTATATAACCTTTAAATTCATTTTCATTTTTCCTTTGGTTTTAGTACAATATATGAGGAGGGAAATCGAACTCACAATCTTTTGATTGGAGATATGTGTCAATTACCCGCAATGAAGTCCTCGTAATGATTAAATATTAAAAAAAAAAGATGATATATGACTTTAAAAATATATATTTTTATGAGGTTGTCCATTATCGTAAACCATCATTTAACAGGACAATTTTCTAAAAAATGAAAAAGAAAAAAATTGCGTCATGTAAATTACTATAAAATGAATAAATTTTCAATTTTATGGATGGGATGGTATATTAATTCAGCAAATTAAAACATATAATATTGAGAAATATTGGGCTGTTTTAAGACGTGGACAAACCATCATTTAATAATTGATAACTAATTTTTTTTTTAAGTTTGCATTTTTGTGAAACATTTAATAAGTGTAAGGACGAGATTAATCTGTTTCAAGTAAGGAGTCTAATCTAAGTTGCTCCTTTTTGTCAAGGCCTGTAGTTATTAGTATTTAAAGCTAATCTTACATTAAAATGGATTTGAATTGGGTTGAGATTCTGGTTAGCTTCTACTGCGTGTATCCAGTTTCAAAAATTCAAAAAAAAAAAAAAGAGAGAGAGAAATTTCAACCTTATGTATTCTCAAAAAGTTGTCTGTTTTATTTCTCAAATACCATGACTTTTCCCATTATTTTTGAGTTTGAATTATGATTCAAATTATGTTATTTTGGTAAAGTTTCAAACTTTATGCATTCTAATATATTTGAAAATACATGTTTATTTTATATAAACGCCTTGTTAAAACAAATGATGAATGGAACATTTTGAGTCATCCAAATTATTTATCCAGTCAGTAGAATATATATATTCAAATTATAATTTTTGAAACTTTGTAAAAAAAAAAAGATAACAATGGTCCATTTAGTAAAAAGATGAGATACAAAAAGTATAATTGCAATTTTAGTGAAAAATGTCCGAAACAACTTCAATTCTTCAAAACTGGATTAGTTTGTGTTACAATTCAGTTAGGACTTTACCTCTCCTTCGTTATCTTTCGCTCCCCTTGCACACACACATGAATGACCAAATTAAGATTGCATCAAAATGAGAATTGCTTAGGATTGCATCAAGCGCTCTGTTATCATCCCTACCCAACTCGAAAATAATTGACTTTTCAAACCCTCATTCATTGGAAAAAAAGGACCAAAGAAGAGAACAGTACTAAACTGAAGATAATGGGTAGATTGTTGTAAGTTATTACCATAGTAAAGAAAACTAACGTGATATGACAACCTTCAGAAATTGGACTGTTCTTCCTAAATCTCTCAACTAATTTGACTAAAACGATCAAAGTCAGAGTGACCCACTTTTCAATGCTATGTAACCAAACCAATTCTAAGAAGCCAAAGTTCTTCTTCTCCTCTTCTACAGAGTCCAATCTCTGATCAGAATTTCTCCAAATTTTGTTACCCAAAACTGAAATTTCTATAACTTATGTAGATGTAATCTAAATTTCCTTCCATTTCTAGGTTTTCTATTGCTTATTCTTTATTGTTAGCCCCAGCTCGCCTGCAACAATCACGGTGGTAGCCATGTCAAGAAACATACCGTGTTCCACAACTCCGGCGAGCCGCAGGATTCTGTCACTGGCGGCCTTCAAATCGCCGATGTCTTTCTCCAAGTACAAATCCACGATGTAGTTCTCGTTGTCCGTGACATACGGCTCGCCATTTTCTCCGGCGGTCCGAAGCTTCGCGATGCAGCCGGCGTCCTCGAAGAGGCTCTGGAGGCGGACGGCGGTGAATTTCCAGCAATACGGCACAACCTCGACGGGCATTGCGAGGCCGCTGCCGCCGATGAACTCCACGAGCTTCGACTCGTCGACGATCACTATGAACTTTTTACAAACACATTCGACCATCTTCTCGCGGAGGAGGGAGCCGCCTCGGCCTTTTACCAAATTGAGATCGGGATCGACCTCATCGGCGCCGTCGATGGCGAGATCGATGACGGGATGGGAATCGAGATCGGACAAGGGGATCCCTAACGAGACGGCTTGCTCGTAGGTCTTCTTGGACGTCGGGATTCCGACGATGTCCTTGAGCTTCCCTTGGCGGAGAAGCTCGGCGATCCGGTCGACGGCGTGCTTGGCCGTGGAGCCGGTTCCGAGCCCTAAAACCATCCCGGATCGAACGTATTCGACGGCCTTGTACGCCGCAATCTTCTTCAACTCGTCCTGAGTGAGAATCGGAGGAGCTAATGGAGATGACAGAGGCGCAGAAGATGGAATGAGAAGACCCGCGGCCATGGGCGATTTGTCGGACCCCATAAATTTGGGGAAATAAGGAATGGCCATTATTGGGGCAAAATTAGAACAACAAAAAGAGTGGTGGTGGGAGAAGAAGGGGAAAAACAGAAAGCTACTGAGTGGTGAGGCAGAAATCGAAAGGAAATCCGAACAGAGCTTTCATGGAAGAAATGGGAGGAGAATGAGAATCCGATCGAGGGTTTGGAAAAATTGAAAGGGGGAAGAAATTGGGGGAAAGAAAAAGAAAGCAAAATTCTAGGAAGATAATTGAAGGTGGGGAGTCTGTGGCGGAGAAAATAGGAAGCAGTATTAGAGAGATAGGGTTTGGATGTGAGTTTGTTTGGTTCTCGGGAAAGAGAGGGAAAATGGGGATTTATTTATAAGGGGGAAAAACGCGGTGGCCCTGAGGAGTTCAAACGCGAAAATCAAAATAAAATCTCTCTTTTTTGGCGTATTTCGCGCGGCGTGGGATTGAGATTCGATTCAGCGAATTTAAGCTTTTGTCACCATTTTCTTTCCTTTTTCCTTTTTCCTTCTGTTCCATTTTAATACTAGTTTATTAGTAATTTACACCTATTTTTAATTAAGAGATAATAAATTTAAATACCTTACTTTATTTGTTATATAAAAAAAGTAGTATAGGTATCTTTTTGGTAAAATTTTCATTTTACAACCACATATGAGTGTCCAAACTTATTTGAAAATTTATCAACTTTGTAAAAGCATATATTTTCGACAATAACATTATATTAATAAACTAAAATAAAAATCATTTGTAAATACGATCAATATTTTATTTCATTTCATCTCAACGAAAACAGTAATTTTCTCTGCGGTTAAGTTATATTCCTACAACAAACCCACAACTTCTTGATTGGAGGTATATGTTAATTACATATACAATGTTTAGATTAACATTCATCAATATTTTGTGTCTCATCTAGTTGCATGAAAATTTAAAGAATCAAATGGACCATTATTGGTACATTTGTAACTTCTAGTTTTTTGTTTCTCGTTTCTAATCTTAGTAAGAAATTTAAACTTTTGACAAACTATTTATGTTTCTTATTTTTCGTTTTTTAGAAACAATCTCAAAATTATATTGAAATTTTATTTTTGAAGAAAATTGTATTGAAATTTTAGAAACAAACACAAACAAGTTTTTCTTTTCCGTTTCCAATTTGTTCCAACATAAATAAAGATTTTGTTTTATATTCTAGAGTCTTTCGATAATGATTTGAGTGTGAGTGTACATTGGAAGATGTTGGGCCAAAATTGGACCTACAAGTGTGTTTAGGAAAAAAAAAAGGGGTCAAAATTAATATTAAAAAAACCACCACCCCACAATAATAATGCCAAACGAACCAAAATGACATAATTAATTTAAAATTGAACCGAATTATTAGTTTATGAAATGAACCAATTCGACTCAATGGTTTTTGAATTTCGACTCAAACGTAGTTTAAAAATTAAGCTATGCAGCTAATTCTGGACACCTACAAATAAAAAGCTTGAATTAGTGTGGTGCTCGATTTCGTAATTGTGTCGTTTAATTTAGAACTTAGTTTAAGTTGGTGTCAAGTCTAGTTAGATTATATAAAGATTGCGTACTTTCGAAAGAGATAGATGGACTTTGAGAAATGTTGTTTGTCATTCTAATGTTCCGTACCTAACGTTCAACGAATTTTATGCTGTTGATATATGTGTTTTCAAGCCGATTTTGAACAGAGTTTCTGAATGACTCTACATATCTCACGTAGATTGTCCAAACTAAGGCTTAGTTCTTGAACTAGCAATGCACGTGGGAGGTTTTGATTCTACCCATAACACTAATCATAAAATTCTAGCCATATTTTAACAACTAAAAAACTAATTTTGTTTTTTTTTTTATTTAGATTTCAATAGTGTTTTTATTTTTAATAAAGTAAAGAAACAAAAACAAAAATAAAGCTAAAAACGAACACGTCACCCTAGGTTAGCAGTTAACAAATTTAATTTTTTAAAATGAAAAAAAAAATCTAACGAAGCCTTATAATTTTTGTGGTTAAAAAAAATCTTTATTACTGATTTAAATTATTATTTTCATATCCTAATTAATTTTTAAAGTTTTTAAAATAATATAATGTTAGAAACTTGAAATTATTTCCAATTCTAATCTTTCAATTTTAATATTTATATCTTTTGTATTATCATACTTCTATTTATTTCACTTTAATCCACGAAGCAGAACTAAATATTAGTATAACATTTCATAAAATTTTTAAAATTTATATAGATATATTAACTTCATTAGTTTAGTGATTAAGACATTGCTTACCTTGGGACTAATCCGTAAAAAAGAGGAAAAAAAACTAATCCAGTGTAAAAGAAGGATAAAAATTCATTTCCTTTGTATAAAACTATTTAACATATCAGTAAAGAATCTTTTATTTAAAAAAACAGGAAATATATATATATATATATATATATATATATATATATATATTTATTAGGAATCATGTCAACTTTAGTGCCACATTAAATATTACTTATAATTTGATTGGATAATTAATATTAGGATTAAATCGATGCAATTACTACCAAAATTAAAATAATAATACTGGGACCAAAACGTAGGAAAACTTTGTCCTATAACTTTCATTTATTTATTTGTATTCTTTTCAATTTAAGAAAAATTAATTATTTCCTTATCAATCTTTTTTTTTATTATTTACTTTTTAATGTAATGGATTCTTTTGAGATATATAATGAGAAGTTCCAATTGAGTTCTTTATTCCAATGAATCTAATTCTTCTATGAAGACTTTGAACACAAAACTGTTTTCCATCAAGAAAATAAACTTATTGTCAAAAAGGAAGAGGAGAAAAATGAAATTTCATATAGAAAAAAAAAAAAAAAAACTACTTATAACCAAGCCGAATCCAATCTCCAATATCATATTTTCTTTATCATTCCTAATCACAATAAAGTTCTTTCAATTATGTTGACAGATTCTTAAAAATAAAAATAAAAATATTGGATGAATAAAAATATTTCTATGAGTAAATTTTGAACAAAAAGAAAGAAAAAGTGAATTTTCTCATCTACCAAATAGGATCCTTCCAAATCAAACTTCCATATTCTTCACTTGACTTGAATATAAACAAGTGTATGGTTCACCCACGGCTCCAAATGATCAAATTTACAATTTTATTTCTACATCCAATAATAATAATAATAGTAATAATTAAAGTATATTTTAAATCCAAAAAATTTCTAATAAATATATTTGTAAAAATACTTGTATTTCTAGCAAAAATTAGAAGAGCAATTATCATCGGAAAATATATAGAGGGAGTGTACTCAAAGTGCTATAAAACGGACTCATGACTTCGGGTTTTAATCATCTAAGTTGAAATACTTGTCTAATATACTAACTCTAGATGTTTGAGTGATATAAAATTTTGGAGAAATTTCAAATATGACAAAAACATTTAGTAAAATTAAAAAAATAGCAACTACGTTTAGTTTTTTCAAATATAGCACTTTTTTTATAAAAAAAATGGAGGTCCAAGTTTAAATGACAACTTTACCCAAATGATATACATCTATAATATATCTAATAATATATTTATAATATATCTGATTACTGATATATATTTGATATACTATTGATATGAGTGTCTAATATACTTGAAATTTATATGTGATATATATTCGATATACTACTGATATAAGTGTCTTTGCAATATGTATACAATATACATTTGATATACTATTGATATGAGTGCCTGATATACTACTGATATGAGTATCTGATATATTATATTTGAAATTTTGTGCTATATTTGAAAATTAAAAAAAAAACAGGTAACATATTTTGAAACATATAAAAAGATTTTTGCTACACACTACAATTTTCTTAAAATTTTTTTGTGTGATTGTAATAATTTTTCATATAGTGAATTTTTATTTTGCGGCTGTAATTTTCTTTGGTTTGGAATTTTCTACCTAAATTCTCGTGTTTTTTATTGTTAGTTTCTTTTTAATTTCTCAATTATTTTATGCTTATTCCTATAATAGAAATAAAAAGTTTTTCATCACCAAAATTATTTAGTATTATTATTATTTTGATTTAATATTTAATATCAAAATTAATTAATCAACAATTAAGAAACATATTGATAGTTTATTTCAATCAATTAAAAGAATTAATTAGTTTAATTCATTATTCATTCCAGTATAACAAATAAAAAGAGTTTAAATACTATTTTAATGGATTTACATTTGACTTTAGTTCTTTTAGTTCGTGTACTTTCAAACGTCTATTTTTATCCCTATTTATAAATTTTAACATAAATTTTATATACAATAAAAATCTTTTGATAAAAATTTATAGCTACATTTTAAAGAATTTAATAACTGAAATGTCAGGCTTAAATTATTGAAATTTAATGGAACAAAATTGTAGTTTTAAAAGTTGAGAGATGAAAGAACATAGGTTAAAATATAGGAAATTTAAAAATATAAAACCAAAATAAATCAGATGGAGAAGCAAAAGAACATTTAAAACTGATTAATGGTCCGAATTGGAAAAATGACACTGGAATAGAAAATAATAACTTACTTTGTCATAAAGTTGAATTCCTATTTCCTAGATCTGCAAATATTAATTAGGTTGAATTAAAAGTGGTGGGCCCAAAAAGTCATTGGTGAGATTTTTGGGCCAAAAGAATGGCATGCATAAATTACCAAATATTTAAAACAAAGTGTGTGATGGTCCAAAATTTCTCTTTTTAATGAGAATATTCTCAAATCAATGGTTGACATTACCAAGCCACATTGGTATCTTCACTTTTCTTGATTTGATATCATTGATCCCTCTCAACATTGTGTTGCACTAACCTACCTTTTTTTTTAAAACCTTCTTTTCTATTATTGTCTATTTTATTTTGGTTATTAGAGTTTTAAATGTTACTGTTGATGCAGAAATTTGGTCTCTTGAGATCTCGTCAAATTCGCACCAATATTTTATAATGGATCAACGAGACCTGCAAAATAGAATATTACTAAAGATCGATGAGGCTCTTGCCACACAAGCTCTGATACTTAAGTCAGAATCGGAGAAGTCGATAATGGACAGTAGGATATTGTAGAGATTTGTAGCATAACCGAGGTAAAATCGTAAGGCCATTAACATATTTTGTCTTTTGAATTTCTTGAATAAGGGGAATTCGAATGGTAGAAAATAGAGATTTTGTGGTCCATAATAGTTGTGATTTTATTTTAGACCCAAGATTTTGCTTTAAAAACCATGTATAATTAAAATGAGATAACAAACGATCTGCATATAGTTTTAAATACTTATTTACAATGTCAGTTGGAAGGATGAATAAAATATGCAATTAATTTTTGTTTATTTCTGTTTAATAATCTAAAATAGTAATAATAATAATTGTTTGAAGGGAGGCTGCTGGACACTATGTGCAGATGCCTTGAAGAAAGATGATGGACCCTCCCCACTTGACGAGTACACCAAAAAAAGAACGACCAGCGTATCGGAGAGGGAAGTCGAGTGTCACAATCATACTAGTAGAGAGTAGGTTGTGACGCCCACGTAGTGTGCAAGTGTCAGCGACAAGCATATGTCGCCCATCGGGTCATGTCGAGGGCCGAGATAGAAGTGTCGTGATGCGACCAAGGAGGATGGTGCATCACCTAGCACACCATATGGATGTGCTCAAGAATGCCTAGAGAAGGCGTATGCAGAATGCAAGGCAAAGGCGATGTCAGTGGTGTCAGTGACTGAGCTCAACGGGGGCCAGTTGAGGCCCCGGGCCACGACCCTAGAAGTCGGGGTTCCGTCGAGAGTTTGAACGAGCGGCTTTAGAGTTAGATGCATATTGGTGAAATATGTAAGCACGCCAAGTTTCGTGTCAATCGGAGTTCAGACGTGCGCTCTACCTTGGCGAGTGACTCCTCGCCACTTTCGACGTACATGCCTGCCAGACCAAGTTTGCCTTAGAATGTACCTTAGGGGGAGGCATGGTGTTGGCTGTCCACCACCCCTGGGCCATGTCAGGACCTAAGTGAGCCACTCCATGGCACATGCGTGTGTCATGGCGAGGGCGAGCGTCTACAAGACGAGTGTCTTGGGCGACTTCCGTCGAGGATAGTAAACTCGAGGACAGTGTCGGGCGGCACGGGTGTGCCGGCATTGCGCCTCGATCCATGTGTAGGAGGTTGCACCACGGGGGTCCCTATGCGGTACGGTATGCTCGAACGACACGGCACGAGCGCAAGAGTCGTCGTGCCACGATAGTGTCCGGATGGCTGAATGTCCGGAAGGCCCCGATCATTAAGACAAGCACATGGGTCGGTTCTCGGTATGCATGCCCAAATGAGCAGCGAAGCCCCATGACATCCTGATGCTCGGGGTGACATCCTAAAGTACCGATGGGCACTCGGTAAGTGAGAAAAAGCTAGTCTTGGTCCGGTAAACGGCAAGACTCATCCCGGTTGCCAAGTTTAGTCATTCCTTGTCCGGAAGTCGGCAGGAATCATCCCGGCAGTACCCGGTAAGGCCGTTTAGCCCGTTATTAACTAGTTTCTCGGCAAGAATGGTCTTAGAGGCGTCCGATGGGCCCGATAAGCTAGTTTTGACATAGTTAAGCGGCATGAATGTCCCGGTTGTACCCAGTTGGCGTTTTAAGCGCGTTCTGGCCCCGTTATGGGTCAGAACTCATCCCTGTAAGGTCCCGGCTCATCGTAGGAGCGGGACAGCCGAGTGGCCGAGAACCAAGATGGTGGAAATCAAGTTGCGACGTCTCGTTTAGAAGACCTTGGCCTAGAGTAGAGGCAAGGTAGAGCAGTGGGGCTTAGCCTAGCGTAGAGGCAAGTCGGCTAAAGTCGCGTTAGAGTTTAAATGCACGTACGGACGACGTGCATTGCCGAGACAAGTGAGAATTCCGCTGCAAGTGAAGCTCGGTTGAGGAAGAAAGAACCTCGCCTAAGGTCCGACGAAGCCACAAAGGGGCGCGAAAAGTGGATTGGAGCTAGAGTTCCTCGTTAGGCTGGCCATGGTCGAGCTTAGATCATGGCGCCGCACGGTTGAAAAATGTACGACCGTGACATCGAGCATGCGCCTTCAACGTGGATAGAAGTGCTGATAAACTCACGACCTTCCAATTGGACATAGATACTTTAACCCGTTATATTCAGGTCCTCTATATCTATATTTCTTAAGAGGAACATATGAAATTATGAAGGAATGAAGTCGAATTTGAATGGCTATAATCTTATATTGGGTATTTGGTAGTAATAACACTAAAAAGGAAGTACATGAGGTTGAAAGTCAATGGGTGTTGTGGCATCTTTGTCTAAGCATCATCATCCATTGATTTTGCTCATAAAGTCTCCATGGACCACTTCATTTGTACTTTTAATTGTGAGAATTGTCCCAATTTCCATTTTTGTATCAAAGATTTTTTTTTTTAAAGCAAACATAGTTCAAGACATTTTGTTCTTTTTTTAAGAGGTTTGAGGTTTAATCCTTATTTATTGTCCTAAAAAAAATTCTTAGACCTATTTTTGCGATGAGTTTTACATTTTTTTTATGGGACGAGTGTTTTTATTAGTATAAATTGAGACCTTGTTTATTTTAAGGAACAAGAATCAAGAAATTATTCTATTTAATGGTATTTACTAGAATGTATGAATGAAATTAATTGATGGATCCAACTCAAAAGGATAATCCAATAATAGATATGTTCATTTTTCCTACGACCTTGTCCTAAACCAGATGAAGAATTTCTATTTAGGTTCCTCAGTGGACGGGGTGAAGGAAGATTTAGCAAACAAAACTTTTATCAAAGAGTTAATTTGGAGCTAGAAGTTTCATAAGGAAGGTACTATCTCAAATGAAATGAAAATTAGAGAGAAAAAATGTTAGGTCCATTTAATAATTTGTTTAAAAAAATGTTGTTTGCTTCCTCGTAATTTCTTTAATATATCTATCACATTTCTTAAAACTCACCCGACTTCTTAGCCAAAACGAGCATAGCTTAACTGTAATTGAAATATATCTCCAATCACGAGGTTGTGAATTCAATCCCCCCCACCTTCACATGTTGGATCAAAAAAAAATAAATAAAAACTATTTTTTTAGTTATTAATTTTTTTAATCTAAGATAACTAAAATGATGGTATTGCCCATTATTAATATTGATAATATTGATCTTGATCGGATCCTGTTTTTGGACTGGATGTCGTTTGAGCTTTTGGGCTCTTATACTATATTAATATTCATGGGGTTTCATCTCAAAACCAATTGACAATGAGAGGAGTAGCTCATGTCTATTATAAACCATGGTAAAGTCTCATCTCTTTTCAAGGTCGTATCTTTTAACACCCATGGCAGAACATTTGTTAAGAATCGAACATGAGACAGTGATAGGGAAAGAGAATTTGCAAAAATGGAAACAATTCATATCTACAAGGAGCTCTATTTTTCTTGTTACAAATTATAAATTATTAAGAAATGATATTTTTTAAGGGTTAGTATAATCACTTCAATTTTCTATTATCTAAATAGATGATATGGTCATGTTTTGTAACTTAATCCTTATTAAAAGTTTCAATTTAGTCTCTCTCACTATTTAGTTGTTCTTAAGAATGATCGATAACAAATTTAAATAACATAATACTTAACATACTCAAATTTAGAGGAATGATTAGTTTATCTAAGTGATTAAAGTTTATATATAAATTTTTTTCCTTCAAATTTCTACGTAAGTTAACTTATTTCAACTTTTTTTTCCTTGGAGGTGACCAAATTTTATTTTTTGTCAATTCGACCATGTAAGTCTATAATAAACTAATTTTAACTCTCACCAACGAAAAAAGTATATTTGAAAAGTATTAAAATGTACAAAGACTAAATTTTAAACGATAGTGACTAAATTGAAAAAGTTTCAAATATTTGAGATTAAATTTGGTCTTTTAATTTAAAATTTATTTTTATATACATGAAACTTTATTAAATATGCTTTAAAACATAGGAATATTAAGAAGAAAGTTTGAATAATAATATAATGAAATGCATGATGAAAGGAATGTGTCTGTTTCTTCTAGAAGAAGTAGGGCATGATGACAAGAACAAATTGAATAGTGCATAGTCATTGTCACTTTCTCATTTTGTGAATCCTTCCAAAAATCATTTGAATTAATTGCTTTGTTTTTGTCTCTCACATTGGAATTTGAACATCTCATCTCTTTTTATGATTTGGGAAAGATGGAGCTTAGAGATGAAAGTTTTTTCATAAAAGAGCTGCAGAAATTTGTGGTATAAATTTGATATTTTTCAGTGGAAAAGTACACCCGACTTGAAAATCAATTCCGAAATTTGGAAAAGTTTTGAGACCAGCACCATAGTTGACAATATTCCCCAACTGTTCTCAAGTTCTTTAAAGTAATTTAAGATCCGTTTAATAGTATTTTTATCCAGTAATTACCATTTTTCACTGAACTATGGTCGTTTTGGCAATGTCATTTAGAATATGATGTCTAACAAACAAATAAAATTGATTTAATAAAAATAAAAATCATTTTTAAATTGATTCTAGGAGTTCCGGAGTGATTTTGGTTGGATTGATGGTCAAGAATCACATCACAAAATTAAATTAGGATGCCAAAATTGCCCTAAAAGATATCCCAAGGTATTAATATTTAGCACTAGCAATGACCCATCTTTTTAATCTAATTACAAAATAAATTAACAAAGTTAGATATTCATAAAACAATAAATCAATTTAAATGGTATTATTTATAATATAATGAAATCTATTCTGCACTCTCCCAACAGCATTCGTTCGTCTGAACATTGGGATGGGATAGTAACGAGCAAAATGCCTCCCCATCAACCGCCTCGGTTCGAGGTTTTTTTCCTTCGAGGAAGGTCCACTCCTTTCATAAAACAAGGTCAAAATGACCGGCTCAATGAGAAGCTGGAAACATCGTTTTTTTCATTCTTTTTTTATGAGGTCGTGTATATATTTAATTATATAAATAATTTTTTTATCATAACAAAGAGTTAAATAATTGTTTAGTTAAAATTTTCAAGCCGTTTTTAAGGATGTGATATTTCTAAAATCAATTTTGAAACCAAACATTAATAATTCAGAATCACTTCTAAGGATACGAAAATCAATTCAAGGTAATACAGAAAAATCCATAAATAAGTGTTTCCCACGACCAATTTTATTTTTTAATCACCATTTTCAAAACACAAGTTTTTTAGGCATTTGTTGATCTTTTCTCTCTCCTCCCTCTCCCTTGTCGTACTCGATTATTTTTGTAATCTTTTCTCATATTTCATAAAAAAAACGCAGACTCATTTGTCTTTAGATTTTTTTTTTCAATTTAATTACCAACAATTTGTAAATAAAAAATTTGAAAACAAAGAGATAATAAAAGGGATAGATTTGTTAAAAATAAATTTTGGTGGGAGAGAGGGAGTTTCGACGAAAGCGAGAGAGGGAGAGCGAGATCGAGAATTTTAGCAGGAGAGGGGGAGGGAGAGGGCGAGAGATCCGACGAGAGCGAGAATTTCAGCGA
The DNA here is from genome assembly GCF_013281855.1 of Momordica charantia. NCBI lineage: Eukaryota > Viridiplantae > Streptophyta > Magnoliopsida > Cucurbitales > Cucurbitaceae > Momordica > Momordica charantia. The sequence goes on along the minus strand of NW_028275162.1, from coordinate 20,228,651 downwards.
GAGAGAGCTAGAGCGAGAATTGACCACTTTAGAAAAGAATTGACTACCGACAAAATCGTTAAAAGACCCGAGAAGAAGGGGATTCCAACAATGGAAATTGGTGATAAAAGAGACTAGGAATTTGGAAAACAAATTAAAATTGCCCACAATTTTCGAAATAATACTAGATCCACCGAAAAGAAAGGATTTTCTAAATAATACAGGATCCAACGAAATCTTTGATTATCTATCTGTAAAAAAAAATCTAAAGATAAATGGGAAATTGCAGAAATAATTCGTGAGAGAAAAAAGAGGGAGAAGAGAGGGAAGAAAGAGAACATAAGACAGGGAAGAGAGAGAAAAGTGAAAAAGGAGACAAGAGAAGAGAGGTAGAAGAAGGATAAATACGTAATTTCACCAAAAGCCGATATCATTAGATGACTAGAAAGCTTGTGTTTTGAGAAGAATGATTAAAAAACAAAATTGGTCGTGGAAATGCGATTTTCCCAAGCTATGTATAGCTTAGAATAAACAAATTCACATAAAAATGTTCGCTCGCAAGTGGTATGTTGAGAATGATACAATAGAGAGAGGAGTCATTTATTTGCCTCAAAATAAATGCCAAGTAAGATTAGGAAACAGCCTTTGATACAAATTGTACAATTGGTAGCAAAATCATAATTATATCACAATCTTAAAGTAAACAAAAAGATAGAGAGAAAGGGAGAGGAGGGCAAATATATGTTCCCAAAAAAGAAGAGCTGAGGCCTCCCTCACTGCATATCCCCTCAAACTTGCAATTGCTCCCAACAAAATGGCAGTTGGTGTTGTATACTGCAACAACAGCACAAATTTGTACATTGGATCACCATCAACAAGAAAATTCAGCTTGTCTGCGGATACGACGATCCCGATTCCCAGTATAGGGAGGACAAAGAGTCTTGCAACGCTTATGCCGATTGTAGTACGTAGGCCAAGTGTGGACAACTCGTGAGGCCCCTCGGCAAGCATGCCACCCAACATAAGCATCACAAAAGGAACCACTGCAGCAGCTAGGATTTCTAAACTATCGGAGATGAACGATAGCGGAGCATCGGGGCCGAAGAAAGATGCTCTGATTTGGGGCACCAACCCAACAATGATGGCTAACAAAGAAGCAATGGTTGGTGGCTGCAGAATGTGCTTTAGGGGAGTTTGTACAGCTACAATTCTGATCTTCCTCACAACCCTTGGTTCGGCCAAACACCTGATTGACTCCGGGTACGTAGGAGTACTACTTTCTCTGGAGTGATCAAGGTCAGGAAAAGTTGACTGGGAAACATTTGAAATGCTCTTGAAGATCCTAGCAATGAAGGGTGCTTTACAATGCTCAGTTTCTTTCTCTTCAATCCCGGGCCATTCAGCTTCGATCAGGAGAGGCTTACTAGCATCATTGTCACTAATTTGTTCCAATTCTTCAATCTCAGTGCCCTCCTCAACAATCTCATAAAACTCCAATGGAGGCTCCATCATATGATAAACAAGAGTATAAGCAAGAATAACAGAAACCCACTGGCAAAAGGAAACATAAGAAACCCCTCTAGAGTGACAATGCTGGCCAAAGGGGTTATCAGCAGTATGACAGACAGAACCAACAATGGCAAGAGGGAGGTTTCCGGTGTTGCCGAACGCAGTCGAGATAACGGTGAACCGCATCAACCGAGGAGGGGGGCGGCATAGAATCACCACTAAGAACCCTAGAAGGCACCCAATACCTGTACTAATCAAAACATTCACAGGGATAAACCACCATTTAGCAATGTTTTGAAGCGTGATGCTCTCACCCAGATGGGTGAAGATGAGGCAGGGCAAGAACAGGGCAAAAACGAGTTTGCTCAGGAGCCTTAGGGTTGCTCTTGGAATCATTTGGACTTTTGGGTGAGAAAGAAGTAGCCCTATTGCTGTGAGCGAGAGAAGCTTCATCAATGGCGTAATTGCACTAAGCAGATCTTCACTACTAGACCTCACTCCACTCCGATCTATGACACTGAAGTAATCACCCATCTCGATTTTGTATAACTACTAGAACAATCAATCGTTCGTTTCTGCCGTAAATCAAACAAAAATTAAAGGGTTTATAATAAAAATCTGAAAGCAGAACCGATGGGAAGATAAGAACAGGACATGGGAGTGGATTTCAGAGTTAATCAGCTAAATAGAACAAGAAGTTGCCAAGAAAGGGGAATTGGGGGTTTTCGAAATTTATCAGCAAAATTGAAAGTAATTGAAGCATCAGAAACTGATCAATTGAAATAGAGAAGCAAGTAAACAGAAATTCGAGAGAGAACTCACTGGAGAAGAAGATCCGGAAGCTTCAATCGGGTCGAAGGTAAGAGTTGAAGCAAAAAACGCTGACGAATTGGATTTTATCTCCACTGATAATAAATGAGGATTAAAGCAAAGATTAGGACCAAAAATTGGGTTTAGTTTATGCAGAAGAACTATGGACTGTACTGTAGTATTCTATAAAATAGTTATTTTTTATAAAAATTAAGATAAATTTAATATATATTTCTTTTTTTTAAAATTAATTGCAGTTGTGAAGTTTAACTAACTCAACTAAATACAAGGTAAAAATATAAAATGTTAAAGAGACGATTTGAAATAATTTATTTGATAATACTGATAATAAATAAATTATTATTTAATATCAAGGAGACATTTCTTTTTTGATGTGAATGTGACTTTTGGATTATACTATTATTGGTTATTTGTTTGGATCCTTAAAGTCAATCTTCTTTATATTTCTCACGATTTTATCGGGCCAGGCCTGGATTTTGGGATTGGATTTGTTGTCAAAGATGGGCTAAAGGCCCAAATAATCTCATCAGGCCTGACCCAAGCTCGAGAGTTCCGCCACTGTACCTTGAGCCCAGCTTATCTAACCACCTGGAAATTCAGCATAATTACAAAAAAAAAAAAAAAAAAACCATTAAAAGTTGAATAATTGCAAATATAGGTAAGGGAAAAATGGTAGTTATTACTGCAAATAAATATACGGGTGTATTAGAATAAAATGATTATTGATGATCAACATAGATATATTAGCGATTAAATTATAATTAATTTAACTCATATGAAAGAGCATCAAAGTACCAAAAATTATAACTAAATTACTACTTTTATTACGATTTGAACAAGATGAAATCATTTTCTAGTGGGACTTTGGTTATACTTAGTACAAGCTCTACTTGTTTGTCACTCACAACATTTTTTTTGTCTAATTTAAGTATTAATCCACAATTCCATATGACTATAAGGCTGACTAACATGACTAAGTTTAGATCATTACTCGGATATCATTTGTTAAGGATAACAAACCCTCTCTACATTTCCACAAAATATATATTATGATATCATCTATTTTTGACGTAAGTTCTCGTGGCTTTTACTATTTTTTTTTCTCACCTAAAATGTCTTATACTAAAGTAGATAATTATCTTTTTTTATATACACGAATCTTACTCATTTTTAATTAATATAAGACCTACACTCCAACACACATATACATACATACACGTGTACTTTATTATTATCAAGGCACCTAAAAATACATAAAATTTTATTATTATTTGTTGATCATCAATCATGATATAATTTCAAAAATTGGTAAACTAAAATCCCACTATCACCATCTAATTAAAGATAATTAGGAGAGGAAAAAAAAAGGGGGGTTGAAATTAAGAAGGGATTTAAAACTCTTTTCACCCTCACTTTAGCCAACACAAAAAAGGAATTTCATTTGAATTTTTCTTGCCCATTATCATTGAGCATAGGTGGGATGCAACTTGGAGAGACAAACTGAAATCATCCTCCACAAGCTACATCAGCAATGTATTATTATTATTAGTTGAACAAATTCCATTTACAATTTCATTATTGGGGGAAAAAATTAAATGCTTATCAATGGCTTTGTCAAGCATCCACTAGACATAAGAATATTTGGAGGACCTTCATAAAGTCAATAAACATTTGGGTGCATCCACAAAATTCTTACTTTTTCTCTCAAATCCATCATTATTTCCAATAATTGGGTCCCTTTTATTTTATCTTCTCTCCTTGCCATCTCAAGAATTTTCTCTGTTCTTTTTTCCCTCTATCTTGTGTGTATAAGGATGATTTCATTTACCAATGGATAAGACACGTCTTGATATTACATTAAAGGTCGATAGTTTGATTCTCCACCCCGTAATTATTTAACTATATATATATATATATATATATATATATATAAAATAAGTGTTTAGTTCTTAGATAAATATTGATTGAAATTCAAACACTTACATTTGTGTAATTTGTGTTTAAAATTATAGATATGTAAAAATAGGGTACATATGAGAAGTGGATTTTTAAAGTAGGTGTTTGTGTTTAAGTTAATGTAACACATCAAATTAAATTTCTATTGTGAGATAGGCATACCCACAAACTAAAAATGAGTAGACTCAATTTTACAAAAAACAAAAAATCCCATTAATTGGGTGATTTAAATGGAGCACTTAATTAAAATTTGATGGATTTCTTTTTTCCAAAAATACAAATAAACATGAACGTCGATATTAGTAATATATCTCTATTCTCTAGAGAGCTGGTTCAAACATGAACTTCCTCATATAACTCTTCTTGAAAAAAAAATTATTTTAAAAAATTAAATATAGTTTTGGTTTCGAATTAACAAAGGAGCGAATCCAAATCTAAAGGATTTAAATAAAAATGCTAAGAATTAATTTACTAGGTACGTAAGCAAATATAGTATATTTTTAACTTCCAAATTGAGGGTTAACGTGCATTAAACTCCACACAATTTTCCATTGTAAAAATACTATGTTTCAGTATAACCTTACTTTCATAATATTTTTTTTTTTTTTGTTCTCTGCTCTAAAAAGCTAAGTTTATAAACATTGCCTTTTATCTTAAAAGGAACCAAAAAAAAAAAAAAAAAAAAACTCATGATGTAATAGTTTTGAATAGTTTATTTTTTCAAAAGAATTAACTTTCAAGTAATTAAACTCTATTTTCTAATCTAATATTTCATAAAAAAGAAAGAAATTAGAAATACTTAAGAGAAATAAGAAACAAATAAAACAAGAAATTAAACTAAACAGGGTTAGGAGATAAAAACCTGTTACTTCATTCAATATTTGAATATACAACCAAAAATTGTTAAAATATTATATCATTGAATGCATCCTAATACGAGCGGATAGGTGAGCATACCATCAAGAGGGAGAAATCTAAAACATTATTATTTTTTTTTCTCCGTCAATTTTTGAACTTTCGTAAAGATAGACGAGTGTTCCCTAATCAACGTCTAAATATTTTCTATCCTCACAGCTAAGATAGAAATGAATCAGAACATTTACAAGATTTTACCAAATCAAACCAAAAGCGAACTCCAACTTCCAAATCTACCCCTGAGGTTTCCCTATTTAAACTTCTCCCTCCCTCTTCCCCCTTTCCCACCCCCCTCTCCCTGTCTCTTTATTTTTCTCTTTTAGTTTCCTCTTTAGTTTCCCAAAGGGGATACAAAAGGGTTTGATTTAGTTCTTACCCATTGTTGGGGTATTTAGTTCTTAAACTTATTAGGAATGAATTTTAGAAGTATATTTGTGATTTTCATTCGTTTGTTTTTTATTTTATATTTTTAAAAATTAAACTTGTAAAAACTGTCCTCACTTTCATGTTTCTTTGTTTTGTTATCTTTTTTTTTTCAAATTTCTAAATTTTAGATTAAAAAGTCATTTTAAAGAACTGACATAAAAGAAAATGAACTTTAGAAAATAAAAAATGAAGAACAATTATTCAACAGAATTTTATGCAGCGTTGGTCGTGTCATAATAAGCAAACCCATAAAGAGTTAGTGTAATTTGGATTCTAAACTTTACATTTTATTAACCCAATCAAACCAAGTACCGTTTAAAAGGGCCGAGAGGAGCTCTCTTCAGTTCATTCCGAGACTGTTCGAGAGTCAAAACGCAGCTGCTGATTCGTTAGCTCAATGGCTCATCATCCACAAAAATTCCCACCGCTATAACGTCAAAGTTGTGTGATGGGCTCCTGACCTATCGATGCAGGAGCAGTCTTTCGATCGTCGCTGTCATGTATTGGACTGAAGGGAGCTCCTTCTCTATTTCCTTATGCTTTGCATCTCAAACTTATTAATTTCTTCATTTTCATTCTTTTTACCGCTCCTATGGTCGGTATTGTTGATCTCTTCATTTTCATTTTTTTAACGTCCATAGTCTCATGTGGATGTTTGATGAAGACTTCTCTCTGTTGAATTTGTATGGTTTGATAGGGATTTGAGCAGAAGCAGCTTTGAATTCTGAAAAGCAATTCCCCGAGGAGCGCAAGGAGGAGGTAGCTTTCTCAGTGTACAAATTTAAAGCTTTGGGAGGTGTCTTGTGTTCTAACTTACAACTTTGGTTTTTCCTCTACGGTATTATTCTATTTGCGTCTCATTTATCATTAATTTAATTTATTTCTTTTCCTCTTTTTAATATAGCACGTGAGATAAGGATTCGAACCGACTTCTTTTTGTCCGAGATAGATTCATTAACTAATTTAGTTAGGTTCAAGTTGGCACTAATGTAATTTAATTGATTGATACTTAAATCTTTAAAATAAGATTATTAATAATTATTTCTTGTTATATTTAAAGAAAATCAACTTTTTTGGAACTTAGCAAACAACTTTCAATTTCATAAAATTTTTGATTCAAGGGAGTTAGACTCCATGATGGCTACTTAACTTAGAAATTATTTCCTATATGTTTTATGGCACCAAATATTATAAAGTCGGTGGCTATCCCGTGAGATTAATCAATGTGCACATAAACGGGCCCGAACACTCACGATTACAAAAAAAAATATATTCATAAAATTTTACCTGTGTATATATATAGTGATTTGTACCTTTTATTTGTATGATATGTTGCCTTAAAAATGTCCAAAATCTAATTAAATTCTAATAAAATCAAGCTCTAATAAATAAACACATTAAGTAAGTTTTAACGAATAAATAAAGGTGTGTTTGGGAGTGACACTAGAATGAGTGATTTTGAAAAAAGAGATTCGAGAATAATTAATTTTTCAACATTACCATCCAAGTGATACATTAAAAATCAATTTAAAGTGATTTTAGACTCTGTTAAAATCAATTTTTAATTTTCCAAACATGATCCATAGAAATAGAAGTGATTTTGACAATGGCAAAGTTAATTTTAGTCATGCCAAAATTACTCCCAAACACACCTTAAATGTAAATTGTAAATAGTTAAATAAATCTTCAAAGCGACAATTTAAATAAAACTCAGTCGAGAGTATTGCCATCTTTATTTGAAGCATCCATTTGTTTGTAATCTATTGAACACAGGGAGAATACTTTTCAGAGATTATTCAAATGGAATGCCTGATGAAGATCAAAATTGTAACATTTTTCTAAACTATTTAAAAATTCACTTATCTCGTGAAATTTTAGGAGCCCAATTTTAATTTTCTTTGAAAATATGTTTAGAAATTGTTTTATTATTTATAATATAAATTTAGTTGTCCTATATCCGTGACATTAATTCTCAACTATATACCAAAGTGAACATAGCTGTAATGGGTATATACCTCCAACTAAAAGGTTGTGAGTTCGAATCCCCTCCCCAATATGTTGTACTAAAAAAAAATTCTCAACTAAGTTTAGTATTATAATTTCTCATGTATTTTATATAAATAAAGTTGTACTAAAGTCTATGAGGGGTTTAAAAGTGCGTGATGGTTTGGGACTAGAATGAGTTAACGAAGTACAACCTTAAATAAGAAGGATCTGTAAAAAGAAACAAACACTCAAACGCTTAAGTTAAAAAAGGCACAAGCTAGATAAGTTGTTCTCGAAGCAAAATTGTGTGCTGAGGAAAGAGGCAGAGTGTTCTTTTTATTAGCGATGGGGAGATAAGGCCATTGCAACCGCCCCGATCAAGTCTGTCTGAAAGAAAGATGAGCCGTAAATGTTGAGTTGTTTTAGTCTTAGTTCGATTCTGGGTACAAGTCTGTCTCCTCCGTTAACTTAGTTGAACATATTTAATGATACCAAGCTGAGTTGGTTGGTCCACGTGACATTTTGTATTTTTCCTCCAACACTCGTTTTTCTTTACTAATAGTTGGGGGCATTAGAACTTTCTTGTTACTTATGTTTTTTTCCCTCTCTTTTAATATAAAATAAAATGACAACATCACACATGCACTCTTAATTAATTAACAAGATTTAGAGAAGGGTATAAATTGACATAAGTTTAAGAAATGTTTTAATTGATCAACCGGGGAAAGTTGAGAGTTTTAATTGACAAAATTATTTGTTAGATATATACTATCAAATATTAACTGTTTTGAAAAAATAAGTTGGGAAAACAAATTTTACACTATTTTGCATATAAGAAAATAGTGGTGAAGTCTGATGCTTTTCAAATAATTCAGTTATCAATGATTTCATTTCATCAAGGTCTGAAATTTGTTTGATAGTATATATAAATTTTAGATAACGTGGGCTGGACTGGGCTGGGCTGCTAAGATGAAGAATCAATTGAGTGGGCTTTTAAAATAAATACTTGAAAATTTTAATAAATAACATAAAATAAATATGTATTTATAAAAATATAATTAATTACTTTTTACAATTTTTTTTAAATATTTTATCAAATTGATTTTTGGTTGGTCTCATTATATAAGTTTGGGATTTATCCTATCTTTTTTAACATTTTAAATCTATTATATATAAAAATACATATTTTTTTGTGCTATTTTTATAATTTTCTTTTTATATTATATTTAGATTCCTCTTCCCATTTTATCATTTTTATTTTTCATTCATTTATTAGAAGGGTTGTTTTTTTTTAACTTTCAGTATTAATTTTAGTTTTTCCGTCTATTTAACATTTCTGTTCCCTAAATTAAATCAATATCAAAATTTTAAAATTCATGGACACATAAAATTTTAAATTAAATCAATATATATACCCTCTAAATATTTGCTATCAAATACTACATTAAAATTTAAAATTCGACGCATATGTATCGAGACTGAGTAATTGCTATTTTGTGTAATAAAATTTAAAATTCATGGACACATTAGTGTATATACATACTCTCTAAATATTTGGGATGAAATACTGTATTGGTAATTACTTTATTTATATATACAATAGAAACTATGCTATCTATTCAAATTTTCTAAATTGATCTTGACTTCATAATTAATTATTAACTAATTTGATTATTTATTTGGTCTAAAATGGAACTAAATTGAATGTGAATCTTCTAAATTCTACTAGTTTATGTGCACTTTTTACTCTCATTTGTAATGTAAGTAAATATTTATTCAAATAGTATTATTTATGACTATTTACTAAACAAATTTTTCTATCATATCTAATTATTTGAAATATTATTAATTTTTTTTAAGTTCAACAATACATATACAAGGACAACAACAACCCAGCCCAAAAAGACAAAATCTATGGCCAAAACATGGAGTGAAAATTCAAATCTTTGATCTTTGAATCAGATATATTTCTCCATCTTATATTCTGATGAGTTAATCAATAAATAATATATATAACGTTTTTCAAAAAATGAAATCAACTCAAATAAAAGGATTGTAGAAATAAAATAAGTATTGACTTATGTAAACATAATAAAATATCTTTTGTGTTAATGTAGTTTTTTTTTTTTAAGCCAATGTACTTCTAGTTATTTCTTCTAAAATTTGTCAAATTGAATTTACTTATTATCAACGTGAGTATTCATTTCCTATTTTCTTCTAAGTGCAAGACAATCGTACCCAATCAGATCGAATTTGTCAAAATAAATAAATAAATAAAATAACTCCGAGGATGCTCATCTAGTCAAGGTATAACACAAGACCAATTAATTGATAAAATATATACAGAAGAAAACCTGCCAAGAAAATAAAATATTATATTTTCTCTTCTCTCTTTTGAAACTGTTTCTAAAAATTATTCTGGCAGGAAAAGAAGTTACATAAAAAAATGTTTTTTCTTTCTAATGTTTAAGAATAAAAATTATTTTGAATCATGATTTTAAAATAGAAAATTATAATATTTTTCTCTTACAAAATTTTGCAGGCTCTACAAATAAGAGAGTGAGCAATTAAATTTTTCTTGTTGAACTCAGATATGCTTTAGAATGCAAAATTAATTTTATCTTTAAAGGTCAAGAAGTTATAATTTTAAAGTTTTTATATATAGTCAAAATATGAGTAAATTATTAGTAAGTTAATTAGCACCTTAAATTAAGGAGGATTTTTAATTGATTAGAGAGACTTTTCCTTAACCATGTGCAGATGATCTAATTGGCACAAGTTGGCAAAATCTTAATTAATTTCAAAATTTTCAAACTTTACTTTTCCCAAATTCATAGCATAAGTAGCCGATCAATCAAAGTGTGATTTAGGATATTATTTAAAATAGAGAACTTCATGCCAAAAAGCATCCTAGCTAGGTGCCAACTAATATCAAGAACAATATATCTTACTTTTTAAAATAAACGTCATTGTCTTGCAAGTTCACAGTCAATAGAATAAGTTGGTCTAAGGACAAAAAGATAAATGTGGTATAAAAATAGTACTTTCAATTAATGAAAAATACAATAATAAACCTGTCTGCAGCTGTATTGTAAGTTGTAACTAAGAAATCGTGTCGTGTAAGATACAATGTATTTAGAACAATTTTTTTTTTTATCAAGATACAATATTTATTGTTGCTTGATAGTGTTACTTTCCTATTGCTTGTACTCTACACACAACAAACAAACAATAATTAGAGAGATATATAAAGGGAGAAAACCAATTATATATGGAAAGATCTTGGGGCACTTTACAATTTATGAACCATGAACTAAGTTGTAAAAATTTTTAAGTTCTACAACTTTTAAGATCTTCATAATTAATTATAGTTATAGAGTGACAAAACTTTTCAAACCCAAATGTCTTTCATTTTATCATTTTCACTCAACATGAAAAAAAAAAAGAGCAAATAATCAATTTTGTAACTTTAATTTTTGAATGCCCAAAAATAATGGTAACATATTTGGTTCACTTTACATGTTTAAAATACCCTTTCATATAACCATGAAAATAAAGACAAAGTTTCTTTTTTTTTTTTTTTCAGAACATAAAGAAAAAATGTTCTACACCTATGATTCATTGAAAACTTGCACTAATATTTAAAAAAATAAAGCGCTAAAATTTGACCACTTGAACCATAACATTGGTTGGCTACAAATTGGTGGGGTTGGGTGTAGCATTATTGGTCAAATATCTTGACTTGCTATAGTCACTTTCATGTATCATAACTAACTACATTATGAAATTACATTTTGGTCAAGATTCAAACTATGCATGTAACCAATACTCTATTTTCCATAATAATTTATCACTATAAAATCAAACATCATATTTATTATATATCACAATCACTGCTCACACTCAAAAGTTTTAGTATCATATATATTCAAATTTTTTAAGTTTATAATCTTATATATAATTTGGTTGAGTTTTTGGAAAGTAAAATTCTAAATATTTTCTATTTTATTTTAAAATTTTAGTAAAAACATATTTGAACATAACAATTCTTTTACACAAAAAAAAAATTATTATTATAGTTTTGATCCTTTCACTTCTCACTCTTAATTAAAACAGAGATTTTCATAAATAGGTTTAAATGATTTATGATATTAATTTCTTTTGTTATTTATTGTAGTAACAAAAATTTAATTTATTTATTTTTATTAATAATAATTATGTGGACATGACAAATTATAAACTACCGCTGCTATGCTCGCTATGACATAAACTAAACAACCAAAGTTAAAATTTCTGGGTTCAAATCATCCCTCATATAGTTGATAATGGCTTTCTAGCAATTTAATTATAGCTCAAATGGTAATTAAGTATTCATATCTCTCTATATGATGAGTTATAGCGGTTCAAATCTCAACTCTTCGTGTGCGATGTAATATTAAAAAAATAAAGTTTAAATATCGTTTCAATCTATAAATTTTTAAGATTATTCATTTTGGTCAACAAATTTTCAAAATATCTATATTTATCCCTAAAACTTTAGAGTTTGTGATTTTTTTTAATAAAAAAGGTAATAATATTTTTATAAATACAAATTTGTTTTCTGGCCCATAGGGTTATTTAAAATAATAATAATAATAATAATAATGAATAAGATATGCAACTAAAATGGAAAGAAAACCAGCATAATTTTTATAACACATTCAAAGTTTTAATTTTTATTTTATTTTTCAAAATTTAACTAGCTACCTAATAAACAAGTGACAATATGACCTAATAAATGAAAATTGATTAGTAATATTTCAAGATAAATATTTTATTAAATAAAACAAATACACACAATATACTCGTGCTTATATTACAAATCTAGAAACAAAATAAATAGACCTTCTAGACAGAAAATAAAAGTCTAGAAACAAAGGACAAGATCAAAATAAGTAAGAGGGAGGGAAAAAAAAAACTAAGTCAAAATATATGCATCGAACTAGAAACATCAACGAACCAAACACGACACTGCCATAAATTATCCAAAACAAAAAAAAGTGAAGAGTTGTCTGGTTGACTTGTGTCGACCTTTCTGCCCTAATAATTGGCCGGACCATCCCTCTTTAATTCGTCTCATTTTTCCCATTATTATCTATAATCTATTCTCATCTTATATTTTAATCTTTTTTTTTTTGAAAAGTCATCTTATATTTTAATTCATGCTTAGGGAACATTAGTTTTAATATTGGAAAAAAGTAGACTTTTTTTTTTAATTCCATGTGGGTGGAAGAATGAGATTTGGGCTATTTTCTGCAACCACAAAGACGAAGTGATGTTTACTTTTAATCAAATTGATTTTGTATGTAATTAGAGTGGATTTACGTAGTTTGAGTAATTGAGATTTCTTGTTAATAACAGCAAGGTAGAGATTTCGTGACGCCTGAATAGAAAGGAGGGGCATATGAATGAATCGATACCACACCTGAATGAGACAGATCCTGAAACCATATAAGCATGGTTAAGAAAGTTTAAAAGAAATGATAGTTACTACCTATACTAACAAGGTGCACTTTTCTTTTCGGTAACTCAATTGTAAGAGCTCCAAAATTAAGTGTGCTTAACTTGGAGGATGGTTTGTAGGGATAGTCTATGCTCTTCTAAGTAACTCAGAACTAGACGGTAGCGCAACCGGGTCGCACGAGAATGCTTGGGCAATTAGAGCCAAATTCGAATTCCGAATCTTGGTCCTAATCCAGACGTTACAAATTAAGACCGAGGGAAAAAATATTAGACTTTTTATTTCTAGAGAAATTTTCATATTGATATCCATGCTTGAAAAATAGTTTGATTTAGTCCGTAGAATGTATTCATTAATATCTTTAATGACATAAATAAAATTTTATTCGATTAGGCACGTGTTTTTTGGCAACCTGCCTTTTAATTTGTCCATTTTTATTTATTTTGACTTTTAATATTATGAAGGGCAAGTAACCAGAATTGCCACAAATGAAGAATGAAATATAAAATTATTAAAGGTAGGAAAATGATTTATTATATAAACAAAATAAGTCATCACATTTGGTGACATTATTCATATTTTTGTAATATTTAAAATAAGTTCTTTTTCTTATTGTTGACTCAATGATTAAGGTACCTGTATCTAACCAATAATTATAATTTTGAATCGGCACAATGGTAATAAAAAAAGGTTTTTCTCTTACTCAAAAATTAAAAGTAATTTTTCTTCCCTTTTAACTCAACCTATATTGTTCTACCATTTTAATTAATCTAAGTTTTATTTTGCAACACTTGAATTTGAATACTCCTTTAATGCAAATTTAATATTCTAAAATAAAATATTCTTGTTTTACTACAAAGTAGTTAGGGTAAGATTGTTTCATTTTAACGTTTGTTGTTTTGTTTATTACCAAACTACATTTAAAAGAAAAAAATAATTATTTTATTAATCATTTTCCATCTACACGATTTCAATCATACTTTGACAAAGACACCTGAAAATAAAGAGATGATTCTTTGAACATAGATAAACAATATAAAATTTAATATAATAAAAAGTAAATCCAGTAAAATTATATCTAGTAAGCGAAATCTTTAAAATACCTAAAAACTAATTCTCGATAACTTCAAACATTTGAAAACAAACAAACACAACACCGTAGCATAATTGGAATCTTTATTTCATTGGAATCAATGATTACATCAAATGATAGCAACCTCATATTATAAGATCAATCATAATTTCCCTCTTGACTTTTTTTTATTATTATTTTTTACTAATTTTAAAAATAAGTTCGGCTGTTTTAATTTAATAATAATCTTTCCTCTTTAGCGTAGACATTTTTTAATATCCATATAGAGAGGGCAGGGGGAATAAAAAAAGGAAAAATCGCCATCAGGTAATTAATTAAAGTTATGACTTATGGGGTATTTTCCAAATATCCGTCCTTTAAAACTTCATTTAGCAACAAAAACTTGACCGTTTAATTTAAATAACAGAAAAATAAAAAATAAAAATCGGATCCAAACTGTACAAAGAAAGACCAACTACAACTACTCCTCTAAAATAAAAGGGAAAACGAAAACGAAACGACGACGTATTGTGGATTAGGCGTGGGCATTGCTAAATGGGGTGGATCCCGGCGAGAAGGGCGGCGGCGATGTGGAAGAAGCGGTGGAGAATGAGGGCGGAGGAGACGGGGACGCTGAGAGTGAGGAGCGTGAGGAAGGCCAAGGCGACGCTGGGCCTTGTGTTCATGAGGTGCGATTGGAGGTAGCCGAGGGCCTCGCACACGTGCGAATCGTAGTCCCTGTAGAACCGCTTCTCCCACTCGAGCCAGTCGGCCGGTGGCGCCGCCTCCCGCTCCGCCATCTTCATCTCGTGGATCCGCTTCCGGAGCACGATCATGCTCTCCTCCACCAGCTTCCCGCTAGCGTAGTGGTTGTTTCGCCCGCTGTTGTCCGCCTCTCGAGATCGCGACGACGCCGTGACTCTCGAGGGAAGACCTCGCCGCCGCCGCCCGCCGGAGATGGGGCTGCTGGGGAGGAATCGGAGGGAATTGGTGGAGGAGGCGACGGAATTGAGGGATTCCATGTTGGTATAGGTGAGAGAGATTTGGAAGTTTTGGGAAATTTGGGCGAAAACTGGAATTGGAAGTTTGTGGTGAGGGGAATTGAATTGGGAATTGGGAATCGAGGATTGGTATTTATAGGCTCTTGTATTGGAGGGGGAAAAGTGGAGGAGTTTACTTAATGGGGGAGGCAACCGATTCCCAAACCGTGTTAAATTGACGGCTCTGATTTCCTACGAAATTCGAAGAATGTGACACGTGTCGGCACCTCGTCATCATCCCCAACACATGATGTGACTACCTCATCTACGATCTGTTCTCTATGTTTTCTTCTTGTTTTCCTTTCTAGAATTAATCAACCTAACCTGCTGAAATACAACTTTAATTTAATTCAATTAGTTAAAATATATATTTTTTTTTACAAAATATCGTTGAAATCTAGGTTCAGGTGCAATCACTCTAAATCTTGACCTCAACACCTGAAGGTACGATAACCCTGGATTATTAATTTCTTATCTAAATTTTTTTAATGTTCTATTAGGTTTTGATAACACTTTTAAAAGGTAGTTCACAAAACAAATAAACACATACATAGAAAATGGAATATATAAGTTCGACTTTCAAAAACAGAACACAAAAAATAAAATTATTGGTAGGCTATATATATACATTCATGATCTCTTGATTAGAGACATGTGTTAATTACCGTTGAACTAAGCGCATGTTTATAGATATTGCTTTAAGCAAACGTGTTATATGTTTGATCACATCCTAATTTGGACTCTAAAAAGTTTACTATATTCGATTCATTGCATTTATAGATTTCCTAATAATACTTTAATTAGTGAAGTTAGGGAAACTGGAACATTTTAGTTATGTTTTAAATACTATTTTTTTTATGTTTTAAATACTATAAGAGCAGTGATATTAAGTATTAGACATTTTTAGAAAGTTTTAAAAAGAAAACATGATTGCAAATGATAAATAAATAAATAAATAAAAATCAATTGGTCAATTAAAAAAAACGACCTCTAAAATTATAAAAATGAAAAAGAATCGTGTCTTTGTTCGTTCAACTCGATTAATTTTTATCCATTAATTTTATTGAGTTTTAGGCCTCATTTGTTTACCTGCAATCGTATTCAAGCAATCTTTTTTTATATTGTTTACAAAATTATAGGAATAAAATCAAAGGGTGGAACCCACCTCAAACCCTATTCACATTTTTTATTTCGTAGTCCCCACATATATATTATAATCAATTTACAAATATACTCTTTCTCTCTCATCTATTAATTAGACCGGAACAATTTTTAATTAATTTTTGTTTATACTGTTACCGTTTCTTCTCTATTTATACTTTAATCTGTATTACTTGATGTGATTTTATTATATAATATTATAAATTTATACAATTAATATCAATAGAGTTTTTAAAATAGAAATTACTTTTTCAAATATTAGAATAATAAATTTTTAATAATATAACATATTAAATTATGGTTTTTTTAATAAAAAAATATTTTATTTGATGTAATTTTATTTTTATTATTTATTATTATGAAATTAATTGTTATAATAAAAATAGTAATAAATTAAATTAAAATTTATTAGTGTTGTAATTAAAAAAGATTAGCATAATGTATTTATAATTAGTTAAAAATGAGAAAGTGGTATACTAATAATTGTGATTGGATTCCAAACAGTTTTAGTAAACAACATCAAAGAAATTTTGATTACGATTTCATAAAATTTCTACTAAACATCGAAAAAATAACATTCCTATTCCGATTCATTTGATTAATTTTGCTGGGTGAAAAGTGATAATTTTGTTGAAATCGACAAAAATCAAAATTTATCCGACCGGCTTATATCTTTACTGTAACACAATCCCCGATTAAGATGGTGTTCTTCTTTTCTAAGCAATAAACAAGAAAAAGTAATAAAATTTCCATATATTTTAAAGGAAAGTGACAGGAAACTGAAAATTAAAACCGTAAAACAAACCTAAAATTTTTAGGTTCAAATACCATTTTAGTTTCCATCTTGATTCATTTTGGTCTTTTTAAAACGTTCATTTATAGATCCTGAACTTTTATTTTTTGTTGATTTTAATTCCTAAACTTTCAAAATGTTCATTTTAATTATCCTACTATTATAATGTGACAATTTTGAATCATTTATTTGTATTTTTATCATATTTCTTTTTATCATAATTTTAGCATGACACTCAATTCCTTAATTTCTTGGAATATAACCACATATATTTGTCTCAAAAAGTTTTCATTGCATATAAAATTTATGTCAAAATTTTATAAATAGAAATAAAGTTAGTCACTTTTTTAAAAGTAAATACACAAAAATAAATGAAAGCGCAACCTAAAATGAACAAATGTGGAACTTACTAGGATAAAAATTAACGTTTTAAAGATACGCCAAAGTCAATAATTGAGGGATTAGAATAATATTTAAACCAATTTCTATATATGACACTTTTTTTTTCTGTTTCTGTTTCTGTTTTTGTTTTTTCCTTTATGTTTCTTGTTTTTTGTTTTTTTGTTTGCTTTTTGTTTTGTTTTGTTTTTTTTTTTTTTTTTTGTTAATTAGACGTTTCTACTTATGTGTCAATTTGATGGTAAATGGGAAAGAATCTTGACCTACGCGGTTTTAACTATTAATGTAAACTCTCCCACCGTTGAAAAAAATAATCCAATTTATTTTTAAAGATGAAACTAAACTAATGCGATTTGTTTAAACTAAATTAAAATCATGATGAAAATTACGTTATGCAAATACATTTTATTCATTTCATAAAGTTAAAAAAAATTTAATAGAAACATAGTTTAACAATAATTGATATATATCTCCAACGAAAAGATTGTGAGTTCGAATCCCTTCCGCCACCGTAAAATAATAAAAAGGTTAATAGATTTTGAGATTGTTATCGATATATAAAGTTAAAAATAATCTACAACAATATTTCTTTTCGGATATTGTACAATACAATGGAAAGAGTTTATTACATGATCAAAACATTTTTTCAATGGGTTCTTTGAATCTAAGTATTATCTTTCTTTTTCTTTTTTTTTTTCTATTTACTTAATGGTAAAAAATCATTAATGAGTTTTAAATGTGAAGGTTATCTTTTAGAGAAAAAAAAATTAATGTTAAACTCCCCTTATAAATATTATTTGTAATATATTGTTCATTATATATTTTTATGCGGAATTATAGAATATTGTAATTTACAAATTTCAAAATCATAATCAACAACAAATTCATTATTATTATTATTTTTTTAATACAACAACATGTAGTTGTGAAAATTCAAACTCGTGAACTTTTAATCGCAGATAGATACTGTAACCAATTGAGCTACATTCAGATTGGTGTTATGAACAACAAATTCTACATAATCAACACATTTTTTTAATCAATTCTCCAACAACATAACTGAATGGTCGGACGTCGTTATTACATAACTCCCTGTAAATAGAAGTATCATTCTAACCTCAAGTATGCAATCCAACCTCCATTTGAGACCATAGATCGATCCCTTGCTAACTTGAACATGAGACTAGTGTATGCTACCCTTGTATATATATTTTCTTATCAAGCTCGGTCATACTTGATCTTACCAATTCTCGATCTATATTAGAAATAACCATAAACGGACTTCGCATCGTTAAAAAAAAAAAAAGAATTCATCCAATTCTTTCCCTATCTATCTCCATAATTATAATCAAAATAAATAGTTGATCCAAAAAAAAAAGGGTAAATAATATTTGCTTTATCCCTTTTCCCTTTGAATGTATTCCACAGGCTTTTTTCTACACGCCGAATTACCAATAGCAAACTATGATGAAATAGAATTAAAACCATTATTAGCATATAAAGTAAAAATATAAAAAAATCTAAGATGTTCCCTCTACATTGAATGAGTTCATTACTATATGAAAATATTCTCGACCATTCTTTGAATCAAAGTAAAACTTTTCTTTTACCTTCGTGTAATGCCAATGATGAGTTTTAAAATTTGAATATCATTTGTCATAAAAGAGGAAAAGAGAAAAAAAAAAGTGGGAATATCAAATTTGGGCTTGCTCTACTACTTTTATCCTGGTTTATCCTGGTTACTGTGCATGTAATCACTATCTTTTCCCACGCTCAATTGTTAATGGTAAATTATCGACATAAACATAGTTTAAATGACTAAAACATATATCATAGACCAAAAAATTGAAGGTTTAAATCTCTACGTGGAAGACCGATGAACTAAAAAAAGCGGTTAATAATTATATATTTTTGGTGAATTTTGAATTCATTGTGATTATATTATAAGGACAAAAACAATTTAAGAGACTCTCTCTAAATAGGTTTAATAACATTGAATGAATTTATTACATTATCAAAAAAATTTCTCAATCTGTTCTTTGAATTTGGGCACGATCTCTCTATATAACTAAAATAAAGCATAATAAATTGATGGGTTTTAAACGTTAACCCCATTGGTCAAAAGGGAGAAATTGAATATCTCAAAAACTATGGTTTATTTAATTAAAAAAGTCACTTTATATATACACGTATATATACCGACCTTGTTTAAATTTTTCAAATTTTACTTTAAAAGAATTATTTTTGGTACAACATGTAGAGGTAAGGATTTGAACTCACGACTTTTTGATCGAAAATAAGTGTCTTAATCAATCGAACTAGATTTTTTTTTTCTATTCCACCTAATTTGGAGTGGGAGTCTTCCCGGCCTCAATCTCACAGTACTTTTCGTAGGACGTCCACATCATAAACATAAAAGAGTTTTCTTAACCTATATTCATTGAATCTAGATCTAGTTTTCACATATATATATATATATATATATATATATGACAATTATATGATAATAAATACCTAATGACAAATAAATTTTGTAATTTGTTTTTTCCACTCGCAATAAAGGCATCCTTTTTTTGTTGGCTATTATTATTATTATTTTAAAGTTTTTTGTTGGCTATTATGAAACGAAGTTATTAGCTAAATAATGTACATTTAAACCTCTAGTTTGACTAGAAACTATATACATGGAATTTAGCTAAACTTTGTAACAGGTTTGACTTTGAAATTTTTAATGTACATTAAATTAGTTTGAATAATTCGTCAATAATGTTGAAAAAGGAAAATGATCATTTCAATCTCTTTCTTTAGTTTATACAATTAGTAATGGTTAATGTATTTGTTTTAGGAAAAAACAATAATAATAAAATAAGATTATTATTATTTTTTTGGAAGGGCCAATATTATTTTATTATTATTGTTTTACATTAACCATTACTAAGTAAAGAAAGAGATTGGGTTCTATATTATATAATAAAATAAAGAATAATAAAGTAAGATTGGGTTGACAAACCAAGTCATGTCACTCTATGTACTTTAAAAAACAAAAAAGTCATGTCAATATATTACATTGTTTTTTTGTTATATTAAGATGACAGAAATGCTAGGGTTTATATGAGAATAAAAAAGTTATTTTTCATTTTTTTTCCTTCATGTATTTTTAATAATCATTTATGTTATTTTTAGTTTGATGATTTTTATTTTCTATTACACTTTTTTGTGAAATACAGATCTTGAAAACTTATTTTATTTTCAAATAGTAAATAAAGTCATTATTTTTTATAAGATAACTTCATTTTTAACACCATAGACAAAATTTATTGAACAAATTAAAATTTGTGTGAAAATATAAACAAGAAAGAAATATAGTTCAATTAAATGACAAATTTTTTTATCATAAAAGAATAGGATTATTTTTTCTTGTAATTAAAATCAATTTTAATCTTAAAATTTTGATTTATCAACTATAATCAAGTGATGATATTAAATACATCCCCTTAACAAAGCTAATAAATTAGCTTTAAAAAAGAGAGAATTATTAAAATAGTACAAAATGAAATATGTATTTATATATACCATCACATAAATTATTGGTTTATACCATAACACAAGAGACCAACCAAAAGTCACTTTTGTAAGATTAAAAAAAACGGAAAGTAATAATATTTTTATAAATACAAATTTATTTTATACCATTTAACTAATTTCTTTTTTAAAAAAATAGTCTAAACCTCCACCAAACACTTAAAATTCAAGTAGTTCATCGTAGTTAAAAAATGCATATATATGGTGGAACTCGAGTCTCCCATGTAGTTTAATGGACAAGGTAAACTGATGGTTGAATTCTTTATTTCTATCAATATTGTATTTAAAAAAGAAAAAAGAAATCGAGCTTTGGTGACAATAAATGATCAACTCAACTACAAAATTTGGGCACTTACAAATAATTGTCTCATCTAGTTGCAAGAACGCCCATGTGTAGTCATTAAAGTTTGGAAAAGACACCAACTTAACTGATAAGATATACTAACGTTTAACACTTATTTAATTTGAAAGTTAGTTTATTTGATAAAATGAAGACTCAAAAGGACATATCTAGCTCATTCAATCAAGTAAAAATTAAAAAAAAAATTCTTTTAAAAAATATACTTTAAAGATTAAATTATAAATGCATTCCTAATCTTATTAATATGATTTATCATATCAACATATTGTTAATGATGATGTCTAGAAATACTAAATAAAAGATATTGTTACCAGAGACCTTTCTTGTTGTTGTGGAGTCAATTTCTCAAGAAAATCCTTCTTTCCAGATGGTTTCTGTCACGGCAGATGGTGGTCGGGTGTCGTGTGTCGAGAATCTCCCCATCGGATGTCAATCGATCCTTCATGATTCTGATTGTGGTACGTGGTCACCTGTAGTGTTGTTTTTCCTTCTTATTTTATTTTACTCGTTGTTCTTAGATTCTTTTTTTTAGTACAACATGTTGGAGAGATAATTTGAATTTACAACCTCTTGATTGGAGGTATTCGTCAATTACCGCTGAGTTATGCTCGCTTTGGCGTTCTTAGATTCTTATTTTAATATGACTTATTTTCATATCATGTCGTATTGATCACCTCTCTTTCTATAGTGTATATATATATATATATATATATATATATATATATATGGAGAGATGATAGATCTTCCTTATGAGAGGCATAAAATTTTTTTTTGTTCATAATCAATTTCAATATTAGACCTAACTTTGTTTGGGAGAGACATTATTATATAAATTAGAACTTTTACCTACAAATCATGAGAGTGAATAATTGAAAATTAATTGCATGATTTTATAAATTAATTAGATTATATCTTTTTATTTTTTATTGATCATTTTAGCTTAAATATTCAAAATTCTTTTAATTTGATTTACTGAATAAAGTCAAGTCATTTACAGTAATAAGAAGATCTTTTACCAGACAACTTTTTCTTATTGTCTATATTAAATTTTGACATTCTACACTTGTGATAAAGCAAATTCATGAACGGATAGCATTTGTCATTTTAAATAGACAAATATTTATAAATTAACATTGTATTATTAGAAAAAAACAGTTCATTGTGGGGCCAGCCAGAATTAACAGGGATGAAATATTGGACATCGTGATGAACAGAATCTATTTTTCGGTAAATAATAAGTACTTTAAAAATTTAGATGGATTGATTTGAAAGGCACCTCTTTTTTCCAAAAGAAACAAATTGGGTTCTATGAATCTATAATATATGATTATAGTGGAGTCGTAACGTTGTTCAATTTTCACCATTAATTAATTAATTAATTAATCCAACAAAACACTTGTTACATTGCTGTTATCCAATTAAGTTAATCGTTGCTGTTATCCAATTAAATTAATCAATTTCAACGACTAATAATCATCATTCTAATCTTGATTTCTAAGGTTCCTAATCAATTGTTTTGGAAACAAGGTTAAAAATATATAATAGTACTCTTCAAATTATTTAATGGCGTGTTGAAATTGACTATATATATATATATATATAGAGGTGCATCTATCTGAGATTTTTGAGACGAGCGCTTGTAGTTGAGTCATTGCTTTAACAAGGCTCATGCGACAACTAGTCCTATGACAGTGAACATTGCATGTCAATGGTACGATACTTCTTAGCAAAGATCGGCATGTATAATTTAGACTGATTCATTCTGGTCGAGTCCTACCTACTTAATTAACACGTTTTAAGATCTTTTCAAATGAGTTGGCATAAGAAGGATCCAAATTAATCAAATTTGGCGACCTAATTATTTGATCCATGAGTAGCACACAATAACTCTTTTTGGCAATTGTCCAATCTCCTAAATATTTTCAATCTCTACAAAGTTGCTTGAACCCTAAAATTACTCATTCTTCATTCGAGTGCTAGCCACTTTGTCATGATTTTGCCTTCACTTCATTCTATTGAAGTCTCAAAACCGATATTATTTTGGCATAAATCAAATACAAATACATACAAATGTTTTTTTATATGGCAAGTTACCTTCATCATCTATTTTTTATTCTTCTAAATTTGTTAAAAATGTTAATCTAAACTGATAGATTTGGCGATGGAATAACTCATGAGCTTAACAACTAATCTTGCAAAATATTACTTTATATCTTAATGGATTAAAGTCTTATTAATTTCAAGCTTTTAATTTAGTGGGATAGTTTATGGATATATATTATTCAATAAAATCATCTATTAAAGACAAATAAGAGGATAGTGTCCATTTAATAACTAAAATCCTTGTATAAACATATGATTTTAAGATCCATTATGGGAAGTTATTAAAAAGAGTTAAATGTTATTCTAGCAATTTAAAACAAGATTTATATCATATTTTAGGCTTTTGAACTTTTTTTTTTTTTGATGTATCTTGTTTTGGGT